>NC_136378.1:8172500-8562500 GCF_037039965.1 Doryrhamphus excisus | reverse complement strand
GAGAAGATTAGGCCACGGTATGCCTCAAAGCCAATCCTGAGAAACGCTTTGTGAGGACCCGAGCATCGTTTTGCCTCATGGAGACATTGATTAACAATGCAATTACCCTGTAACATGCTCTGTGTCTGAAACTCAATCTAGGCTGTACTGTGTTGTGCTGGAGGACAAGGAAGTGTGTGTGTATGTGTGTGTTATGTGTATTGGAAGCATGAGCTGTAAGCATGATGCAAGCAATGAAGTGTTTGGAAGAGAGCGCTTCGGGCAACACTTAATCGGGTCTCTCCGATGACTCCTGAAGAGGTTAAACAGGCCAGCAAACAAACACGGAGTACATACCTGTGTATTATAAAACACCAATGACGGTATGATGGCTCCCGAGCACGCTCTCAGTCGCGCTAAAAAAGATACTTAATGAGCTAAGCGCCTACAAAACACAGCAACATTACCAATGCAAATATTGAAAAAAATGCGACTCAAGAGGGAACCTTACGAGGACAATATTTAATCTATGCTTTCTGCCGACTTTTATGATGCTGCTCAGGGACCCATTATGCTCATTTCCGGCCCTTCTGGAGTTGCTATGCATGATTCACTATGCAAAAATACCTTCATTAATTATATAGTGACCTTTTTGTCATCTTTTGTCAGAGCGCTATTATTTGCAAGAAGTAACCTCTGAACACCATTTTATTTTTTTTGTTTGTTTTGCTTGCATGCACTGCAAACAATGCCAATGGGTGAATCAGCTAGGATAATTTGAGGATACACAAAACGTGTGGTTGTACCATAAAAATGCAGTGATTCTTGTTTTGCCTTTTTTCACTTTGTGGAGTGAAAAAATGAACAGACAGCGAGTCAGTGATGTACGCGGTACTTTGGACGCTTGATTTTGCGGAATGTAAAACAGACGAGTTTGTTCAATGCAACATTCATTCATTCATTTTCTACTGCTTTTTCCCCACGAAGGTTGTGGGGGTGCTGGAGCCTATCCCAGCTGTTTTTGGGCGAGAGGCGGGGTACACCCTGGACTGGTCGCCAGCCAATCACAGGGCACATATAGACAAACAACCATTCACACTCACATTCATACCTATGGACAATATGGAGTCGCCAATTAACCTAGCATGTTTTTGGAATGTGGGAGGAAACCGGAGTACCCGGAGAAAACCCACACATGCACAGGGGAGAACATGCAAACTCCACACAGAGATGGCCGAGGGTGGAATTGAACCCTGGTCTCTTAGCTGTGAGGTCTGCACACTTCACTGCAATATTAAATATTAAATATCCAAACTGTTAGCACAACTTTTTGACAAAAAAACAAAATCATACGGTCACGGCAGCGTACGAAAACCAAGGTTCCACTGAAGTATCTGCAGTGTAAGTCTGCTTTCATATTTAAAACATCCATTCATTTGTTTTCAAACAACCATTCACACTCACATTCATACCTATGGGCAATTTGGAGTCGCTAATTAACCTAGCATGTTTTTGGAATGTGGGAGGAAACGGGAGTACCCGGAGAAAACCCACACATGCACAGGGAGAACATGCAAACTCCACACAGAGATGGCCGAGGGTGGAATTGAACCCTGATCTCTTAGCTGTGAGGTCTGCGCGCTTCACTGCAATATTAAATATTATATATCAAAACTTTTAGCACGACTTTTTGACAAAAAAACAAAATCATACGGTCACGGCAGCGTACGAAAACCAATGTTCCACTTAAAACATCCATTAATTTGTTTTCAAACAACCATTCACACTCACATTCATACCTATGGACAATTTGGAGTCGCTAATTAACCTAGCATGTTTTTGGAATGTGGGAGGAAACCGGAGTACCCGGAGAAAACCCACACATGCACGGGGAGAACATGCACACAGAGATGGCCGAGGGTGGAATCGAACTTGTGTCTCCTAGTTGTGTGGCTAAACACTCTTCCACCGTGCAGCCTATTTTAAATATTAAATATACAAAAAACAGCCCGAATCATTGGTGAATTTAACATATAAATATTTCATCAGTTATTTTTTTGTATTTCTTCAAAACAAGACTGAAAGGTGTATTTCCCCACAAAGTCAAAGACTCGATGCCTTTATCATGTGTTAAGAATCACAGCCACCCATGCAGCATATCAGGGATGTGCGCCTGCACCATGACAACAAATCCTCATTGACTTTCCACGGACTTCTACACGGTCCAGAATAGCATAGCATAACGACTGTCTTTAAGACGAATTCACTGCCGCTTAACTGTGAATTGTGGTCAAGGCCAATTCCCGACAAGTAACCGTTGAAGGTATAATAACACAGCTGTAGTCCACAGCCTCTTACAGGTTGCATATAATCTAGCCAATTACCAGACCTATATCATCCCATTTGAGGTGACAGCATCATTTATCTTTACATTGACCTGTAATGTAAAGACTATAATGCAGCTGTCTTATGTAATTCGGCGAATACGGGGCACGATACCACAGTAGCACATCATCAACTAATGTTATACTTACTTGTCATGGTTGAGAGGGGGCTTAACACTCACCATTAGCTTCCATAATGGGAAAATCATTCATCATTTACCCACAGAAGAAGAGGGGAGGGTTGTGATCGTCAAAAGGGTCAAAAAGCTATGTTATTAACGAGCTCGATAGTGGAATCGAACCCAGTGTGTTTTATCAGATGATCCATTAAAAACAAATCACAAGCCTTTTAATGTTAATTAGACTTCTCACGTTGCAATGTGCAATGCTTAGTCCCCTCAAGACGCCGCTGTTCCCCTTGCTTTCCAACGGCCTCTGTGGAGCCATTTTGACAACTGATTTAACTGCTGCAGGTTCAATTCATTCAAAAGCATCAGACACCTAAAAATATTTAATGCTTATAAGATTGCGAAAAGTTTATCTTAATCCTAAAAGCGGAATGAAGTGCCCTACAGATGTTTAAGAATGACTAAAAACAGCTCAAACTTTCACAACTGCAGGGCAGTATCTTCACCTCCTATTCTGATTGATGTGCACTTGATGTCACTCATCTCCTGTTTGCTAAGCAGGGCTCCTTTTGCGTTAAAGTGTCAGACTATCAGTCAATTTAGTGCTGCGCTGTAAGGGCAACAGCAGGTTGTTCACAGGACGGACATTTGGTTCGGTTCTGGTTGGGTTGCTCTAACAGCCTTGCCGATTACTCTTGCACTGTAGTACCCGATTGCGGTGACATCGAGGCTGACCTTGGAGTCACCTCCCCCGCTGCCGCACTCTCCCTTGTCGTACCACCATTTGTTTTTCAATTTGTCCAAGAGGCCTTGCTCATTCAGTTTTAAAACTGCCAGGTTAACAGCATTTCTTGAAACGATAAAACATAACTTGTAAGAAAATGCACAGGTCCGTGAGAAATCTAATGCAAAGGAATGGGGTGTTTCGAGGCATCATAATGATAGGTTCACGGTGGAGAAGACGACCACCATCAATCAATCAATCAATGCAGGGGCTTACGTACAGAACCAGTTACTCAGAATGGTTTAGGAAAGGACAAATTGCGGCTTAAGAATTTAAGGAGAGATAAGAAAGGCTCAATTAAGGTAAGGTAAAGACAGTAGTTAAATCTCGGAAAAAAAGGTGGCATGAAGGGGTTTACGTTGTTTAGAACTGAAGTGTGCGGGATGGGGACACTTGTCATTGAGAAGAGAAGTAACAAACATCAAACAACAAACGTCATGCAAATTAACATTTGTCACAAGTGACGGCACAGCTTTTTAAAGGGCTAAATTGAAAAACCAGTGAACTGTTAAATTAAAAGTGAAAACATAACAGTCAGGTAGGACGACACACGGGACGGTAGGAGAGATCGGGGTGGGGGGGGGGGGGGGAACGGGAAGAGAGAGACATACATATGAAATGACTGTTAGCTTTAACCGTATCATTAGGATTTGATTCGAATAACAGCTCTAACACATGTATAAAAACATTTTTTAGCAAAAAAACAAAAAAAAAAACCCTTTATATTCAAGTGCATTGAAAAGTATACTACCGTTACCTCTGCGCCCATAAAAAAACAAGAAGAGGAGGAGAAGAGAATGACAACAGGGGGACATCAGGGTAGGTGGAATACTATAACAACATGGAGGATATTGTTATATTATTCCACCCACCTTAATGCTGAGCCTTTGGGCGTCGCCACACCGTAGCCTTTGGAGTCGAGGTTGCCGCCGACTTTCATGGTGTCGCACGGCTTCCGCTGCTCGATGTACTCGTTCATGGTGGACTCGAGGAGAAAGGCGAACTTGCCCTTTGATTTTCGTACCCGGGCCACGCCATCGGGTGTGGTCTTAACAAACACTGAGGGTTCAGCGGATTTCATGTACGACCACATCTTCTCGTACACGGCTATTTTGGATCGCTGTGCGGAGAGGAACACAAAAGAAGAGGCGGTTCAGAATCTCATGAATGCGCATCACGTGTTCAATGGATTTTTGTAGGATTTTGAGCTTAATGATCACTTGATTGAGAGTGGTATTAAGAAGTACTTAAAGACATCCATTGAAAACCACTGTGTGATATCTTCAAATACTTCCCAAAATGGACTCCTGTTGGAAGTTAGTGAGATCATGAAGCACAATAATTACAAATTCCATTTCTCTTGACAGGGATGCACATTTGTCATGGTGAATGTATGAATTGAACATATAAATACATGTGTTTTTTATGGATTTTTTTATTACGTGCGGAGTTCCCCAGGGGTCAATCCTGTGACCAAAACTGTTTAACTTGTACATCAATGATATCTCCAAAGTCACAAAACACTTAAAGCTAGTATTATTTGCAGATGATACCACTGCTTTTTGTTCTGGAGGGAGTACAGACGAAATCATTAGAAAGGTCAACGAAGAAATGGTCACACTAAAAAGATGGTTTGATGATAATAGTCCTTGAACTTAAGTAAAACTAAAATAATGCTATTTAGTAACAGCAGAAAGGACACATACCAGAAAATACAAATAGACGGTGTAGACATTGAAAAGGTGAAGGAAAATAAATTTCTGGATCACAATAACCTCATATTACAAATATACAACATAAGGTGGGCAGAAATATTTAAATATTGAACAAAGAAAAATTTGTTTTCAATCAGAAATCACTCCACACTCTTTATTGCTCTCTGGTTCTACCATATCTTACTTATTGTGTGGAAATATGGGCTAATAACTATAAAAGAAATCTTCACTTGCTAAATGTACTGCAAAAAAAGGTCAGTAAGGATAATTCATAATGCCGCCTACAGAGAACATACTAACTCCTTATTTCTAAAATCACAAATACTTCAACTTGCTGATATAGTTCATCTTCAAACAGCTAAAATAATGCATAAGGCTAAAAATATGTGCTATATATATCACTATATTGACACTTACTATGGTACCCATTATGTCATTGTATGGTCATATCACCTTGTACTTCGGTACGAGGTGCATTATTAAAAAAAAAACCAAACAAAACACTAAACTGTATTACGGAAAGCAGGAAGTGAACAAATGTAACAGTTACTGATTGTAAAAGTACCAGATGGAGGGGTAGGATTTAATAAGCTTTGCTTCTTCCTACTCCTTTCGGACATGTGGAACTGTGAACTGATTATGTGATGCATTCAATTGTAATCTGATGCATGTTCAAATAAAATAAAACTATTAACCATTACCATTAACATTCTGCTACCATGTTGTCAATGTGCAGGAGGAGTAAAGCAAGTTCCTCGTACACCACGCATCCCCATCACAGAACTCACACGAGCATTCTCCAGGCGCCTTGGGTCAGGATTAGCGAGCCTGCAAATCTGGGTGAGTCGAGCACTATCTATAATAAGCATCGATTAAATTATTCAATGGTGCTGGATTTGTTTTGGCATAAGGGGTTTCAGACTTTGTACAATTGCTGGTACAACAGTAACGAGCACGTTTCCTCAATGGGAAAGTATTATTACTAAGACATTTAAACGTACTGTTTGTAAACAGTATTAGATGGCCAAAAATAGACTGACAGTTTTGGCGACTGAATGGTTTGACGGACGTTTGGAAGTGACATCTGTCCAAGATACTCCCACAAACGAGTAAATGTTGTCTAACCAAAATCACACAGCCTAAACAAAGCCTACTAGCGGGATCTATCCTTCGGGAACATTGATAGTCTGCTCAAGGTCTCGTCACTTGGATAATCAATCACATAAATGTTACACAATTTAAGAGATTTAATCTCACAACAGGGAAAAGATAAGCAAAATCAATAAGTGTCATCCGGGTGTTACGGTTCCTCAGTCCAAAGCCGCGGAATGTCCATAAGAAACTGAAAGGATGGTTATGGGAAAATCAATAATGACATGACTAGGTCACTTTACTAAAAAACTGTCCTGACAGTTAAATTAAATAAAACTTGTAATACAAGATAAAATAAATTCATTTATTTTCTTTCTTTTTTATACATGAAATATAAAGATGAGCAATGAAATAGTGCAGTGGTTTCCAAAATGGAGTTTCCTCAATTCGCTAATAAAAATCAAAAACAATTAGCGCCCAACACACAAAATTCCGAGTGCACCTGAACGCCTCACAGTGAAAAAAAGAGAGAACAAGTTGTTCCTTGCTGTGTGCATCATATCAATAAATATGATGTGTGAAAATGACTAGTGGTTATTTTGGAGTTGGGACACTACAGATAGATTCCGGCCACAAAATCCTTTAGTCGTCTTTATTATGTGTTTGTGGGGGATTATTTTGTTCATAGAACACACACAGAACGATGCACAACTCTGTATCTGGCTCCTTCCTTCGAGTGTTCGAGGAATCTGTACCCAAATTTAGCTTAGTTTTTTATGTGTAAAATTACAATTACTTCCAATAAAATGTGTTTTGTGTTCATATTTTTGGGTGTCTACAATTAATTAATTGGATTTACGGTTTTCGAATGAACTTATAACAAAAACCGAGGTTCCACTCTAAAACAGAGGCTGAACCAAACAGCTGAAAAAAAAGATTTAAGCTGTTTTAAAACAACATTCTTTGGATTATATTAGTTTCAAGAGAGCAACACAGTGGAACTCAAAACAATAGTTTGAAATATTGTTTTTAATAAATGCAATGGCAAACTACTTTGTATTTGTACTGCACATTTTTACTGTAACATAGACATAGACTTTCTTTATTGTCATTGCACAATAACACAGCAGTGAAATTGCCAATGAAATGTCGTTGCCTGGCTCCCGTGTGATAATAAATAATAATGTGGAGAATAAATATGAACAACAATGTACAGTGTAAACAGTAATTTGTACAAATAATTTAAATAATTTAGAATTAATAACAATAATTTAAAGTTTTGGTTGTGCGTGTGGGCAGGTAGAAGGGCTTATTTGGCATTGAGCAGTCTGATGGCCAGGGGGAAGTAGCTGTCAATAAATATGATGTGTGAAAATGACTAGTGGTTATTTTGGAGTTGGGACACTACAGATAGATTCCGGCCACGGAATCCTTTAGTCGTCTTTATTATGTGTTTGTGGGTGATTATTTTGTTCTTAGAACACACACAGAACGATGCACAACTCTGTATTTGGCTCCTCCCTTCCTCCTTTCAAGCCTACTGACGAGGCATCCAAGCACACTATTCTGTGGCCGGAATCTATCTGTAGTGTCCCAACTGCAAAATAACAACTAGTCATTTTCACATATCATATTTATTGACAGCTACTTCCACCTGGTCATCAGACTGCTCAATGCCAAATAAGCCCCTCTACCTGCCCACACGCACATCCAAACTTTAAATTATTGTTTTATGTATTTATTCTAAATTATTTAAATTATTTATACAAATTACTGTTTACGCTGTACATTGTTGTTCATATTTGATGTAATCTATTTATTGTCCACATTATTATTTATGATTATTTTATGTGTAAGTACAATGCAGTACTTTACTGATCATTCCGACTCTGACTCAGTATCTATAGCCTCTTTTAGCTTTGTCATTCACTCTGATTGATTTTTCCAATAGATACATATTCCTCCTCATGTTTGTCTACTGTTGGCTGGAAGGCAAGGACAAAATAAAAGCAGTCTTGATGGTAAACATCAGTTTAACTCCAGTTAAAAAATGATTCCTCCAGCAAAGGAAAAATTTGGTTGTGTAAATCTCAGGTAATGAAGTTCAATATAATGTAACTTCAGGGATTCAGCGTGCATATTCAGCTTTGTCCCTGTGCATCATACAAACCAGACTCATCAGTGTCTGGAAAAAAAAACCCTTAACAGGAGCATATTCATCTCTAATGCATCTCTATCAATAAACAAACACATTAACCTTGACCTGAGGAAAGTGCTTTACTGGCTCCAGCAATATATTATTTGTTTGTAGGCATTTGTCATAGAGCATCAGGCCAAGGGTGAGGATGAGAAGAGGCAGCGACATAACACAAATTAGAAAAAAGTCTGCATGATGAATCTTCCCCTGTGCAGATGAAAATGCTTTAAGTCCGGGACATTGGATATTGGGGTCTAATGCAAATATGACAGATGGGAGGAGATCTTGGACTTCAATGTGATGTTTTTGTTGACAATCTTGTTACAGGCATAAAATTTGCATGTGTCACACAAAGCCGAAAGGACGCTAGTTTAGAGGACGATTTCCCCATAGACCCCGAGCTCATCTATTTGGCTGCGGAAAAGCTCCAAACGCCTCCTCAAATGAAGAGAAAAAGAATGGATCTGGGCATTGATTACCAACGACAGAGTGTGCTGTCTCAGTGCTTTATGAAGTCAATTCATCAATATCAGACCTGGGAAGCGGCTCAACCAAAACCTAAATTGGCTGATTGCATAGCAAGCGAAGTTTCAACAGGGTTGTTTAAATGGGAATCAAAACGAGTGGAAAAAAAAAACAGATGTTTCATTATCGACTTCTAGCTTCTCGCTCATGTGCTAAGTGCAGATCATATACTGTATTATCATCCTTCATCTTATTGAACAAATCCGCTTCAAAATGTATGTATAATTATAAATAATTATTATTTTTTTGCACATTTGTCACTTAAATATCTCAGATTATCTGACAAATTTAAATATGAGACAATGACAACACAACTGCAAATGCATTTTTTAAATGAAAAAAGTGAAATTTGTTTAAATCAGGAAGGGTGCAAACACTTGTTCACACCACTGTATATACCAGGGGTCGGCAACCTTTACTATGAAAAGAGCCATTTTACCCCCTTGCTCACTGAAGATTGACTGCCAGATTTGGAGGGAATTTTGGGGTATCAAAGTAGTTCATTCATTCATTCATTTTCTACTGCAAGACCCTGGACCGGTCGCCAGCCAATCACAGGGCACATATAGACAAACAACCATTCACACTCAAATTCATACCTATGGACAATTTGGAGTCGCCAATTAACCTAGCATGTTTTTGGAATGTGCATGCACGGGGAGAACATGGAAACTTCACACAGAGATGGCCAAGGGTGGAATCGAACCCTGGTCCTCCTAGCTGTGAGGTCTGCGCGCTAACCACTCTACCGCCACTCATTACAAAGATGCATATGTTAAAGAAAATACTTGAGCATTGCGAAGGGAGCCACAACAAAGAAGCTGAAGAGCCACATGCGGCTCTGGAGCCATAGGTTGCTGACCCCTGGAGATTAAAATAAAGGAGATTAACTTTATAGGGCGACTCCAAATTGTCCATAGGTATGAATGTGAGTGTGAATGGTTGTTTGTCTATATGTGCCCTGTGATTGGCTGGCGACCAGTCCAGGGTGTACCCCGCCTCTTGCCCGAAGACAGCTGGGATAGGCTCCAGCACCCTCTGCGACCCTCGTGAGGAAAAAGCAGTAGGAAATTAATGAATGAATTAACTGTATAGACATTAACAACTATGGACAATTTAGTGCAGGGGCGTCAAACTGGTTTTGATCTGACTAGGCTGTGAAAATTTTCAACAAATACCAAATCATACAAAAACTGTTATGTACAATTGTCATTTTCGCTCAGAGAGATCATTGTTTGAATGTTTTGCTGGCCTTAAACGTCCCAGTAGACGGGATGTAAAAGTGGAAAAGTTATTTAAGTGCAGAGTCCAAAAAAAGTAATTGCTCTCTCCACTCTAAATAACCACTTAATCTGTATTGATTCCAACTTACAAATCTCTCCCAGTACTCTTCCAACTACTCTTTGGACTGCTTTGGACTAGTGCCTGTTTTATTCTTCCCTTGGCACGCTTGCATACTTTCATTATGGACTCAGCCTTTTATTCTCTACTGCTTGTTTCGCTTATACAGTGTCGGTCTTTCTTCACCCTGTATTATGTTTACCTCAACATTCGCAGTGTTTGTGGTGATACCGCAGTCTCCATTCAATATTCTCTGTGGACTACCTTTGTCCCAAGAAATAAAAGTGAATACTCCGGGGGTGTACTTATGTCATGCTATGTACTGAATGCCAACTGACAGATCTTTGAAGTTGGCCCTAGAAGCGAGGCTCTCTTAGGAAAAAAAAAAAGGCTACGGCGATCTCACAGCAGTCTATCATTACATCTGATAGCTCGCTCATATATGCAAACAAGCTGTAATCTTTATAGAAGCTCCATCAGTCAATATTGCACTGAAACACATCGTGACAAGAGCTATGGGAGTTGTTACAAAGCATCGATGTGATTGCAGTGCAGCCCTCAGGATTCCTGGAATAAATTGTCTTCTCTTCATGAATCTCTGGCCAGAAGCAGGTCTGCTCTGAAAATCTAGTCATTAAACCTCGTGTTGGACCATGCAGAAGCTCTAATGTGTGCGTCACAATAGCTGAAACGTGAAATTGATTTTTATGCCGAGCAAAAAAAAAATGCCTCGGTGGTTGCGCACAAGCTGTTGTTCCATCTTCATCACACCTGCACATCAGTAAAAGGCATGATGTTTGCCCTCAAGACTTAAATGTGAAATTATCTAAGGGGCAAACAAAGCTGCGGTCTCATTCCTATGCGTCATTGTCCTTGTTTCATTGTTACGCTGGTAAATGAGGTGCATGAAGGGTCTTTCACGGTCTCACACTATTTTTTTTTCATGTAATTAAACAGCTAATTTATTATTGAAGCCACTATTAGGCTGCATCTTTCCCATTGATATGGTTTCCAAAACAACAGAGTCAAGCCTTTTGATGGACTTGAAGGTGCATTTAAACTCCACTCAAAGTGACACAAGTGACAGTGGCACAGTTCGGGTAGGGGTCATGGCATATCCTCAGAGTGAGCTTTATGTTTATTATCACGATACGAAAAACAAACAGTCTGCCCTAAATTGAAACTTCAACAAAGTTGAACAACAATGAAGAACAGTAAAACCTTGGTTAGCATACGCCCCGGTTAACATGTTTTTTGGTTAACATTACCCCAAATTTTTCAGCACTTGTCTTATAAATTATATGTGGCACGTTATTGTTATTGGCCATCATACTAACCATTTTTTGATTAATTCTAAAATAAGTATAGAAAACACAAATTCTTATAATCAAGTTCAGGATGCAAAGCAAAGTCATCCAATTCTACATAACTAGCTATGACAAGTGAACGTATAACTTTTGTTATGGATATACTATGCATCTTGCACTACCTTTGCAATCGACCCGGTAGCACGCAATTGATGTAAGGGTCTAAGGTCTAAAGCAGAGGTAGGGAACCTATGGCTCGGGAGCCAGGTAGGGCTCTTTTGATGACTGTATCTGGCTCTCAAGCATTTCTTACCACAATAAAAATGTATTTTTGCTAACATTTTAAAGTAAACATCACAGAAATGACTGTTAAAAATAATATTCAAAATAAACAACTTTCTTATGCATTTTAATTCGTCCATCTATATTCTGCTGCAATACAGCCAACCATATCTATCTTTCCTGATGATATTTTCCAGGTCAAACACCAAAACTTGATTATTACTAGGTAATGCTGTAGTCTACCTCGGTCATTGAGATGTCAAAAAAACATGTAAATGTAAACTTTCCTCCTTTAGTCAAATAGCTAAAGCTGCAGAACCAAGCCTTCTGACGAAGATGGCCAAAAGAATGAAATACGTCTACGGAGTACGGTGCAAAACTATGCAGCAGCAGAAGTTGTATTTGATTTATTATTAGACACTGCGCTGCTCACAAAAGTGTGCTGGCCACACCCCATTGGCGTGGGGTAGTGTGCCTGGTCTACGTAATTAGAGCCCATTATCTAAAACTGTTGGTCTTACATAAAAATGCACACATTATATTGCATTCAATGTTTAAAAAAATGTATATGGCTCTCACAGATACACATTTTAAAATATCTGGCCTTCATGGCTCTCTTCGCCAAAAAGGTTCCCGACCCCTGGTCTAAAGGGATGCAATGACGAGATGATCCTGAACCTGTTGGGGAAGCCGAGTACCCACATACTATAAACTTCTGGAGCCACTCATCCTCCTGGTGAGGACATCAACCATCTCAGAGAGCGACCGTCCTTGTTAGCGTTATTTGGCTGGGAGGATCAACTCGAGCATTGGACCGAATAGTAATGGTAATGGTTTTATTTCATTTGAACATGCAGCAGATTACAATTGAATGCATCACATAATCAGTTCAGAGTTCCACATGTCCAAAAGGAGTAGGAAGAAGCAAAGCTTATTAAATCCTACCCCTCCATTTGGTCCTTTTACAATCAGTAACTTTTACATTTGTTCACTTCCTGCTTTCAAAAATACAGTTTAAGGTTTTTTTTTGTTTTTTTAGTAAGAGGTGATATGACCATCCAATGACATAATGGGTACCATAGTAAGTGTCAATATAGTGATATATATAGCACATCAAGACTCTTCATCCTTGTATTTAGCAAACATCAACTGCTTGTATTGTTTCTTGAATTGGCTCATCTTTGTGCATTTGATTTCCTTACTCAATCCATTCCATAGTTTGATTCCACATACTGAAATGCTATGGCTTTTTAACGTAGTCCTAGCATATAAGTGTTTCAAATGTAGTTTTTCCCTGAGATCATATTTCTCCTCTCTTGTAGAGAAGTATTGGATGACATTTTTAGGTAATTGGTTATTTTTAGCCTTATGCATTATTTTCGCTGTTTGGAAATTAAGGTAGGCGGCCTTATGAATAGTGGCTTCACAGGCAAGACGACAACCGCAATAGTAAATCTCTTTACATCTATTTGATCGAGCACAATATATATACCAGCATGTCTGAACTTCTCTGAATATGGTGACTTACATGACTGGTGCAATCATCAAAAATTCAAGCTACGGATGTCACAAGCTTGGCAACATATGATTATTTTGAGACGCTGATGTTTCCAGCTGGCTGATGCCGTATGGATCTCATTAAGATGGAGTGTATTTTTTTTTTTTCTTGTCAACCCTCTGCAGCTTTAATTAAAAGCCACTCAGAATAGCAGTTCACACATGTCATTTTCTGTTTGAACGTTGGGGTGTATGTAGGACATTATTCTACAGAAGCCAGGAGAACCATCAGTTGGTGACCACTTGTCAGATATTCTGTGAACGGCAGACCTGATGTGTTTCCATTGTCAGGTTGGGGAACCTACAGAGTAATCTATAATTGGCATCCACCATCGTTTAGATACGTAAAAATACACTATATAGTCACATATGCGGCAGCTTTGATGAAAAGAGCAGTCATTTTTATGTGTTCAACGGTGAAAAGAGACACATTCCCGCCCTGTGCATGTTTTCATTGGGCATGTCTTTTTATAAGAAACCTCCATTTTCAACTGTCTTTTTAGTGTTTCTTTTTAGTGGGGAAAAATAATTTACACTTACATTATTCGTTACTCCTTTCAGGGCACCCAATTCAAAAGACGGCAGAACTAATGTTGCTATGTCAACAGCTGCTACATAAAATGTCATATCAAAATATGAAGGTCTGTTAAAACCTTTTCCTGAATGAGCATGTAGTCTACTTTTAGTGGATTCCATTTGAAGGCTTCTTCAGACAGCTCAGCTTAACCTATAGGCCTCTTCTTCATCATGTCCAATTTGCCAGCCATGGCAAGCTAACTAATTATATTTCATGAGCTGACCCCTCTGAGTTTTGAGTCTGATGTGGGCGCTTTGATTAGCCTCCCATTTTTTTTTTTTATCACCTCAGAGTCTCTTCCATGTTGTTATCACACTTTCTGCTGACAGCCCCCGGTGCCTCAAGGTTGCACACTGCAGCACTGCCGCATACATAAATTTCACATTCATGTCAAAAGGGTTCGAGATCTGCGTTTCTGTCAACACAACTCCAGAATCTAGTGCAGGTCAAGAATTCTGCTACGTAAGCTACACATTGAAAGAGAACTTCATCCATGACCTCACCGAGCATGATGATGTATGCATTCAGTCATTTTCTGGAGCCTATCCCAGCTGTCTTCAGGCAAAAGGCGGGGTACACCCTGGACTGGTCGCCAGCCAATCACAGAGCACATAGAGACAAACAACCATTCACACTCACATTCATACTTGGAGTCGCCAATTAACCTAGCATGTTTGGCTGAAGAGCCACATGCGGCTCTGGAGCCATAGGTTGCTGACCCCTGGAGATTAAAATAATTACATAGGAAATTAACTGTATAGTATGAATGTGAGTGTGAATGGTTGTTTGTCTATATGTGCCCTGTGATTGGCTGGCCACCAGTCTAGGGTGTACCCTAGATAGGCTCCAGCACCCCCGCGACCCTCAGAGCACATATAGACAAACAACCATTCACACTCACATTCAATTAACCTAGCATGTTTTTTGGAATGAGTACCTAAAGAAAACCCACACATCCATGCAAACTCCACACAGAGATAGCCGAGGGTGGAATCGAACTCGGGTCTCCTAGCATTCTCCAAGCAATGGTGGTGATTTGTGATTCATGCAACTCACTACTCACCCTAAAAAACTCTTTTGTGGAACCTGAGTCCAGAGTGCCATAGGCTATCTCTGTCTGCTTGGCCAGATCTTCTGCGCTCTCTATAGGTGAGACCATCCTCTCCACTGTCAAGAAGGCAGCCAAGTTGGCTGTGTAGGAGGAGATGATAATGAGGGTGAAGAACCACCACACCCCACCAACAATACGCCCCGACAGAGACCTAGAAGAAGGTTGTCCATGACATGGAAAACACAGAAACACACATGGAATTATGTAAGCATAGACATTTACGACTGATTGACTATATTGTATATTTCCTCAAATATGTACAGGTGGTCTTCTGGTTACATACGAGTTCTTCTCCGAGTTATGGTGTCGGGTCTTATAATTTAATTACACCTAAAAACACTTAAAAGTTAACTTAACTTAATAAAAGTTAACGAAGACACTGTACACAGAACACACAAAATACATAAAATACTAAATACAAGTAGGCCACTACACTGATTACTGATTACTACTACCACTTTCAAGGGACCGTCGACCTGGCAGTTATGTGTCCCGTTGAGTTTTCTAATGTTTCGGTTGAGATTTATGGGTATGCCTACAGTACATAACCACAGAACAACAACACGGAACAATGTAACCCAAAGACCACCTGTACTGTGTCTTACTACAGATTGAACACAGAACATTTTAAAGTAGAACCAGCTTATTGAACCATAACTATATAACTTTTTAGTTTCCATTGAATCTTAATTAATTGTCCTCTCAATATATTTATCTTTATGGGAAGATTTTTTAGGCGGAGCTTCTTCTGTTGCAAGATAAGTCTCCCGGTACTAAATCAATGTTCAACAAGACATGCTTGGATAAGTTTGCTTTGGTGTTTCTGCATAAACTGACAAAATAATCTCACATACCTTACAGTATTTTGAATATATTTAAGATTGGATGGTGTTCCCAAAAGAGGTGAGAGACAAATATCAACTATATTTTTATTCTGATTTTGATTATTTCTGATTTTTTTGGTCTGGGCCGCCATATATGCAGGAAAATAGGACAAATTCAAGCAAAAATATATAATGTGGTATATTTCAATATTTTTCTGAATTCCTTGTGACTCCACTAATTTTGGTCATAGGAGCAATTTTAGTCAATCACACCTGATTTTAATCAGTCTCCTGTACATATATATAATTTTCCCAACAAGATGAAGATGACATGTATCTAAATATCATAACTGCAAGTGCATGATTTAGCATTCTGCTCCACTGAACCCACCTTGGGGAGATATCACAGCCCTGCTGCATGAAGGCGCCCAGTGAGAACCAGAGAGAATTGAAGATCCCAAAGTCATTGGGAGGATCAGGGGGTGTCTGAGGGTCTTTTGTCTCGTCCTGTTCCTCTAGGTTCCACTCGTAAGGACTGAACCGACTGACCAGGAATAGAACCACGCTCACCCCAATATAGGCAAACACTATACACATCCAGATCTCATAGGCCAGCGGATCCAGGAAGGAGAAAACACCAGGCTTGGACTTTTGAGGCTTCTTTATCATAATGGAGATGCCCAAACTCATAAACGGCTTGGAAAAGTCTATCACCTCCTCTCGAACCAGAGTAATGGTGAGAGGTGCAACAGCTATATCTGCTCTCTGGAAACAGGAACATGCACAGTGTCATCATTAGTTATGATCTGCAGGGAACGTCAGGTGTATAACATGTGAATAGCTGCAGCTGAAAAACTCCAAATAGAGAAGAGACACACATTTGATGAAACAAAACAGAGAATATATCACAAGGTAGGCTACGAAACACACAAAGGCAAACAGTCGTCTTCTGTAAAGCACATTTCATTTCCAAAACTAGGGCTGTCATGCTGTTATGCTTGTAAAATTGCATCTTTTTCCTGAAAGATTAAAGTTTTTTTCTTTAAATATTTTGACTTTATTCTTGTAAAAATATTATGTAATTATTTGCTGTTTGTTTTTGTAGTTTTCTATATTTTTTTTTTTAGAATTTGCCGTGAGTTAATAAGCAATGTCAATAAACAAATGTCCCGCGGTCTATACTTTAGACCCTCTATAGGGCTGTCAAATGATGATGATGTCTTTTACTGTATTTAATTAACGACAGGACAAATATAAATTAAAATCAACATTATTCCCAACAGCCTGGGTTAAAACTCATAAACAAAGGTTGTTTTCAATGCCATTCCATGACGGTTTACCATGATTATTAAAGGTTACAATGGCCTTGCTTCCATACAGGTAATTTCAACACTACATTCAATAGCTTTAATTATTTGCTTTATGTAAACAAACGCTCCTTTTCATCTATGTTTTATGTCTTTGGAAATAGGGAAAATATTCGGTTTCACAATGGAAATGTTTACATGGTCACCCTTGGTGCAGCACAAATAGACCCAATAAACGCAATTGTTTCCTTTACCCTGTCAACACAACATTGTGGAGGGCTATAACCATTTAATCCTTGTACAGGCATAAGCAGCACTCAATCAATGGGCGGGAGAACATAGCAATAGCAGCCTCGGGCTTAACCTTTAAAAGACAACCAAAATCAAATTAATTTAGCAGTCAAAAGGTCAAAATGTACACAATTATTAGTACCGGCCCACCTGCTGTAAAATTATAGGGCTGGAAAGACTTGACAGTGACGTGAAAGATCTATTTTCCGCACTCTATCTGCAGGAAGTGGACTTTTCCCATTTGAGAGATAATTTGGAGACGATAGCGCATCAAACCATGCAATCTCACAGGCTGATAGTTGGGAAATTGAACAGATGAGGAAGCCTAACCCTTATGCATTTTGTATTTGGCCTCTATTCAACTATTGTGGCTGGGGGGAAAAAGGTGCTGACGGCGGAAGGGGGGGGTTGGTGTTGGTGTTGCAAGAGCTTGAGTGCTCTGTCAGACTTGCAGGCTTTAGACTGTACACTCCCTGTCAAGCATGGCCGAGACCCTTTGCTAATGTGCAAGCCTCAACCTGTATAGTGCATAATATACTGTATATGGATTATTATATGGCATATTCATCATATACATCACACAATCACTTCACAAGGTGTGCAATCCGTCTCTCCCTAAAGTGATTACATTGTCTTTCACGTATGCATTCATTGTTTTCATAGACTTACTTTGTTTACGCCTGCAAGAAAGGTACATTTCTAAGCTAAACAAGACGAAATTATTGCAATGAACAGCACTGAGAAATGATTTCATTTTCTCCGTCTCAAGATGATCATCAACACTCCCGTGCTTGAGGTTGAGTTGGACACAAATTCCCTCAAAGCAACCCGGACAGCATAAAGACTTTGGACTGGCCAAGAGCCGATGAGTTGTTGGTGATAAGCTTAAGACAGAAAAATGAGATCTCCTCTCATGTTGAAGTTCCTTGCAAACTGTCATGTAATCAGCGAAAAACAAGGCTCCCAGTACTCACCCCATAGACCAGTTCACCCACCATCCCGTTCCACTGCTTGGTCTCAGGGTCTCGGGCTCCATACTTCCCATCCATTACTATAGACAGTTTGTACTTAATTCCAACATGTTTGGCAATCTCAGACGCTAAATCGACGCAGTAGCCTTCATATCTGTCATTCCCCTCCAGATGCATATAATTTTTCTTGTACATCACATAAGGAGCTTCCTGTTGGTTCAAACACACACTGGTTTACTCATCACCTGGCACACATTATGTTATTCATACACAATTATACATACATGCGCCCATTTAAGCTCGTGCACTCACACTCATGCAGTCTTAGCATATTGAAAGCGGCTTTATCCACGTCCATGCAGTCATGCTTAAACAGATGATGCCTCGCAAATGCACAAATATGCGCTGATAACAGCAAGACGTAAAAGTCAACAGACACCCAGCCCAATACACCCCACCCAATGTGACCCCAAGGGTAGATTCCTGCATGGATTGCTGAGGTGCGGCTCTGAAGCAACTTAAATGGAGTTTTGTGAGCCAAACTGAAGCATGCTATTAAAAAAGGAGCTGGTGTAAATTAAACAGACCGTTTCGGTCAGAAGCAGGGAGTCCATGGATAAAAAGAGGTGCAGAATCTGGAAGGTCTAGAAAGCTTTCTGTGCGGGTTATTGTGTGGAGCTGCTCTATAGGAGTCCACAACTTGGATTACTTGGGTATAAACGATTGCACACTAAAAACACTTTTTATCTCTTTTAGTCCCATACATCACCAACTTTGAATCACTTTTTTCAGCACTTTTGTGGGTTTCCAAAGTACTCAATTTAATATGTATATATATATATATATATATATATAGTATCTGTTAAACCTGCTATTAAAAGAGGAGCTGGAGTAAATTAAACAGACCGTTTCGGTCAGAAGCAGGGAGTCCATGGGAAAAAAGAGGTGCAGAATCTGGAAGGTCTAGAAAGCTTTCTGTGCAGGGTTATTGTGTGGAGCTGCTCTATAGGACTCCACAACTTGGATTACTTGGGTATAAACGATTGCACACTAAAAACACTTTTTATCTCTTTTAGTCCCATACATCACCAACGTTGAATCACTTTTTTCAGCACTTTTGTGGGTTTCCAAAGTACTCAATTTAATATATATATATATATCTGTTAAACCTGCTATTAAAAGAGGAGCTGGAGTAAATTAAACAGACCGTTTCGGTCGGAAGCAGGGAGTCCATGGATAAAAAAAAGGTGCAGAATCTGGAAGGTCTAGAAAGCTTTCTATGCGGGTTATTGTGTGTAGCTGCTCTATAGGAGTCCACAACTTGGATTACTTGGGTATAAAGGTGACTACATCTGTGTTATTTCATGTCAAGAGTGCTCTAGTAATATTTAAACCTATTCTATGCTGTTTCTATGGTGTAACTACAAAAATATTGTATTCTATAGTATAGAACGATGTCGAGCAGCTTAAATCAATCTTTGCTTAAGGATTTCAATACCAAAAAAGAACACGGCGAACGGCTGCTTCCAGTCACCTTTATTTTTCACACTTCCACCACCAGAGCGCAGCACACACACCGATTCCCGCACTTCCTGGTTCACAGGTCATGCTCAACCCGCCCCACATAGCTGGCCAAACACATGCCTGCAACAGAAGAACCAACTGCGTTCGTGGTTTCTCTCGTGTGTATAGATTCTATACAGGCATGTGCAGCCGTTCGCCGTGTTCTTTTTTGGTATTGAAATCCTTAAGCAAAGATTGATTTAAGCTGCTTTTGTATCGATATAAGCAGACCAAATTGGCTGGCGGGAGATGAAAAGGGCATCGTAGTAACCGGATTATCATAATAACCGGGTATCGTACTAACGGAACTAATTATATCATAAAAGACTAGAAATTTCCCGGGAAATGAAAATAGTATCGTAATAAGTAGTAATTCATTATAACCGATATCGATATAACGAGACTTTACTGTATTTTGTAATTCAGAAAGCTATTGTTAGTACCGAACCCAATGTAGGATTCTACCCAAGGGGTAAATGAATGGGAGAACATACTTACAGTATTCCCTGTTTCCACCAATTGCATGATATATCATGTATTGGAATACATACTTCCAGTATTTTTTTTTAAATCAACACCACAAAAACTTTTTATCTCTTTTAGTCCCATCCATCACCAACTTTGAATCACTTTTTTCAGCACTTTTGTGGATTTCCAAAGTACTCAATTTAATATATATATATATTTTAAACCTAATGTTATGTAAAGGACCCCTTGCTGTGGGGAAAGAACAGTCGGAGGTATGGGGTGGTGCGGGGGATAAAGGGCTGGGAGTCCTTGGAAAGGCAAGGTCAGCACAGTGGCGGGTGAGGATGGGAATGGGAATGGGTTTCACAAGTAAATGCTAGTGACAGGAGAGAGATCAGTGTGCCCAGTCTTATTTACACATATTCAAGCTCATTGCACTGGTGCGCAATGTTCCATTCCAAATGAAATCAAAACAAAAGTCAACAGAAAATAACATAAAATGTAGCTGTAGCTACCCCCCCCAAAAAATGCACTACGACTTCCCTGTAAGAAGGAATTAAAGCAGCGGCGTGCTACTTTTTCATGTCCTTTTCAAATGCTGCTGCAGCTTATCTTTTCTCTACCTGAGCTCATCATCATTAACAAACAATAGGACTGCTCAGGAGAACGGGCATCGTCATTACAGCCGCACGCAATTAGAGTGCAAGTGGGAAAGCAATGGTTTGTTTGTTCTGTGCTGACTGCATCCCCTCAACTTCGATCTGTCAAGCGTTTTACCGCCGGACTGTATTTTTTTCTTCGATAGATTCTCAATAAATCTTTTGCATATTCTCCAATAATTTTATAATAATGTGTAGTCAGTCACCAGAATAATGCGTCTTCATGCATGTTCAACACAGAACAAATGGAGAGCAATTGAAGGGAAATAATAACAAGGAAGAATAACACAACTTCTCATCCTTCCATCAATACTTATTTAGCTTTTCCCAGCTTGATAAAAACCACTGCGTTATCATCTTCAAGTCATTCTTCGGCCAGTCGATCCCAAGTGTCATTGAACATTTACTTGATGAGGACAGACAGGTCTACTTACGTATGTAACGGATGGAGTCAACCATTATAATTCATACCATTATTGTGATGTCACTGCTACGACAGGCCACTGAAGTATGGAAAATCAAAATGCTTTGACACCCACACGGATACAGTTGAAACACTCCCCCCCCCGTCACGCGGGTCGACTGTTTCAACGTGTAGTGAGTGGATGGAAAGCAACACAAAAAAGATGTGGTTCTACCCGCCCAGGACAAAATGTATCACTCATTGGCAATCGACACCATGACCTTGAGTGGCAGAATACGTGAAACATTTCAAACTATTTGGAAAGTGTACCATAATAGTAGTGACCACAATCGTTCGGTTTTCCACTGAGGAGTCGTTGGTGACCTGCGGGTCCATAATATTTACAAATCGTGTGAACTCGTTCCAGTACCCGATCTGCAAAGAGAGAGCGGCGGTTAGTGGTGCGATGGGAGACAAAACACATATCAACGATATCTAACCAAAAAAAAAAAAAAAAACAACAAAAAAAAGAAAAACACAGACTTCTCGAGTGTTGCTGACAAAAGAGTGATTCACAATCCCTTTGCATTACAAGGTTCCAGTTACACAATTCCGATTGTTTGCTCTCAAGTGGCGCTGGAGTCAGCTATCCTCAGATCGAAACCGGGGCTCTTCTAAATGTGGATACAAATCTGATATCATCACGTCTGGCAATAACAGACAGATCAAATCGACTTTGCGACGGCGAGTCTGATGTCATGGAAATGCGGCGAGCGATGATATAAACGCGTGCACAATCAAAACGAATAAGACGGTGAACAAAATTACATAGATCGGTAAATCTCAACTACAGTAAAAGAATAGTCGATTACATATAGTCTAGAGGGGACGGCACGGCGGTCGAGTGGTTAGCGTGCAGACCTCACAGCTAAAAGACCAGGGTTCAATTCCACCCTCGGCCATCTCTCCGGGTACTCCGATTTCCTCCCACATTCCAAAAACATGCTAGGTTAATTGGCGACTCCAAATTGTCCATAGGTATGAATGTGAGTGTGAATGGTTGTTTGTCTATATGTGCCCTGTGATTGGCTGGCGACCAGTTCGGGGATAGGCTCCAGCACCCTTGCGAAATTAATGAATATAGTCTAGAGGTGCAGAGATCATTAAATTAGGAAATTATTACACATAACGGTCAGTGGAATCATACTTTTTTATGTATTTATTATTTTAGCAATATCAATAACACCATTTTCAATCAATGTGTTTATAAGTTTAATCTGACCCCTGGAGGACCTCATTAAAAACGTAAGTGGCCCCTATTAGTAAAAAGTAGCCCACCCCTGGTTCAAGGCATAATGACCTCTTTGAAACAACACAGCATTTCCCAGACGGCTACAGCATAAAACATAATACAAACAAATGAGAATATTTATCACAAAAGTGCGAGTGTTGCATTTACTGTATAGTCATCCTCTCAATATCTGAACACGAATTATCATCTAGATAACCATACTGTTTATTTTTAAATTATTTGGTTTTGCTCCCCTGCAGTAGATGAGAATATAACAGACAACTTCAGTCCCTCCCACCTTCAGCCTCCCAGGTTTTGTGGTAAATTATTGATATTCAGGCCCGTGAACCGCATACATGCTTAATAATTTAGCATATAATTCCACTGGCTCCACGGTTTCTTGTGCATGGTGCCCCGCCATGGCAGTTACTCTGCATTCTGCTGTACAGATGCTTAACTCAAACCAATGTCAAGTGTTTGTTTGCCCATCTGAAATAATGGCTGCTTTGGCTGGCGATGAAACGCCTTGCATATGTTGCTGCCAATATTCTAACTGTTGCTGGCTCCCATTTTCTTATTCACATCTGGGCAGCATGCCCCCCCCCCCCCCCCCCCCCACGTGTAGATCTTTGAATATTTGGGACAAGCAGGTGTTAAGGCGGGGGGTTCACACAGGGAGTGGAGGTGCTACAATGCAGCAAAGTTTGTTGCGACTGTGAGAAAGCTCTAAATGTTTATACTGTCTTTTCTGCATGGTAATGGTAATGGTTTTATTTCATTTGAACATGCATCAGATTACAATTGAATGCATCACATAATCAGTTCACAGTTCCACATGTCCAAAAGGAGTAGGAAGAAGCAAAGCTTATTAAATCCTACCCCTCCATCTGGTACTTTTACAATCTGTAACTGTTACATTTGTTCACTTCCTGCTTTCCATAATACAGTTTTTTTTTTTTTTTTAATTATGCACCTTGTACCAAAGTACGAGGTGATATGTCTATATAATGACATAATGGGTACCACTTTTACAATCAGTAACTGTTACATTTGTTCACTTCCTGCTTTCCCAATATAGTTTGTTTAAAAAAAAATTATAATTAAAAAATAATAATTTTTAATTTTTTTACATTTTTTAATGTATAATTAATTAATTTAATAATGTATAATTTAATTAATAATGCACCTCGTACCAAAGTGCAAGGTAATATGACCATACAATGACATAATGGGTACCATAGTAAGTGTCAATACAGTGATATATATAGCACATCATGACTGGTTCAAGACTCTTCATCCTTGTATTTAACATCAACTGCTTGTATTGTTTCTTGAATTGGCTCATCGTTGTGCATTGTTTGATTTCCTTACTCAATCCATTCCATAGTTTGATTCCACATACTGAAATGCTATGGCTTTTTAACGTAGTCCTAGCATATAAGTGTTTCAAATGTAGTTCTTCCCTGAGATCATATTTCTCCTCTCTTGTAGAGAAGTATTGGATGACATTTTTAGGTAATTGGTTATTTTTAGCCTTATGCATTATTTTAGCTGTTTGGAAATTAACTATATCAGCAAGTTGAAGTATTTGTGATTTTAGAAATAAGGAGTTAGTATGTTCTCTGTAGGCGTCATTATGAATTATCCTTACTGGCCTTTTTTGCAGTACATTTAGCGAGTGAATATTGCTTTTATAGTTATTAGCCCATATTTCCACACAATAAGTAAGATATGGTAGAACCAGAGAGCATGGCTGTGGAATGAGACTCGTGTCATGGAGCACTGCTCTAGAGGCAAAGTCCTGATTTCACCCTGAGTGGCTGGGACAGATATGGGCCCCATACATCACTGCTGACAGTCACAGCTTGGAAGCCTCCTCCTTTAACTGCCACTGGGGTGACTCTGGCTCCCGTTCCTGACAAACTGCTGCCCAGCTTGTCTCATATCCCCTCGGTGCCTCACACTCACCCTGTGACCTCCTTCCCCCCCACCCTCGCCCTATCCCTGCTTTTGGCTGTGGGGGAGGTAGCGTAATGCTAATTGAAGTGTGAGTCTTATAAGCCTCGAAGGCAGACGCTGTAATCACGTGTCATATCAGACTCGATCACACTCCTATCTAACTAACGAGAAAATCACAGCTGTCTCTTGGAACTGAGTGAGGTTATGAAATAAAGCCAGAGGTCATTATGTGTTGTAATGTGAATGTACCACTGGGAATTACAGTACATTTTGAAGAGGAGCCAGAGAACTTCTTGGATCTCTTTTACAGTAATTGGTTATTTGAATGGTAATTACTGCCAGGAGAGGGCCAGAAATCATACCTGCACGATCCCAAGGCATGGGAATACTCTTACATCTTTCATGATGGGACACTTTTAGCAGTCCGATCACAGGCTGTGTGTGATTTGTGTGCCTTCTAATACTCCGCGGATCTCAGCAGACCTGCTACCTAATTGAGGTAGACAACGGCAGCCTGCTGTTCCCCCCTTACAACCCCCGCTAGCCCTCAGCCATTCAATAAACGGGGGTAGCGGCTTATTTGGAAATGTCACACAGTCATTCATGGGAACGTTTCAGCATGCTCAAACATGTGGTCAACATTTGGCGAGTGTAATCTAAAAGTTGCACGTCGGCCAATTTCTCCCAGCAAACAAGCCTTTATGTCTGCAGCAATTATTAACAATGGATTCTTTGATTAATTGGCTGTTGATGCAAAGGAGGCAAACAGAGTGCACTAATTAGCTACGGCCAGCAGAGGCGCTGTTCAGTCTCAACTAGTTTGTGGCTTGAAGAAGGAAACCATCAGTTAGGACAGGGGTGGGCAAACTTTTTGACTCGCGGGCCGCATTGATATGACAAAATTTACGGGGGGGGGGGGGGGGGGGGGGCAGACTATATATTTTACACGTAACAGTCCACCTGGTATTATTGTATCTGTAAAATTGTCATGCAATCTGCTATGATTATTTATTATTTTATATTTATATTTAAATATTTTAAAAATAATAAAATAATATAATAATTACAATAAAATTAAAATAATAATTATTATATTATTATTATGTAAAATATGCAAATATAACAATACTATTATATATAATTAATATAATAATTAGCATTAATATAATAATTATAATAATCATAATAGTTCTAATAATAATAATAATAATAATCTAATAGTCTAATTATAATCTAATAATAATAATAATAATATTTATTATTATTATTATGTGCTTGTGTCCCTTTTTTCAGGAGCACTTTGTAAACAACAGACCATGTCAAAAAACAAAATTGATAAAACCATCAAAAGGTTGGCTCAGGCCATGATGCCAGGTTGTATGTTGAGTTTAAATGAAATACTTTGGAAAGATTGGGCGGGCCGTATTCAAACACTTGGCGGGCCGGATGTGGCCCCCGGGCCGTAGTTTGCCCACCACTGAGTTAGGACGTACTTGAACATAAAAGTGTTTTCTGTTTACTCTCTCACTTCATTTTGTCTGTAAACATGACTGAAATTTACTTTAAAAAATTTTTTTCTTCCTTTTTCTCAAGCTGCTGTGCTAACCTCTTTGAAACCTGTACTTCTAGGCAGCATTGGTGTCCTGAATTCAGAATAGCCAAAGAGATTATACTTACGCACTTTATTCTCGAAATAAAGACACCATCCATTCATTTTCGATACTGCTTATCGCAGGGGTATGCTGGAGCCTATTCCAGTTGATTTCGGGCAAGAGGGGGGTACACTGAGGGCTGGTTGCCAGCAGGGCGCATATAGACAACCATTCACGCTTACATTTATAGCTATTGATGTATGTTTGAGTCGGCAATTAACCTAACATGTATGTTTTTTAGGATGTGGGAGTAAACCGGAGTACCCGGAGTACCCGGAATACCCAGGAAGAACATACAAACTCTACACAAAGATGCCCACTTTGTGACCTTTAATCAACATTTTATGTTAAAATTAAAATTGAAATAATCTCATATAGGGCAGGCTGCACGGCGGATGAGTGGTTAGCACGCAAGCCTCACAGCTAGAGTTCAATTCCACCCTCCGCCATCTCTGTGTGGAGTTTGCATGTTCTCCTTGTGCATGTGTGGGTTTTCTCCGGGTACTCCGGTTTCCTCCCACATTCCAAAAACATGCTAAGTTAATTAGCGACTCCAAATTGTCCATAGGTATGAATGTGAGTGTGAATGGTTGTTTGTCTATATGTGCCCTGTGATTGGTTGACCAAGTGTCTGAAGGGTTAAGCGATGTTTGGGAACCACTGCAATAGCATAAGGGAATAGGTAAAATTAACATAACGAGCCAATGTGTACAATAAGCAAGTTGCCGGTAAGCAAATTCACTGTAATCCCTCGTTGAGAGCAGGGAATTGATTCCAGACGTGTCCGTGATGAGTCTCCATTAAGTACGATTCCATATTATTAAACTTAATACTTTATAGTTACAGTCTAGAAAAGCTGTTGATAACGTTCTAACATTTTTTTTTACCATTATTAGAGCCCTCTAAACATGAAATAACACCCCTATAGTCAACTTTACAGACATATTACCCAATATATTAGATATAATCTGAGAAAAATAAGGCTGCAAGTGGTTAGCGTGCAGGCCACACAGCTAGGAGACCCGAGTTCGATTCCACTCTTCTTTGTGTGGAGTTTGCATGTTCTCCCCGTGCATGCGTGGGTTTTCTCCGGGTACTCCGGTTTCCTCCCACATTCCAAAAAACATGCTACGTTAATTAGCGACTCCAAATTGTCCATAGGTATGAATGTGAGTGTGAATGGTTGTTTGACTATATGTGCCCTGTGATTGGCCGGCCACCAGTCCAGGGTGTACCCTGATTCTTGCTGGAAGACAGCTGGGATAGGCTCCAGCACCCCCCGTAACCGTTGTGAGGTTAAGCAGTAGAAAATGAATGAAATAACTAATATAGGGCGCTATCACTTTAAGTAATCAGTACTAGTAAAACCATGCTAATTTTCCTCATAGAAGATAATACAAGTGTGAAGTCACGTGTCACTGTTCTTACCTTCCTCGGCCCGCCTATTTTCATCTCGTACACATCTATGGTGTAGTTGGTCCGGCGGCCGTAGTTGTCAAACTGGATGTTGCCAGTCATCCCCTGCACTTGAACCTGTCATGGGACAAACACACAAAGTGGCGAAATATACAGTCGACCATTTTGCATATACATACATAGCTGGTATTGAGGTGCTTGTGTCTTGGTGCTACTGGAGTGTAGACATAGTCTGTTAATCAAATGATGAACTGGATTCATTTTAATAAAAGATGTAGTTTTATGGTAATGAGGGTCTGGATTTGAGTGAGCTCTGCGCAAAGATATCTGGAGGCAGCGGGAGCAGAACAGCTCCACACTCGCTTCCCTTCTCTCTGTCACTTTCCATCTTTATCTCGCTCTCGCTCACTATCTCTGCTTCGCTTCTTCCAGTCTTTTTCTCCACTTATTCGCTTGCCTCACTCTCACTCTATTCCCCCTCTCCTTCTCTTCTTGTCGTTTCTCCCCTACCGTTTTGAGAGCTCTCTCGATATCAATGCCTTGGCTCCAAGGTACAGCGGGATTGGCAAGGCAGTCTCCAGCACTGCCACGACGGGAGACGTCTACACGTTGGCGACGCAGGTACCTGAAGGCCTCCGCTATCACCAAAATAGCATCATGGGTCAGCGCTGAAGTGTACTGTAAATGAAGCAAAAAAAAAACAACACAAAACTGAATGATTCTGTTTGTATTTAATCTCTGGATGGCCTTTTCACACAACTGAAATAGCAGCATGGAAAACAGCTGTGGTGATCATTTTGACTCCGAAGGTGGAAAAGCAATTCTTTGGACTCTGCTTCCCAGTGCTTCTTTCAGGCGGATTCAAACTAAGGGAACTGGCACTTGATGGAAGAAAGAGGAATCAGAGCAGCGTGATACAGCTGGCCTCTTTGGCATTACTTACTCATCTCTCCATTCAGGATTTGGTGACAACTTTTCCAACTTTTTGGTGACCTGAGATACAACAGTACTTTCAGATTGAGCTCCCGGGAGGTCGTAAACTTGGAATTCAAACACATAGATCAGGGAAGTTGTATAAATCTTTGAGAATGTCAAATTATCATAATCAATTATGATGCTGCATCCTTGACTTTTTCATATCAAAGCGACATTACCTGAGTACATATTATATACACATCATATACTATATCGTATAGAGAAGAGGAGAAATATGATCTCAGGGAAGAACTAAATTTGAAACACTTATATGCTAGGACTACGTTAAAAAGCCATAGCATTTCAGTATGTGGAATCAAACTATGGAATGGATTGATATCACCTTGTACTTTGGTACGAGGTGCATTATTAAAAAAAAACCTTAAACTGTATTATCGAAAGCAGGAAGTGAACAAATGTAACTGATTGTAAAAGTACCAGATGGAGGGGTAGGATTTAATAAGCTTTGCTTCTTCCTACTCCTTTTGGACATGTGGAACTGTGAACTGATTATGTGATGCATTCAATTGCAATCTGATGCATGTTCAAATGAAGTAAAACCATTACCATTACCATTACCATATACTCCCATTCCTTGTTCTTTGTGTATTTGGTAAAAAAAAACTCACTTAAGTACTTCAATTTTGTTTGAAGTTGTATGAAAAGTTCTGATTAGTTTTTGATCATGGAAATTAACATGGAAATTAATTTATTTGATCACAAAACGGGTGATGGTGACATTTTTTTTAGCACACAAAAGTACGCAAAAGTACACAACGATTGTTCATAAATCTCTCTAACTGTAGATATATTGAGTATTCACAATCTATGATTATTCCACTCCCAGGTGTGGCATACCAAGGTGCTAATAGACAGCATTATTACTGCATAGGTGGGCCTTAGGTTGGCCACAATAAAAGGCTACTCCAGATGTGCAGATGTGCTGTACAACATCTCAATTATAAATTCCATGACATACATTAGTGAAATCCCTAATACATTTTGTAGTGGCCTTTTATTGTGGCCAACCTAAGGCACACCTGTGAAATAATAATCATGCTGTCCAATCGTGTTCCTCTCCAGTGTCACGTGACAGAACTGCAAGATTGCTGTTTTGACTCAGAAATCTTCCAATCCTTTCAAATCTTCTTGAGCAAAACCCGAAGTCCCCAGTTGCTCATGATGCTGATTGAGATATATTAAAAAAGGGTTCGAGTTCCCTGAAGTTATGAGTACTATATAAATGGAGCACATTCATCCAAGCAATTCAATTAGGCAGATTTGATCAGAACTTTTTTTTGTGGACATAATCTCTTTCAAAACTTTTAGTGCATAATTTGCATGAGCCTGCTGCATCCATATGGGATTTTATCTCCCATGCACTTCCCCTTTAACTCCGCCTGACCTTTTCACCAGTGATGGCTTGGCCAACTTGCTTTTTTTGGACCGCTGCAGCATGACCAAATCTAATTAAATGCCATTCAAAATCAATTTCTTTCTTGATCATTGTTTAATTAGATGTAAATTGGAGCTAAGATATAACCTTGCCTTGCACTGCGTATCGATATATTGATTGTCGGGGAGGGATGCAAAGTTGGAGGAAGTAAAGAGTGGGAGGAAGACAGAATGACAAAGGCAAACAGCGGATGAGAGACGAGAGGGGGGAAGCGATGGAGATAACTTCAGAGGGAACGATCGTCTTACTTTGCATGCACAGTGAAAGGCCTTGCAATCAAAGTACCTTCAGAGGAGCGTTCCGGGCTTCTGGGAATTCTCTTTCATCTAGCCGCTCCCAGCGCTGCATAAACTGCTGCACAATGGGGTTCTCGGGGTTGACTATCTGAAACCCTGAAATGTTGGCTCCTCCGGCGAAGACTTTGTCCAAACTCACATTAGAAAATCCCTGAGACGAGACAGAGGGGAAATGGGGTTAGAGAAAACTTGTGTAACTTGCATTTCTTTGAGGTTTTTTTTTTTTAATAAGGCCTGAGGTGAAACACTACGAAAATATTAGCTGTATTTTGTCATTAAGCAACATGCATTTTATTAAGAACCTCATGCTGCAGGCTGAGTGAAAGCAACATGTGTTTGCTATTACACTGAAGCAAATGTTCCTCTTTAAACTCTGTGGTGCAACCTAAAGTCAGATAAACAGCCTTCCAATAAACACTTAACTTAATGGATTTTGTCAGACGTTGAATATTTTTAATAGAATTTATTTGCTTAATTTGCTTCTAATGCTCTTCGCATCTGATTTGTTGTCCCGTTGGCTATAACATCCATGTACTGTTTCGTAGTCCAAATGATGGGTTTGTAAATGCAGAATTGAATACTGCATGGGGAAAAAAGTAGTGTGAGATCATTCAGACATGTTCTCTTCCCTGAGCGAGTGGGCTGCAGGCAAATGGCTGTCCTCCACAGGCAATTGACAGTGTTTACTGCTAGTTTCTATTGCCTACAGGGCTTTTACTTCTATTGCACATTCACATTTATGAGGACTTGCGCAATGTTGTCTTACGGTCAGATTGCTATTGATACGCCACTGCAAACCGAGCTGGCCTCTTAATGTAAAAGTCTAATTAGTTTTGTGTGGATCATGGTTCTATTTCCTGGAGCGTCTCAATTACTACTTACAAGGTTAGACAGAATGTAGTGGTAGCCGCGGCTGTTCTTCCCCAGGGCCACCACCTATGGGAAAGGAAACATCAGTACAGTCAGCCATACATAAAGCTTGATATAAGCGACACAAATATATGTAAATTAAGTCGCATTAAGTGCACAATATGCCACTCAAGTTGAATGTTGCCTATGGAAGAACAAAACACAAGTAGCAGGAAGTATTAATTGAGGGGGTTCCGATAACGAACGAGAATCATGCAAATCAGCCTCAAATATTCGGCTCATTGTACAGGAGTCACTGTCGGACAGAAAGAAGAAATAAAAGGGGAGAAAAAAAATGACATTTTTAAAGCAATTTACAGTGAGACAGTGAGATGTACCGTGGATGTTGCTCTGCTTTGAAAATATCACACCTTTGCAGCATAAAAGCGTGTTTCAACCCACGCAGCCTGTCTGAAAATAGTAAGTGCTGTTCTAAGCCCTTCCATCACCATGCTACCAATCATGCTGCTTTTTTCCTACATTTTCCCTCCTACAGTTGATTGTTTTGTTGATCAGTCCAACGGTGAAACTTCATGTGGCCTTGACACTATTTGCATAACATGCTGGGAAAGGTACGGTCTCGTGTGAGCTGTAATTCTGGAACATGCAATTTACTGTGCATGACTGGTGGAAAACATGACAGCTACTGTTTTATTCTGCAAACACAGCAATACAAGTTTACAGCAACAACTTCTATCTTTGTTTTTAACAGCACAACAATAGAAACAAATAAGAATACAAAGTTGCATATTGCTGTGTAGAAATAATTTGTACAAGGGTATTTTTGTCCATTTATGAGATGATAGTACTTTTGTACCTGAAAGAGGGCCTTCTGGCTTGCAAGATCACCCCGGACTGGTCGCCAGCCAATCACAGGGCACATATAGACAAACAACCATTCACACTCACATTCATACCTATGGATAATTTGGAGTCGCTAATTAAACTAGCATGTTTTTGGAATGTGGGAGGAAACCGGAGTACACGGAGAAAACCCACGCATGCACAGGGAGAACATGCAAACTCCACACAGAGAAGAGTGGAATCAAACTCATGTCACCTAACTGTGTGGCCTGCATGCTAACCACTTGGTTGCCGTGCAGCCTTATTTTTCTCAGATTATATCTAATATATTGGGTAATATGTTTGTAAATTTGACTATAGGGGTGTTATTTCATGTCCAGAGAGCTCTAATAATGGTAAAAAATATTTTAGAAAGTTATCAACAGCTTTTGTAGACTGTAACTATAAAATATTGAGTTTCATAATATAGAATCCTACTTCGTGGAGATTCACTCATCACGGACGCGTCCGGAATCAATTCCCTGCCATTAATGAGGGATTTATTTTGAAATATAGAGGCCCTTAGTGTCCTAAAGAACAGGATTCTTGATATTTCTATGTCTGGAGCGAACGGAACCATTCTACTCAAATTTTCAAGCATGAATGTGTGGACCTTTAATGCATGTGCCTATAAACAATAACAATAAGGATTGTTTTTGGAATGCGAGAGGAAACCGGAAACCCACGCATGCACGGGAAGAACATGCATACTCCACACAAAAAACAAACAAAAAAAAATTTTTTTTTTTGTGATTAAAATGAACAAAGCATTATTAGAGCCCTGTAGACATGACAAAACACGACTATAGTCACATTTATACTTTTTTTATTTACAACATATTGCGCAACTGCAGTGTCTTGAGACACATGCTAAGTCGCAAACTAGAGAGCTAGCGACCTAAACGGTAGCCTTCAAGTTATTTCCTTTAAACTTAAATAGCCAAAAACTTACCACTTCCACACGGATAGGGAGGTTAACTATTAACAGTTATTTAACCTTTAACATGAACATTAATCAAACGTAATAATTTTTTCTGGGTACATGATACCATACAGCATCCATATCAAAAACTTACCACTTCCACACGGATAGGGAGGTTAACTATTAACAGTTATTTAACCTTTAACATGAACATTAATCAAACGTAATAATTTTTTCTGGGTACATGATACCATACAGCATCCATATCAAACTTGCGCAGGCCGCACTGACATTAAACTTTCATATCAAGGCGAGGGGCCTCAAAGTAGTGTGCTGCGGGCCACATTTGGCCCGCGGGACGCGTGTTTAAGACCCCCACATTATTGTGTTTATCAGATCATCACTTAATCAATTGCACCATAACATTATCCTAACAATCCTTATCTACTAAAGCATTTACAGTATTTTCCCTTAGCTATGCTGCATTTGATTGTAATTTTGGTCAATTTTAAAGTTGTCACGTGCCCTCATAAACTTAACAAACCTCTAAAGGTTTACCTCTAAAATCCTCGACAAAACATGTCCACCCAGGACTTAATGTTTAGTTTTCGCACTGCACCGGTGAGTACATTGTTCACTGTCAAGCCGTTAAAAGGGCTCAGTGTTCTGCAACAACTGCAAACTGAGCGCCGCAGGATGTCATACAGAGGTGGCTATCAAAATCCATCAATGTGCATCTAATGCCTCTTTGACAGTGACGCAAACCCCCGTTTCACTGTAAATGTTCACTTCTTTACGCTGTTATCCTGGATTTTCTCGACCTTTGCTGCGTGCTAACCTTGACTTTTGGCCCGAAGCCTCATCACACCTGCCCCGGAGCTGGGCGGCCAGAGAAAGGCCCAGCCTTTACCCTCTGCCTGCAGCTTTTCGTCAGGCTGGCATTGGTGGCACGTGACAACCTTGGCATGGAACACATCCTGTCATCTCCTTTAATGAAAGACACTGCTGACTGCCTTATCTGTAAAAACCCTCAGACACAGCAGGGAACGACAACTATCTGTTAATGGAGTCAATGAGAAAATGATTCTCTTCTATGTGCGTTCATTTAAGCATTGACTTCCTATCATTATCACAAAGAAAAAAAAACCCAAGTACATCCAATTGCCATCCCCTCTTTAGCAAACCAAATGCAATTTTGCTCCTATTTGCCTTTAAAGATGGCATTTTCTTCCCCAAAAGCTCATTTAAATCCAGTTCATTGTATCACCATTCTCCCTGAATTGATTCCTGTTGCTTTTAATCTCCCACAAATACGAACACAAGCCTGCTAACCAATTATTTCTATCCCGGTGACACAAGAGAGAAGCAAAAGTGTTTAGTTTATCCACTCTCTCTATAATAGAATTCCTCTTTTTCATAACTTCTTGAAAATCGATCGGCTCGCTGCCTCTAACGGCGCGTCTTGTTTTAGAGCCTGGAGTTTTTTTTCTTAAAAGCCTGATGAGGACAGACAACAACTACGACGACCTTGACTTCACTCTGGTGCAGTCTGCCAAACCAGACAGGGAGTCCTAAATGTAGAACTACAGCCTGACGTTCTCCCTCTGCTTTGACCTTCTCGCTGTAACACAACAAGAAGCTCTAAATCCAGGGGTCTCAAACACGCGGCCCGCGGGCCAAATGTGGTCCGCAGGACACTAGTTTGAGGCCCCCGCCTTGATATGAAAGTTTAATGTTAGTGCGACCCAGAAAAAATTATTACGTTTGATTAATGTTCATGTTAAAGGTTAAAGGTTAAATAACTGTTAATAGTTATCCTCCCTATCGGTGTGGAAGTGGTAAGTTTTTGGCTATTTAAGTTAAAGGAAATAACTTGAAGGCTACCGTTTAGGTCGCTAGCTCTCTAGTTTGCGAGTTAGCATGTGTCTCAAGACCCTGCAGTTGCGCAATATGTTGTAAATAAAAAAGTATAAATGTGACTATAGTCGTGTTTTGTCATGTCTACAGGGCTCTAATAATGCTTTGTTCATTTTAATCTGAAAAAAAAAATTTGTCTACCCACCAACTATATGTGGTTTCTTAAGTTTTTATTATTTGCCGTTTTATTATTATTATTATATTTATTTATTACTGATTGATTGATTTTCTTTATTCTTGATTTATTTATTTTTCATCTTATTTTGTGCAGAAAAATAAAAATTAAGATATTTGAGAACAGTGGAATGTTTTATCAGAGCTTTTCTTGTAGAAAATCGTAACCAAAGCAAAGTTTATTCATATTTCTGTTTTTAATAAATGCATTTTTTTTTGAAAACCTGATGCAGCCCAGTCTCGCCCAGACCCTAGCTCCAGTGGCCCCCAATTAAATTGAGTTTGAGACCCCTGCTCTAATCACCTTTTGTAAACATCATACAATTATTTAAGCCACCCATGTGCTACAATAGTAAATTATATTACAATCCTAATGATATCTTTGATTGGATCTGGAATCCGTGACTTTGAAAATATACTTTATTAGAAGGTATTATACCACAATTGTACAGCCCCATCGTAGTTACAGTTGTGGTGATATAATAATACATGAGTAATAATCACATCCTCAAACGTTTATCTGCGAAATGATGAAACATGATTCATCAATTTAAAAGGGTGATTGCTTTCTGTCTTCTTTCAGCACTAATTTGTAAACCTTCATCATGAGCTCAGCCATAATTGCTTTTCAATGTTTCTTTTGTTCTTAATGCATTAAAGTCGCTGTTCCTCTTCGGCTCCAAACTCCAATTCATTCAATCAAAAAAAATATGAGAACACCACAAACGGCTAGCAGATGTTAGAAATTGTGGTTTCAAAAGAAAAGATTGAACACATAAATGTCTATATTTGTCACAATTAATATTATTAATATTAATGATTTCTCGTGCAGAAAACAAATGCTTCATGCGTATTATGCTAAATGAAAATGAACTGGATAATTTTTCCAGTTTTAATATATTTCCATGTGCATGCATGTCTGTTTTCCTCGTCTATTGCCTCCAAACAACCTGATGAGAGTTCACTCTGTGCATTGGTTTCAGCACCATGGCACATTTGGTCCATAGAACAATGGCCTGAACAGAGTAAGCCCTTTATGTCAGTCATACAGTCTCTTTGTTTCGGTGGGTGGAGGCGGGGCCTCTAGCATACACACAGAGTGCAGAGCAGTGCAAATTAAATGATAATATATAATATATTATATAATATATAGATAATATATTGTATCGATAATATATTTTTTAAAGTAATGTTGAAATCTTGAACCAGTGTCATGTACTGTCTCGTCCCATTCACAGTGTGTCTCATGGCACCTCTACTACACAATAATCACTCAATGTTTTTCAAAAAGATATGAATTAATAAAGTTGTTTTGTGGTTAACTATAACTTATTATTACTCAATAAAAACACTTTTTTGTCTAAATTAAGCATTTCCAAGCATAAAACTAAAGATAAACAAAAATACAAATACAAGGCATTCAGAAGATGCATGTAGTATTCTACACCGGTATTCTATACTGATAGTACTTGATAGTATGCTTACTCTACTTACTTATCAAAATGTGACCGTGCAAAATACACATTTTTGACCCGGAATTATGATAAAATGTATTAAATTAATTAATTATGTGTTGATGGCAGGGAATTGATTCCGTGATGAGTGAATCTCCATGAAGTAGGATTCCATATTATTAAACTTAATATTTTATAGTTACAGTCTAGAAAAACTGTTAACGTTCTAAAAATGTTTTGTTACCATTTTTAGAGCCCTCTAAACATGAAATAACACCCCTATAGTCAACTTTACAGACATATTACCCAATATATTAGATATAATCTGAGAAAAATAAGGCTGCACGGCGACCAACAGGTTAGCGTGCAGGTCACACAGCTAGGGGACCCGAGTTCGATTCCACTCTTCTCCATGTGGAGTTTGCATGTTCTCCCAGTGCATGCGTGGGTTTTCCCCGGGTACTCCGGTTTCCTCTCACATTCCAAAAACATGCTAGTTTAATTGTTGACTCCAAATTGTCCATAGGTATGAATGTGAGTGTGAATGGTTGTTTGTCTATATGTGCCCTGTGATTGGCTGGCGACCGACTTGTGTATGTTTCAGTTGAGTTTTAGCTTAAGTGCGGCCACAACAACAGTCCTATGTGGACGACTGTATCATAGTTACCGACTATTGTAGACCACACGTGACTTCTGCTTTCCAATTCCTGGCACAGACCTTGTCTGTTGTGGCAAATGACCCACAACAGACGCAACTGCTATTATATATAGAATTAGATTGGATCAGGGCGTTATCATCATAGAAAAAAGTGACCCCCCCGTGACTTGAGAAGCGGAGAATGGTTTGCAGCACTCTGACAATTTATGTATGTGTCAAGGACGCAGTGTTGCGACAGCTGAGAAGCCCAGCAACTTTTTGCTTATTGCATGAAACAAAATTGCTACGATCGTTTTCACCGAACAGCAAGTAGGACACCTTGCAGTTTCAAAAAGCCTCACATTAAGAGCTCATGCACATGAGGGCGTCTCATTATTTTCATAGCCCCCGAGGTATCAAGTCTCGGATTGTTCTCATATCTCAGCAATGACAGACAATTTGCTGAATATGAATCAGGTGTTTGGAACATGTTTAGCAGTTGGTGTACGACCAACACATATTGTATGTCATCACGGCATGATATCACGAGAGGATTGTATGTCCTCTACAGAGAGGAGCATATCACACTACTACCAATGGCTGTTAGCTCAAGAGCATCCCATCGACGGTGCTTCCACTGGCAGATACTGAACAAGTGGGCTGAAGCTCTTAGAGCTCCAATCCAGCCTCTGTTAAGTGGAAAACTGCTAGATCACTGTAGCAAAGTGGAGACAATGACCCCATTCACATACAGTAAGACACAGTTGAACCTCTGAGGTCGAACACAATCTATTCTGCTACTCTGAATTCATAGTAATGGTTTTATTTCATTTGAACATGCATCAGATTACAATTGAATGCATCACATAATCAGTTCACAGTTCCACATGTCCAAAAGGAGTAGGAAGAAGCAGAGCTTATTAAATCCTACCCCTCCATCTGGTACTTTTACAATCAGTAACTGTTACATTTGTTCACTTCCTGCTTTCTATAATACAGTTAATTTTTTTTTTTAATAATGCACCTCGTACTGAAGTACAAGGTGATTATGACCATACAATGACATACATGATACATTTGTTCACTTCCTGCTTTCCTAATATAGTTTAAGTATTTTTTTTAATTATTTAAAAAAAATAATAATTTTTTTTATTTTAATTTTTTTTTATTAAAAAAATAATAATAATTTTTTGTCGCGTACCAAAGTACGAGGTGATATGACCATCCAATAACATAATGGGTACCATAGTAAGTGTCAATATAGTGATATATATAGCACATCATGACTGGTTCAAGACTCTTCATCCTTGTATTTAGCAAACATCAACTTGTTTCTTGAATTGGCTCATCGTTGTGCATTGTTTGATTTCCTTACTCAATCCATTCCATAGTTTGATTCCACATACTGAAATGCTATGGCTTTTTAACGTAGTCCTAGCATATAAGTGTTTCAAATGTAGTTCTTCCCTGAGATCATATTTCTCCTCTCTTGTAGAGAAGTATTGAATGACATTTTTAGGTAATTGGTTATTTTTAGCCTTATGCATTATTTTAGCTGTTTGAAGATGAACTATATCAGCAAGTTGAAGTATTTGTGATTTTAGAAATAAGGAGTTAGTATGTTCTCTGTAGGCGGCATTATGAATTATCCTTACTGACCTTTTTTGCAGTACATTTAGCGAGTAAAGATTGTTTTTACAGTTATTAGCCCATATTTCCACACAATAAGTAAGATATGGTACAGTAAACCTCGGATATATCGGACTCGGATATATCGGAAATTCGCTCACAACGGACAGATGAAAAGGAACCAATTTTTCTGTAATGCATTTCCAATAAAACTTCATTGCATATATTGGATTTTTTATAACGAATTTCGCCAATTTCGGACAAAATCTCCAGTCCCGTTCCAATGCATTTCCATTAAATTTCCCTCGCATATATCGGATGGCCGCATTGTGGCGCTCCGATTCACCGAATCGTGACAGGCCGCTATAAGACGTCATTTGCAGCGTTTGCAGCGTTGCCTGCGCGTCCAGGTACATTGGAAACATCGTCAAGGAAGTGCCTTTTTATAACGGATAAAATCCGATTTACGCATATACCGGATATAAATCCGATATATGCGTAAAACTGACATTTTCCGGTATACGCATATAACGGATTTCGCTTATATCGGACAAAACCAGTGGGAACAATTGAATCCAATATATCCGAGGTTTACTGTAATTGGTTATTTTTAGCCTTATGCATTATTTTAGCTGTTTGAAGATGAACTATATCAGCAAGTTGAAGTATTTGTGATGTTCTCTGTAGGCGGCATTATGAATTATCCTTACTATCCCTCATTTATTGCGTTTAATAGGTTCCAGAAAAAACAGTGATAAGTGAATTTTCGTGAAGTAGGATTCAATGTTTATAAATGGAATATTTTTACTGACCGTCTAAAAGTAGTTTTGACGTTATTCGAGCGGCGTAGACATGAAATAACATGCTTATAGCCACATGTGTACTTGTACAGTAGACATAATAAGCAGTACTCATTGGAAAAGTTCCTAATTTTTGTAGTATCTTTTACAAAGTTTTGTGGAAATTGGTCATATATTCTTTTTTTTGTAGAGTCCAACCTCATCTCTATATTTACTTTTGTAGTAACTCAGAGACCTGGTGAGTATTTATATTGTTGGTGTTGATTCAGCCAAGATAATTTTTTTCCCTTTCATGAATTAAATTCAAATACAACGCTAAATATTTCAGACTGTATGAATTACCTTTGTGTTTTCTGAAAACGGGACAGCAACCCGTCTATGTGGAAAAAGCAATATGACCACACTTCATTCCTCCACAGGCATGAGAAGGATGTTCGAACAAATCCCCAGATGCGTCTCTCTTTTTTTATTCATTTTTTTTGTTTTTCCATAAAACCTTCTCACTTTCTGTATGAAAATGCAGCTTTGGCAGAGTGTGCTCGTTCCCTTCTAGTCTTTGAACAGCTTGTGCGCCCTGGGCCTGTCCCAGACGCTTCATTTTAATTTATTTATTTATTTGTCTCTCCCTCGCCTGCATTTCTTTACACTAGCGATGAGCAGGCTGTTGCCTCTGAGCAAACTCCAGCAAAGAAATCCCAGGAGGGAAGTGTGCCAGGAAGGCACATAATGGCAGATAGGAGGCTATATACAGTATGTGCTCTATCATAGACACATTGGATTAGTCATGAGTTTATATATGGCAAAAAAGATGCCGATTCATTTTGAAAAATCTGCATTTCGACCAGTAGTAGCAAGACAGCAGATGCTCGAGCATTTGTGCAATCAAAGAAAAGTGTTGTGACTCGGGGGAAAATATGGTCAGTTATTTATCTGCAGTGCGGTGTATTGATGGAAAAGTCCAACTGGTAATAAATACAGAGTGGTTGTTACACAATACAATGATAATAGCCCCGCTAGTGTCCTCCTCAGCGTCGGAAAACTCATTTTGAGACTGTTCTCAAAGACAAAATAGTGCCTGATGCAGCAGTATGCAAATATGACTATATCAGTGTACCGCTATGTCGTTCCGAGCTATAAATAAAGCTAATAAAAGTTTGTCTGCTTAGGGCTGAGCATGCGGGGGCTCATCCATTTGGTGTGCCTACACTGGAAAAATTGTTGTCATTGCTGGTAATCATGTAAATATCAATATTTACTTGTTACAAATCTAAAAGAATGCCCCCTCTGTACTCTGCCAAAATGGTAAACATTCATTTGGGTACACTGGTGCAACAAAATAAGCAATTATTTGAGGGAACAACAACATTAATGTAGTAATACTTTGATTATTGTGGTATGGATTTGTACTGCATCATGCTGAGAGTTACTTTGAATATTTTGCAATGAAGAGGGTAAAATATTGTATGATTTTCTACTAACCATGTATTTATACAATGTATTTTTTTTATATATATAACCTGTTTCCTCATTGAACAGTTGAACAGTTGAACTTAGGTCAGTTTTATTAAGCTGTTCTATATATAAACAATATTTCCCATTAAAAATAATATACAGTTTCCGAGACTTTCAAAATACAATTCTAACATTTTTAGAGCCCTCTAGACAGGAAATGACACCCCTTTAGTCACTTTAGACACTTTATATTTAACAAATATAATTGACATAATTGCGGCTGCACGGTGTGTAAGTGGTGGCCACACAGCAAGGAGATCCGGGTTCGATTCCCCACTCGGGTATCTCTTTGTGTGCAGAAAACCGGTACTCCAGTTTCCTCCCATATTCCAAAAACATGCTAGGTTAATTGGCCACTCCAAATTTTCCATAGGTATGAATGTGAGTGTGAATGGTTGTTTGTCTATATGTGCTCTGTGATTGGCTGGCGACCAGTCCAGGGTGTACCCCGCCTCTCGCCCGCAGTCAGCTGGGATAGGCTCCAGCACCCCCCGCGACCCTCGTGAGGAAAAAGCGGTAGAAAATGAATGAATGAATTGACATAATTGAGACTGCACGGTGTATAAGTGGTGGCCACACAGCAAGGAGATCCGGGTTTGATTCCCCACTCTGGCATCTCTTTGTGTGCAGAAAACCGGTACTCCAGTTTGCTCCCATATTCCAAAAACATGCTAGGTTAATTAGCGACTCCAAATTTTCCATAGGTATGAATGTGAGTGTGAATGGTTGTTTGCCTATATGTGCCCTGTGATTGGCTGGCGACCAGTCCGGGGCCTGAAGACAGCTGGGATAGGCTCCAGCATGCCTGCGGTACAGAAAATGGATGCACGCACGGATGGATAAACATAATGATGGCATAAATAAGACATAATACTACCTTGTTGATACTTTTTTACTTTTGATTCTATGCGATACTTCCTGTGTGTAACATTACTGACACTTAGTGACCGGTGACTTTACGATACTCACAAAATGCTACGCAAAACAATTCAAATTTGCCTAAATATGCTAAGCATTGCCTGTACAATGCATTGCCTGGTAAAGGCTATTTCTAGTCTAACTGATCTCTGCGGGACAAAGTACTTCAAAATTAAATCAAATTGGAAGTCAACCAGCATTGTGACTTTGTCTTAGCTGTCCTTCAGCAAGGACAGTCGTAGAGGATCAATCTACAACAGCAGGTAGAAGCAGCAAGTTTATGCATCGGTACAAGCGAGTGCCACATTGGGAGCTATTTCCCCACATAGCAGACGCTCAGTCCCTATTTTAATGTGCACGCTTATGTGCCTCAATAGGGGGCTACTGGCAGACAGGAGTCCAGCAGCTTCTCTTCAATGGCGGCGCTGGTGGATTATTTCAATTAGCCCAGACAAAAAAAAATGTTCACGCTGAGGTTATCACTGATAAGAACGGAAATTGAACACACTGTCGTCCTTGGAGGTTATTAGAGCTTTATTTCCCCCTGTTCACTAAAACAACATTTAGGCGGTATAATGATCAAGATGGTGGGGTGGAAAAGACATCTTGACATGGAAATAAATACATCATTAATAGAACGAAAATCATCATGTTTTGCCAGAATCCTTATTATTATTGTTTATATGCAGATGCATTAAAGGTCCACACATTCATGCTTGAAAATTTGAGTAGAATGGTTCCGTTCGCTACAAAATAGAAATATCAAGAATCCTGCCCTATACTACCTTCTCAGCCCACTCCACCAAAGCTAACCCCGCGAGGCCGCATCATTGGTACCCATAACTGGTATTCCCTACAGGGTCAATTATGTTCTTTAGGACACTAAGGGCCTCTATGTTGCTAAATAAATCCCTCGTTGATTGCAGGGAATTTATTATGGATGCGTCCGTGATGAGTGAATCTCCACAAAGTAGGATTCCATATTATGAAACTTAATATTTTATAGTTAGAGTCAAGCTGTTGATGACTTTCTAAAATATTTTTTTTACCATTATTAGAGCCCTCTGGACATGAAATAACACCCCTATAGTCAACTTTACAAACATATTACCCAATATATTAGATATAATCTGAGAAAAATAAAGCTGCACGGCAACTGACTCGTTAGCGTGCAGGCCACACAGCAAGGAGACCCGAGTTCGATTCCACCCTTCTTTGTGTGGAGTTTGCACGTTCTCCCCGTGCATGCGTTGGTTTTCTCCGGGTACTCCGGTTTCCTCCCACATTCCAAAAACATGCTAGTTTAATTGGCGACTCCAAATTGTCCATAGGTATGAATGTGAGTGTGAATGGTTGTTTGTCTATATGTGCCCTGTGATTGGCTGGCGACCAGTCCAGGGTGTACCCCGCCTCCAACCACTTGTGCCTGATGGTGGCGTCTTTAGGAATTGTAAACAAATGTGGCTTTGCTAGCAAGTGAACAGAAGCGCAGAGCGCTTATCTGGCTTACAGACACGTCCATATAAGGAAGTATGCTCTTCTGTGACATCACAAAGGGGCAGTTTAACCACGCCTTCTGAAATCGAGCGTTTTGAGCCAGAGAAAAACTCATTATCTGAAACTTTTGCATCGTTTTACACAAGAATACAAGATTCTAACTAGATTTATATGTCAGAAAAGTTTGCAGATTACTTTAAATGATGGTCCAAACATTGCTCCAAAGTTTCCCAAAATGCAACCTCAGGAATCTGACCAGGAATCTGGTCATTGGGCTATGGAGGACTTTGGTGGTGACAGTGGTGGAAGCTCACCTGCTCTAATATGGTGTTGATCCTGTCCACCTCACAGTCAATCACATAGCGCTTCTCCTGCCTCCTGTCCATCTCCTCGATGATGCGCTTGAACTCGGACGCATCCGTGGTGCTGCTCACAGAACGAGCGGTCACCTGCCAGTTGTTGGCCACCGCTGCCTCCATGATGGCTTGCAGTATGGAGAATCCTGAATAACAATGGACAGAGAGAGAAAGAAGGACATCGTCATGACCCGGTGGATTAGACACAAAAAAAAAAAGACGGGCACACCGTGAGGGTTCGCCAGCATCGAGTGGCTGCTAATTTATTCTAAAGAGGTTTTCTGCTTGGATCCAAAGGTCAAAGGGCATCTCATTACAATCTAAAATAGCAGTCAGAAGTCCCACTAGAATATTGTATGGAGCCTAAGCTTTGCGTGGCCATGTGTGCGTGTCTGTGAATCCACATTTGCATATTGAAAAGGCAATATAATAAAGTGAAAAGAATTGGAATTATATCTCCATATTATTAAAAGCTCAGAGGGTGATGTTATTGCGCCTGGCAATCAATTAAATTATGGCATTTAGCCCAGCGACATGTTAACGTTGACACATCCTGGTTAGTGTCTCCTTGGAAGATTGTTCCAGCTTATTGTAAAACAATGAAATATTTATTCAAGAGAGATGATGATTGTGAGAAAAATAGCCCTTCTAGTGGATTAATTGATATGAAATATTTCAATTTAAGACGACTCAGAAATGATATCGTCAATTCATCCACTCTGTAATATAGTGAAAGAAACATGATACATTCATTCATTAATTTTCTACTGCCTTGGGGCGAGAGGCGGGGTACACCCTGGACTGGTCGCCAGCCAATCACAGGGCACATATAGACAAACAACCATTCACACTCACATTCATACCTATGGACAATTTGGAGTCGCTAATTAACCTAGCATGTTTTTGGAATGTGGGAGGAAACCGGAGTACCCGTAGAAAACCCACGCATGCAAACTCCACACGGAGAAGATTGGAATCGAACTCGGGTCTCCTAGCTGTGTGACCTGCACGCTAACCTCTTGGTCGCCGTGCAGCCTTATTTTTCTCAGATTATATCTAATATATAGGGTAATATGTCTGTATAGTTGAGTATAGGGGTGTTATTTCATGTCTAGAGGGCTCTAATAATGGAAAAAAAATTTTAGAACGTTATCAACAGCTTTTTGTACCCGGAGAACCCGGAGAAAACCCACTCATGCACAGGGGAGAACATGCAAACTCCACACAGAGAAGGGTGGAATCGAACTCAGGTCTCCTTGCTGTGTGGCCTGCACGCTAACCACTTGGTTGCCGTGCAGCCTTATTTTTCTCAGATTATATCTAATATATTGGGTAATATGTTTGCAAAGTTGACTATAGGGGTGTTATTTCATGTCCAGAGGGCTCTAATAATGGTAAAAAAAATATTTTAGAAAGTCATCAACAGCTTTTCTAGACTGTAACTATAAAATATTAAGTTTCGTAATATGGAATCCTACTTCGTGGAGATTCACTCATCACGGACGCGTACGGAATCAATTCCCTGACATCAATGAGGGATTTATTTAGCAACATAAAGGCCCTTAGTGTCCTAAAGAACATAATAGACCCTGAAGGGAATACCAGCTATGGGTACCAGTGATGGGGTCTCGCTGGGTGAGGTTTGGTGGAGTGGCTGAGAAGGTCGTATAGGACAGGATTCTTGAGATTTCTATGTCTGGAGCGAACGGAACCATTCTACTCAAATTTTCAAGCATGAATGTGTGGACCTTTATTGCATGTGCCTATAAACAATAACAATAAGGATTCTGGCAAAACATGATGATTTTCTTTCTATTAATGAAACCGGAGTACTCGGAGAAAACCCACGCATGCACAGGGAGAACATGCAAACTTCACACAGAGATGACCGGGTGTGGAATTGAACCCTGGTCTCCTAGCTGTGAGGTCTGTGTGCTAACCACTTGTCCAGCGTGCATCCCCTAAACATGATACAATGAATGAAAAACAAGTCATGGACTATGTCATTCTATATGAAGTTGTTTTCTTTTCATTTTTTACCTTCCATCATCAGACTTACATAAAATAGTGAAAAAACAACAGCAACAGCATATTTGCCAGCAAATGCATACTGCTTATTAATGATGATTAATATTGTTGCATGTGATTAAGTAAATGGTCTGACTCTGTGGGAAGCAGTGGGCAAACTTAGCATTTGTCACTGTGAGCTATTTCTCTGCAAGGCCTTATCTCCATAAACAGGCAGCCAACAAACAAACACACAGCAAAGCAACTTTCATTTCTATGCTTTCTTTCCCCGTTCTTTACATTCCCCCTGAATTGCCAAATAACCTTTTCTTAGGAGGCAGTGCTTGTAAGTACTCTGAGACTGTTGCGCTGTTGTGTGCCTGCCCTTCTGATGTGCATCCTGCATTGCAGCAAATAGTCACATCCCCACCACCATGACCTTTTGGAGAGTACTGTATAGCTAAGATCGAACTCACGTTGTGTCATCTGTCCCAAAGAGCAAGGGTGCTCTTTCTGGAGACATCCGCCTGTCAGGACTCAAGGTTATCTGGTGAGTGTTTATCAGGTCGAATGTACATGAAGCACATTTGTTGATTTTGGCAGCACTTGCAGCCCTTTGGCAATGACTTGGTCACAGATGACCATGGCTTTGTTGTGGGTAGTGCCTCAAGGATTCGGGAGGATTTCCAGTACCATTTAATCACTCTTTTTGGAATTTTGCCTTTCATCCACAATACGTATATAAAACATGCTCCCACATTCCAAAAACTAGGTTAATTAGCGACTCCAAATTGTCCATAGGTATGAATGTGAGTGTGAATGGTTGTTTGTCTATATGTGCCCTGTGATTGGCTGGCGACCAATCCAGGGTGTACCCTGCCTCTCGCCTGAAGACAGCTGGGATAGGCTCCAGCATGCCCGCGACCCTCATGAGGATAAGCGGTACAGAAAATGGATGGATGGATGAACACACATTTCTGTTTTTTGTGTGTTCTAAAGATATAAAAACAGCTAAAAAAGAGGCAGATAAAAATGCAACATAATGGATACAGCATGGTTCTAAAACCATAAAACTTTATTAGAGGTGTTTTATTTGTGGGCTTTGTATGAGGAATACTGCATTAATTAGCTGTCTTCTTTTACCTGTTTTATTTGTTTATAATGCAAAGAAAAGATAAATATTATAGTGTTCATGTCTCACATAAGGATTGTGGTTAATGGGGTTAAAAAAAAAAAACTCTGCAGTCTGCTTGCTAAAATGTGTTAGTACGCGATTGTTGATGACTCTTCTGATAATATAAGGTTTTGGTTTTTTTTAAATAGAAAAAAATCTCAAAATTATAATTCGGGGTCTTAAGATTCATAGATGCAAATCAACAGGTGGCGCCAACACAACTTCATTCATTCATTCATTTTCTACTGCTTTTTCCTCACGAGGGTCGCAGGGGGGTGCTGGAGCCTATCCCAGCTGTCTTTGGGCAAAAGGCGGGGTACACCCTGGACTGGTCGCCAGCCAATCACAGGGCACATATAGACGCCAACACAACGTAAGTCAGAGTTTTTTTTTCTTCATCACCAGTTGCGGTTCTGGACATCTGGGGGCCCAAACTGGACCCAGAATTTGGCCTGGGGTCCTTGCCTAGTTAACAACTGACAATGTCAGCTAGGAAACATGATGTCGCCTTTGAGTCTGACATTGGGCTAAATGGATGTTCTGACATTTTGAACCGAATGCCTCTTGGAAAATAGCTTATAAACAAGTCTTATATTTAATTGTATTGTTCATATTGTACTAAGCAACTTTTGTCTTATGACTTTCTCCTCATTCCCATGAAACATGTTAAGTGGGAAGATGTATGGAGTCTGCAGGCAGGAAATCTTTGCATGTAAGATGGGCTGAAGTTTTCTGCCACAAAAGCCGAAATTTTGTCGAGAAAAGAAAGGCTGACAGTAAAGTGAAATTGTCTGACGCATCACCCTTTTTATACAAGCACAGCGGCAGCAGCAGCAGCACGCTCTCGTGCTCTATACTTCCACCCATCTGTGGTACCATCAGTTGCAAAGTGACGATTTGAATAACACGGATGCATTATTCATTTTCCCGAGGCAAAGGCTCAGAACCTCACCGACCTGGAGCCAGCTGGATAGCATGGCAGGTTTCCCAGCAATAAAAGCTCCTCACATTAAGAGATGTCATGCAGTTTAACTGGGTTAAAATGGTCTCTGGTGGGGTGGAACCCGTTGACTGGAGTGGCTGGTAAAGGTGACAAGACCAATGAATGACGGATGAATATATACAGTCATCTACTAAGTAAAATAAAGTATGCAGAACATTCATTCATTCATTTTATACCGCTTATCTTCACAAGGATCATGGGAGTGCTGGAGCCTATTCCAGCTTTCTTCGAACGAGAGGCGGGGTACACCCTGGACTGGTCGCCGGCCAATCACAGAGCACATATAGACAAACAACCATTCACACTCACATTCATACCTATGGGCAATTTGGAGTTGCCAATTAACCTAGCATGTTTTCATCTTGTTAGAATCTTGTATTCTTGTGTAAAACGATGCCAAAGTTTCAGATAATGAGTTTTGCTCTGGGTCAAAACGCTTGATTTCAAAAGGCGTGGTTAAACTGACCCTTTGTGATGTCACAGAGGAGCGAACTTCCTTATATGGGCGTGTCTGTAAGCAAGATAAGCGCTCTGCTCTTCTGTTCATTTGCTAGCAAAGCCACATTTGTTTACAATTCGCCACCAAGACGCCACCATCAGGCACAAGTGGTTGGAGGCGGGGTACACCCTGGACTGGTCGCCAGCCAATCACAGGGCACATATAGACAAACAACCATTCACACTCACATTGATACCTATGGACAATTTGGAGTCGCTAATTAACCTAGCATGTTTTTGGAATGTGGGAGGAAACCGGAGTACCCGGAGAAAACCCACGCATGCACAGGGAGAACATGCAAACTCCACACGGAGAAGAGTGGAATCGAACTTGGGTCTCCTAGCTGCTTGACCTGCACGCTAACCTCTTGGTCGCCGTGCAGCCTTATTTTTCTCAGATTATATCGAATATATTGGGTAATATGTCTGTATAGTTGACTATAGGGGTGTTATTTCATGCCTAGAGGGCTCTAATAATGGTAAAAAAAAATTTGAACGTCATCAACAGCTTTTTGGAATGTACCCGGAGAAAACCCACGCATGCACAGGGAGAACATGCAAACTCCACACGGAGAAGAGTGGAATCAAACTTGGGTCTCCTAGCTGCTTGACCTGCACGCTAACCTCTTGGTCGCCGTGCAGCCTTATTTTTTCTCAGATTATATCTAATATATTGGGTAATATGTCTGTATAGTTGACTATAGGGGTGTTATTTCATGCCTAGAGGGCTCTAATAAGAGATGCATGCAGAACATTTCATACTAATTACTGAATTTCAAAATGTGATAAATCTCTTTTGGCTATTGAAGTAAAATATGCAAACTACTATGAGCAATAAAGCCTTTTCAATCAGATTAGAGTCACGCAAACCTTTTATTTTGAAATTGCCGATTTGCTCCTCTCCATACCTGCCTCTGGCAAACCCAGAACTTTGTGGGAACAATTGGATTCATTGAAGATTCTAGGAAGATCCCATGCCTGCCTGCTTTTACATTTGTATGGAAATTACAAGATGGCATCTGGTTAGGGGTAAATAGTCTGTCAAGAAATTGATTACTTTTGGTACTGTTTCTTTTCAAGTCAGCAATAAAGTTTGGGTCTCCTTCTTGAGGCTTCTTACATTTGAAATGAAGGAAGTAAAAAGCTTATGAATGTAACCTCATCTGACCACAGCAGACTGACAGCTTTTTCTTCTTATCTCAGTAAAATAGGCAAAGCATATAACAAGTGCAACAACTGCTGCATATGAATATAAATGTGGTTTTGTAAAAAATGCTTTACTGGAATCAAGAGTTCATAATTCCTTTGTGTGACATTGACCGTTTTCATATATTACGTTTTTTTTTTTTTTCAAAACATGTTGAAATGCAATTAATATGCAGTGTTGTAGTCAATAGGCAGTAGTAATGTTACTCATGTCACCATGAGTGGTTGCTTACATCAGGGGTACACAACCCCCAAAACACATCCGGTACTGGTCAGTGGACAGGGTTGAACCGGAAGGCGGAAAACTTTCAGGTGAAATGATAAAAAAAATATATTGGTAAAGTTTCAAAACAAACAAAAGTACCACCACCCCACAAAAAAAAACTGGTCAAGGTTTGTTTGTTTTGTTGTGCTACCAGAGTACTTCAGACCTGCTCTACCATTGGTCAAGTTTTTCCGTCTTTGTGAATTTCAAAGACATTTCAATATTTCACAATCTATAATCTATTTCTAAGAATTATAGCTAATTCTTATCGAGGAGGCTGTTGTCAACGCAGCTGTATCGAGCTGAATGGATAACACAGTGAAATACATTCATTCATTCATTTTCTACCGCTTTTCCTCACGAGGGTCGCGGGGGTGCTGGAGCCTATCCCAGCTGTCTTCGGGCGTGAGGCGGGGTACACCCTGGACTGGTCGCCAGCCAATCACAGGGCACATATAGACAAACAACCATTCACACTCACATTCATACCTATGGATAATTTGGAGTCACCAATTAACCTAGCGTGTTTTTTTGGAATGTGGGAGGAAACCGGAGTACCCGGAGAAAACCCACGCATGCACGGGGAGAACATGCAAACTCCACACAGAGATGGCCGAGGGTGGAATTGAACCCTGGTCTCCTAGCTGTGAGGTCTGCGCGCTAACCACTCGACCGCCGTGCCGCCTCACAATAGATAAATAAAAAATATAAAAATATAAAAATATAAAAATATAAAAATATAAAAATATAAAAATATAAATATATAAATATATAAATATATAAATATATAAATATATAAATATATAAATATATAAATATATAAATATATAAATATATAAATATATAAATTTAAATATATAAAAATATATAAAAAATATAAATAATAAAGATCATAAAAAGCTCCCTGACCAATATTGGTCACAATATTGGTCTTAACCGTTCAACTGTCATGACCATCATTAAGGATGTAGATCATTGTATCCTTGAACATGTTAAAGGATCTGCTACTATAAAAGCAACATTAATAAAAAAGTTATTATTGAGATGGAAGAGCAGAATCCCAGTGAGCTTTATGTTGATTCAAGATAAAGCTCAAGGATTGATTATTTTATTTTATTTTTATTTTAGTTATTTATTATTTAGTTTTAGTTAATCTCCTGGATAAAGATGAGGTATTATTTGTTTTGTATCTTTTTATTGCTGTACATGTGCATGTACATGTACGGTCCTCCATGTGTTCTGTGTTCACTGTGAGAGACTTTGGTATTTATTTTTGATGTAATTTAGGTTTAGGACCCAAACCACTCAACAAAACCAATACATCACAGTCTAAAAGTCAGTCATTGGTAACCCAAGGACCACCTGTAGTTGCATAACTGCGGGAGCGACCACAGTTTTTCCTCCCACACAGCACAGTTGTTTCCTGTGTCTGACTGCACAAACTTGTCATCAAAGTTGACCCGCGAAGAAGCGTGGGCAGTCTATGTGCGCGTCTAATCTGAATACATTGCTGAATGTGTGAAGGGGTATATTTGGATCTACACCTGGGAGTGCAATGTTTTTTTTCAAATCCTGAACACTTGAACTGCAATGATTGGTGAAAAGTCAATCATTTCCATTTCTAACCCAAAATCTGAACAATGCAATCTGCAGTCAAATCACTTCCTGAGCTTTATGATGCTCTTTGTGCTTATAAACGGGAATGTTGTGACTGCAGTCCTCTTCTTTCCCTGTGAGTCGGATATTAAAAGGATGAGTTTTGAAGCGTCACCCATAGCGGCTCAACTGTAATTTAATTGAGCTGAATCTAATCTCATTGGCCGCTTCTTCTGGTTGCCTGCTCTCATTAGGTGTCGATGCAGTTTGTCGCAAGCCCCCCATTTCCTGAATGCTCACCTTCACGACCCTCTTGCATATTGCAGAGCTGACCCAGGCTAAGTAGGCAAATTACAGAAAGCATATTGCAAATTTCTCCAGGCGTACACTTCGGAATTAGCCACAGCACACTGTCGACTTCACTGGGAATACTGTGTCAACTGTATCAACGCAAAGATTAACCTAATCCATTGAAATCCCAAAGCTAATCTATTAATCTTACCAAATAAAAGAAGCAATATGTAAACATAAGTGCATATTACCAGCTTGGAGTAACAAGATTCCTGACACTGTAAAGCACATATGGTCATGGCGCCAACTGTAAATGTGGCTGTTCTCTCCTTTTTCCTTGCCAATCCTTAGGAAAATGAAGGTCTGTGAAAGGGTGACACAGCCCACTGAGCACTGTCGAAGGCCTCACAGGGTATCAGCAACAACCGAATGGAAAGTACCAAGATAATGACTTTGGCCCATAACTGCATGCCTGGCTTGACATCAGGTTTAAGAAGTCACATCAGCAGTGAAAGAAGAATATATTTTACAGGTGCGACACTGGAACGTTTCTACAACTGGATACATTTATATGTGTGGAAACATAAATCATTCCTGCTGCAGCACATCCCCCCAAAAACATTTATACGTATTTGTACTCATATTTTTAAATTATATTTGCAAAAGCTATATTGTGACATTAAAAGTACCAACAACGGTTTTCAAGTGACCTCAAAATCTCTACTAATGTCACCTTTTGTATGAAATTATATTACATTATCTAACATCCTCTACTGGTAGCAGGAGTAAATACAATAACAGAAACACAAAAAACACACATCAATAGATTGCTATAATACACCACAAGGAAGCAAAACACAATGTGTGGTCATACAGTTCAAAAAGAAAAAAAGTAAAATTGCATATACGTATATACACTGGTATAGTTCGGATGATTTTCCAGGTTTTCCTTTATAAATCCCTGGTTGTTTGGATCAGCAATTTCAATTAAATATATCATATAGCAGACAAACATACTGATATTTGAGAAGTGAAATGAAGTTTATAGAATTGACAGAAAGTGTGCAATAATTATTTAAACAAAAGTAAGCAGGTGCATAAATTTGGGCTTCCTTCTTGTTTTATTGATTTGATTTCCCTTAACACTAATTATTGGAATGCAAAATTAGCTTACATTATTGACTCTTTATATATATACAACACCCTTTACTGGTAGCAGGAGTAAATACAATAACAGACACACATCAATAGATTGCTATAATACACCACAAGGAAGCAAAACACAATGTGTGCTCATACGGTTCAAAAAGAAAAAAAAGTAAAATTGCATATACGTATATACAGTGGTATAGTTTCCAGATTTTCCTTTAAAATCCTAATTATTAATTATTAATTATTGGAATGCAAAATTAGTTTGGTAAGCTCACTGACCCTTGACCTATATACACAAGTGAAGCCAATCACAAGAAAGGGTATTTAAGGTGGCATATTCTCTGAAGAATCGCAAAACGGTAGCCGCAAACAACTGTCAAATGACCTGAATGCAACAATTGTTCAACATCATGGTCTAGGGGAAGGATACAAAGAGTTATCTCAGAGATGTCAGCGGTCAGGTTCCACTCTGAGGAACATAGTAAGGAAATTGAAGACCACAGGCACAGTTCTAGTTAAGGATTTTCTTGGTAGACTAAAATAAAAATAATAACATCCAACAATCATTGAGCTTTCTCCTGAATCAACATAAAGCTCACTGGAATTCTGGTCTTCCATGTCAATAATAAGTTAGTTGTTTATTATTAATGTCGCTTTCATAGTAGCATGTCCTTTAACATGCTCAAGGACCAAAAAATCTTAAATTGAGAGCCGATGGATGGTGAGAACTCGTACAACATGGTCTTGGTGCAGATGGCGTCACTGTGCATCGATCAACGATTCAGTGCACTGGGTAACCAAACTCACGATGCGAAAGAAAGGGTGATCGAACAGTATTTATCAAACTCAGTCAGGCTTGCTACAATACACATTTTCGGACATAGGTCGCTAATATAGTTATTGCATGGTCATACAATTTCACACTTGGACTGATGTTCCAAAGACCCAAATATGTGAATACCAGCGATTCAAATGTCTCTTTTACATAATCTGTCGTCTTTAAGGCCACACTCAATATACAAACTCTCAAATATCCCATTGTATTTTTCTCTGCATCATCGAGAAAACACTAAAAACAGTAAAATCTTCATATTCCCAACAATGGACCGTTTCTGATAACTGTCTTTTGAGCGAGCCAATGTAAATACTGAACACCATTTGGAGCTCGGTGACTGCTTGCCTCTGGGCTAAATACGCTCTGAGAATTCAGTGAATTCCTGCTATGTTTGCACAGTGGAAAATACAATCTTTGTCTATTAAATCCTTTATTTTGTCACTCATTAGTCATTTGGCATTTGCTAATAGCAATATAATTTAAATATAAGATCATGTTTTACAGTTTAAGACCCCTCACTTGTGTACAAAGCTGCAGGAATCAAAGTGGCACGTTTATAAATGAGAATGAGTGGCTGTTAATGAGAGGAATAGGATCAAGTAATGATTCAAAAGGGAGGACATGTCAAGATCATTCAAAAGGAAGGACAAATCAAGTGCAAAACAGGTTTGCTGTCGTGTTAAAATCAGTAAAAGAAGAAAGGTTCACAATTTGAGCTTCTCCGGTCGTCCCTGCCAACAGGAGAAAGGAGCTTAAGTCATTCGGAGGAGATGGAGCGTTCACCGTGAAGTGAAAGCGTAAAAGTAGCCGAAAAAGTGTCAAGCCAAGACTTTCATGTGGTGTTTACAGTCGGTCTCTAACCAAAACAATTTGTCTGCCAAGTGGTGTGCTAATCAAAAAGACAGCACATGTCAAATCAAACAGAAGCAGCATGTTGCCAGTTTCTTTGGAAGTACGTACATGAGGTGGGGAGGGGAAAATCCACCCACCATCATCTCCCTCTGCAAGTCTTTGTTTGCCTCTTTCTCACTTGCTTGCACTACATAGCAGCACATATGCATAAATGATTTGGGTGTGTATATCATGTATGTGTGTGGAATTGATAGAAAGTGGGCTGGTTTGAGCACTCAGCTGAGGTACAAATGACTAAAGCAGGGGTCTCAAACATGCGGCCCGCGGGCCAAATGTGGCACGCAGGACACTAGTTTGAGGCCCCCACTTTGATATGAAAGTATAATGTTGATATGGTTTGATATGGATGCTGTATGGTATCATGTACCCGGAAACAATTATTACGTTTGATTAATGTTCATGTTAAAGGTTAAATAACTGTTAATAGTTATCCTCCCTATCCGTGTGGAAGTGGTAAGTTTTTGGCTATTTAAGTTTAAAGGAAATAACTTGAAGGCTACTGTTTAGGTCGCTAGCTCTCTAGTTTGCGAGTTAGCATGTGTCTCAAGACACTGCAGTTGCGCAATATGTTGTAAATAAGAGTATAAATGTGACTATAGTCGTGTTTTGTCATGTCTACAGGGCTCTAATAATGCTTTGTTCATTTTAATCTGAAAAAAAATGTGACTACCCACCAACTATATGTGGTTTATTAAGTTTTTATTATTTGCCGTTTTATTATTATTATTATATTTATTTATTACTGATTGATTTGTTTATTTATTTTTCATCTTATTTTGTGCAGAAAAATAAAAATTAAGATATTTGAGAACAGCGGAATGTTTTATCAGAGCTTTTATTGTAGAAAATCGGAACCAAAGCACTGAAAAAGTTTGTATATTTTTCTGTTTTTAATAAATGAGTTTTTTTTTTTTTTTGGAAAACCTGATGCGGCCCAGCCTTGCCCAGACCCTAGCTCCAGTGGCCCCCAGGTAAATTGAGTTTGAGACCCCTGGACTAAAGGACATCTACAGTACATTTAGTGTCTTGTTTCCCCCACCCTAGAATAAAATGTAAATTTTACTGGAATGAAGAAGAAGCTCCCAGCAGTGATTTCATGGCTGCTGAAGCTAGCGAGTAGGTGGCGGAATGGCTTTATACCAGCTTCGCCTCCAAAACTGGAAAAGCACGGTGCTTTATTGTGTGATCACAGTGACATATCTCCTGTGTTTAATGTTACTAGATGTATTATTTTCAAGAGGGTAACACCGGGGTACTTCCTGTAGGTTGAACTCTCTGTCTACCGGGATGTCACTTCATCTGTGATACCAGTTTATGTGTGCAAAATAGAGAAACGCCAGTGATCCGTACCCTCATTGATATTTCTTTCATATTATTTTTCATGTGCATTTTATGAGCTCTCTTGACGTGCCCTTTCTTGTCAGCGTGTCCGAGGCGATTTTTATTCTCCAAATGCATGCATAATTTCATTGTTATGACGCCGGCGTGAAGGAGAGCGCCATTGAAGCACAGGAGTCATGTGTTTGTGCAACGTCTCAACTGGCATCAGCTGATGTGCCATTATGCTGCGTGGGATGAGACTGCAAAGGCAGGGAAAATGCATGGCTGCAAATACATACAGTATTACTGCAATTACAGAGCTGAATATAACTTCAAATATGCACGTTGAATGTAGTTTGAAAGATTAAAGCTATTTCAAGATTGCAAATTTTCTCCAAAGGGTAGCTGGGCTCTCCCTGAGAGAAAATGTGGGAATTCTGCCAAATCCTCCTGGACAAGCTAGTCCAGGTAGTCATGTTTCTGCCCCCGTAAGCTCATATCGGATAAGCGGGAAGAAGATGGATAGATAAAAGAAATATCTTCATCTGCTGTAGATCGTAAAGCAAAATTTGTCCCCCCAGATTCAGGTCATAGGTCATCATCTTGGTCAGTGAAGCATCCATGTGTGGGTGACCCCAGGGACATTGTGAGTGATATGTCTTGGACAATGACACAACAGAATAGACTGGAATGGAGGAAGCAGGATTCAAACCGGGTATACACTGGTTAGTGGATGACTACTATAACCTTCTGAGCCAAAACAAAAAGTATAAAGTAGTAAATAAATAAGTAAATAGTATATACAAACATGAGGTCAGTAATACTTGCAGTCATTCATTCATTTTCTATACTGTTTGTTTTCATTAAGATGACGGGTGAGTTGGAGCCTACCCCAGCTGATGTTCATACCTATAGAGAATTTAAACTCCACACAGAACTCAAACTTTCGACCTCCTGCCTGTGAAGACAATACACTCACCACCGTGCAGCGCTATATATTTTTTCTTTAATTCATTTTTTAAATGAATGAATGATTTGGGGCTGCACAGTTGACGAGTGTTTGGCCACACAGACCCGGGTTCGATTCCCCATTTGGACTTCTCTGTGTGGAGTTTGCATGTTCTCTCCGTGCATTTGTGGGTTTTCTCCGGGTATTCCGGTTTCCTCCCACATTCCAAAAACATACTAGGTTAATTAGCGACTCCAAATTGTCCATAGGTATGAATGTGAGTGTGAATGGTTGTTTGTCTATATGTGCCCTGTGATTGGCTGGTGACCAGTCCAGGGTGTACCCCGCCTCTCGCCTGAAGACAGCTGGGATAGGCTCCAGCACCTCCACGACCCTCGTGAGGACAAAGCGGTAGAAAATGAATTAATGATTTGGGGCTGCATAGTTGACAAGTGTTTGGCCACACAGACCCAGGTTCGATTCTGCACTTTGACTTCTCTGTGTGGAGTTTGCAATGGTTTCCCCGTGCATGCAATTTTTTTTTACCAATTTTAGAGCCCTCTAGACATGAAATAACACCCCTATAGTCAACTATACAGACATCCAATATATTAGATATAATCTGAGAAAAATAAGGCTGCACGGCGACCAAGAGGTTAGTGTGCAGGTCACACAGCTAGGAGACCCGAGTTCGATTCCACTCTTCTCTGTGTGGAGTTTGCATGTTCTCTCCGTGCATTTGTGGGTATTCCGGTTTCCTCCCACATTCCAAAAACATGCTAGGTTAATTAGCGACTCCAAATTGTCCATAGGTATGAATGTGAGTGTGAATGGTTGTTTGTCTATATGTGCCCTGTGATTGGCTGGCGACCAGTCTAAGGTGTACCCCGCCTCTCGCCCGAAGACAGCCGGGATAGGCTCCAGCACCCGCGACCCTCATGAGGAAAAAGCGGTAGAAAATGAATGAATGAATGAATGATTTGGGGCTGCACAGTTGACGAGTGTTTGGCCACACAGACCCGGGTTCGATTCCCCACTTTGATTTCTCTGTTTGGAGTTTGCATGTTCTCTGTTGTTTGTCTATATGTGCCCTGTGATTGGCTGGCGACCAGTCTAAGGTGTACCCCGCCTCTCGACCGAAGACAGCTGGGATAGGCTCCAGCATGCACGAGACCCTTGTGAGGATAAGCGGTAGAAAATGAATGAATGAATAAATGTGAGTGTGAATGGTTGTTTGTCTATATGTGCCCTGTGATTGGCTGGCGACCAGTTCAGGGTGTACCTTGCATGCTTGTGATTCTCGTGAGGATAAGCAGTAGAAAATGAATGAATGAATGAAGTCCAACAAGTTGCTACAGATCTTGAATTGGACCTCACCAGATGTACCTAATGGAGCGTCCTGCCTTATGAACATTATGTAAAACCTACTGGTGACAAGATGAAACTAGAGAGATGAAACCAAACATGTTCTCATCTCGGTAGACTGAGGCAAAAGATCCAACTGTTTCATGTATGTCGTTGTGGGTTTAATCAATAGAATGCGGAGACAGCTTTGCTCATGTGCTCGTCTTGTTTACAGCAGTACGAGCGATTGCAAAACAGTGCGATCAAATTATAGCGCAGGCTTGATGTGGTGGGCCATCAAAGACATCCAGGAGAGCGCAGGGAGCCATTTATCGCTTGACTGTTTAAGCAACAACGGCAACAGTCTCTGGATGGCCAATTAGAGGTATTGTTGAAGATGAAGGTGTAACGTTGGTGTTTGTTACAGTCTCTGTCTCTCGTGCTCCCTCAGTCTGATTGCTCTCTTTTCTATCGTTCTATCTAGCTTGGCAGCAAATAGAAGAGATGAGGCTAACTACGTGCGGTCATCCAATCCTCTCATTCACAAGCCTCTTGGCCTTGTTGGCACATCTCTCCGCCAACTGAGCCAAGGCGGATTTATCTTGTCTGCCTGTTTAACAGCTGATCAACAGCATGCACTGATACCACAAAGGTGGTCAAGACAGAGTTGACATCCATAATTATTATGAAATGTTCTGCATACATCTCTGTGTTGAGTTTGCATGTTCTCCCCGTGCATGCATGGGTTTTCTCCGGGTACATTCCAAAAAGCTGTTGATAACGTTCAATTTTTTTTTTTTTACCATTATTAGAGCCCTCTAGACATGAAATAACACCCCTATAGTCAAGTATACAGACATCTTACCCAATATATTAGATATAATCTGAGAAAAATAAGGCTGCACGGCGACCAAGAGGTTAGTGTGCAGGTCACACAGCTAAGAGACCCGAGTTCGATTCCACTCTTCTCCGTGTGGAGTTTTGCATGTTCTCCCCATGCATGCGTGGGTTTTCTCCGGGTACTCCGGTTTCCTCCCACCAGTCCAGGGTGTTCCCTGCCTCTCGCCCAAAGACAGCTGGGATAGGCTCCAGCACCCCCGCGACCCTTGTGAGGATAAGCGGTAGAAAATGAATGAATGATAATATAATATAATATAATATAATATTATATTATATTTGAATGTGAGTGTGAATGGTTGTTTGTCTATATGTGCCCTGTGATTGGCTGGCCACCGGTCCAGGGTGTTCCCCGCCTCTTGCCCAAAGACAGCTGGGATAGGCTCCAGCACCCCCGCGACCCTTGTGAGGATAAGCGGTAGAAAATGAATGAATGATAATAAAATAAAATAAAATAAAATAAAATAAAATAAAATAAAATAAAATAAAATAAAATAAAATAAAATAAAATAAAATAAAATAAAATAAAATAAAATAAAATAAAATAAAATAAAATAAAATAAAATAAAATATCATATCATATAACAACCCTAACATAACATAATTTTAATATATAATATAATATATATATAATATGTGTGTATAATATATATAATATATAATTTTATATTTTAAATATTTTTAAATAATTTTATATATAATATAAAATATAATATTTCCGGTATTGATCTATTCCATGTGTTTGGTAATATCCATTCATTTTATATATCGCTTATCTTCACGAGGGTCATGGGCATGCTGGAGCCTATCCCAGCTGTCTTCGGGCGAGAGGCGGGGTACACCCTGGACTGGTCGCCAGCCAATCACAGGGCACATATAGACAAACAACCATTCACACTCACATTCATACCTATGGACAATTTAGACATCATAGACATCAAATATCCAAACAATTCCTTCCCCAGGTTTATAGCGAGGTTTTATTTAGAGGCGGATAGTGAAGAAAACTCAGTGTTAAGGTAGTCTGTCCCAACGGCAACCTGACTAACAACAGCAAGGGCGTCTGCGGACCACACATCGTCCATCAGAAATAGCAATTAGTAATAAACTTTTCCTACTGTGTTCCTCAAATACTGCAGTAATAATGCAGTAACATGTTATGATCAATACCGATGTTTATTGTTCCAAATAGGTTTGCTTGAATGGACTGAGCTGTAGTGTGAGGGTCAATGCTGGGGGAATATTGACAAAGGGAATGAAAGAAGTGCCCTGGAGATATTCCGGCACTGAATTCTCAAATGCAGCTTCCACCTGGCGGATTTCTCTTCAAAGAACATTCGACTTCCTGGTGCTGTAACGAGCTTATGACATTGAATACTATTTCAACTGTGGTTTTACCTGTCAAGCGGTAAATGATAGACGTAAATTAAGTCGCTCTGTGTTTGCTATGTAGCTGCAACACATTGGATCATTTTCTTTATAACTGCACTACATCCAGAATATTGACTGTTAGAGCCAAAGGTGCAAAGAAACAGCAGGAGGCGCAACATTATTCCTAATATAGTATCAACTCTTGGGTGTTGGATATTGTGAGATGGGCTATTATAGCTTACCAGTCATTGCTTTCAGACAAGATTCAATGTTGGTGTCTTCACTTTGTTTATATAGCTGCCAAACACAGATGCATGTCTGGATTGTTATTTGTTAGCAGGATTACAATGGTGCATGCAGCAAAAGGGAAGTCATTAAAATATGGTACACATCCTAAAAATTCATTCATTTTGGGAGCCTATCCCAGCTGTCTTGGGGCGAGAGGCGGGGTACACCCTGGACTGGTCGCCAGCCAATCACAGGGCACATATAGACAAACAACCATTCACACTCACATTCATACCTATGGACAATTTGGAGTCGCTAATTAACCTAGCATGTTTTTGGAATGTGGGAGGAAACCGGAGTCCCCGGAGAAAACCCACACATGCACGGGATTGAATTTGGGTTTCCTAGCTGCGAGGTCAGCGCGCTAACCACTCGACCGCCATGCAGCCCTAGAGTGGGTCATTGATTTAAAAAAATAAATACAAATAAATAAATACAGTGGTGCCTTGGTTAGTGTCATTAATCCGTACCAGAAAGTCCGACTCAAACCAAAACAAACTCTAACCAAAGAAAAATTTCCCATGGAATGTAATGTAAATCCAATGAATCTGTCCCATACATCCCAATATTTAGAGTTTTACATGCAGAAAATGATTCAAAAATTTAAAAAAAAAGATAAATTGACAGACAATTTGGAGTCGCTAATTAACCTAGCATGTTTTTGGAATGTGGGAGAAAACCGGAGTACCCGGAGAAAACCCACACATGCACGGGGAGAACATGCAAACTCCACACAGAGGAATTGGAATTGAACCCTGGTCTCCTAGCTGTGAGGTCTGCGCGCTAACCACTCGACCGCGGTGTCACCTATTCTGAAAATTATAATAATAATATTACATTTGATTTGTATAGCGCTCTCCATGGTACTCAAAGACGCAAAGGCATGAAAAGAGGCATTCCTCCCCTGCAAAATTAAAATAGTACAGTTATGTACATTTAACACACAATATTAACCTCATAAAATGTCATAAAACTTCATAAAACTTTGCGAAGGAGTGGTACAGAGTCCAGAAATGATATCACTCTTGTATCTTTACCTCCGCCAAGCATCAACTACGTGATATGAAAGTTTGCTGATGCAAAAACTTTATTGGTTGTTTTACTCCTGAACAGCTGCACACAAAAGTGAATATTTGTGAAAAAAGTCACATGATTGTGTTATTATTAGTAATGCATGATAATGCGAGGAACAATATGAGAAATGATTTTGTACCAATAAATCAGATAACATTAAAAATAGCATTAGCATTAGCATTATAACATTAAAAAATAACCCATTAAAAAAACTTAAATGAGGCAAGCTTACTCGTAACTGTGTACTGTAGGTTAGCGTGAGCAAATCAAATGCTCCATTTCTGTCACTTCCTGCAAACGGCCTGTCGTAACTTCCACTCAGCACACTAGTAAACAAAAACGCCGTCGATGGTGTGGGACTTCTCACTGTTTCATAGGGAAGATATTTTAAGTGCTAGTGGCATCAAATGTTGAAATACCAAAATCACTGCGAAGCCCGGGGTCCTGGGCTTGTTCCTATCGCTGCTGCATTTCATAAGTGCAAAAAAAAAGTGATTTCCCTCTGGAAATTTAGTGCATTTCCATGCTGGTCCACCATGATCATACATAGGTAATGCCAGGTCACCATGGCGATGGTTTCAATTAATATAATGCGACTCTCCCCCTATATAACTATGTTATATAGCCATGTTCGGGGTTATATTTGCTTTGTGTTGTTGTTTGAAGATGACAGGAACCCGAATTGGAGCAGCATTATGATAGCATGCAGGACATACCCCAAAGGTAAAAGGATATAAGGACAGTGTACGGATGGTCGGGCAGAGAACAAGAAGCAGAGTGTGACTCATAAATCAAGTAGAGGTGAGATTGCTGAATCAGGGGTTGATTGTGCCCAGGAGAGACAATAAACACTGTAATCATCTGTCTCTGCTGCACAGACCTGGCAATTATGTGTCCATACCTGACCACCCCCACAGAATCTACCAGCACCCTTTTTCTGCATCCGTTAAATAAGGACAAAAATGTAAAAGGATGAAAAAAAAAAACAAGGAAACAGGAAGATTAGCATGATGTCATGTCAGAAGAATGTGGAGACAATATTAGTGGTAATTTTGATTAGAATATTCAATCTCATCCTTTCAACATACAGCCTGTCAATTACCCGGGATAAAAGAAGCATAGCCGCAATTAAGCCGGTGTAGCAATTCTTACCGCGGCTCCATTTACTTCCAGTGCGGCTCCTTCATTACAGTGTCTGCTTTCAAACAGCTGTCTGATACTGGCATTTGAGGGACAAATTTACCTCTATTTGCCTCTAATACATCTAAGCCTAAAACATATGAGCCATCACTCTGACTGAGAGCTCTGCACTAATGCCTAAAAGCATTTTCTGCCGGCCAAACAACAGCGCCGAATGAATAGCTTTGCTGTAATTAATCTTCTGTATTGACTGAATAAAACCTTTCGCTGGGACTGAGCAACTAAATGTTATTTATTATTGTTCCTGGTTTCCCTTCATAACAGGAGTTTAAGGAATAATTGAAAAGTTGCTTCCAATATTGTGCATAATCAAGCATTTTTTTTTTTTGCTGAACTCACAAAAATTAATTTGTTTATGCACATCAAAGTTACACAGTTTATATATGCACATTTATAAAGGAAGTTAACTATAATCAACAAAATATTTTGGCCAATCAGTAGCCTGAAAAACAACATTATTACAAATCTGTTCACCAATATATTATACAGTATATACTATGTATATAACGACATGTACATTATCTTTAAAATGAGCGCACAATTATATGCAAGCCAGGCATGAAATGGAACCAACACCCATAAGTCAGTAACTTCGGTATCTTGTGGGCGTAGCATTTTCAAAAGTTTTAATTAAATATAGCATTTCAAGAAGAAACATGACAGAGGCAGCTAACGCATATATTCGTGACAGTCAGAAAGCTAAAGAAATAACCCCCAAATAATTCAATTAATCGATGATATGACGACCATTTCTCAGCAGCCGGAGACACCAGGTTCGTGTTTAGTCATTTACCTGGAAGTCCTGCTAGATCTCCACCAATGTACTCTCATGTTTCACAAGAAATATATATTTTTGTCTAAATTATAGTAATTTTAGGTTCCTTTTTTGATATAATATAGGCAGTAGCAGTGGTGCAGCCAGCTATTCAAGTTATATATGGTAATGGTTTTATTTCATTTGAACATGCATCAGATTACAATTGAATGCATCACATAATCAGTTCACAGTTCCACATGTCCAAAAGGAGTAGGAAGAAGCAAAGCTTATTAAATCCTACCCCTCCATCTGGTACTTTTACAATCAGTAACTGTTACATTTGTTCACTTCCTGCTTTCCTAATATTTTTATTTTTATTTTTATTTTTATTTTTATTTTTATTTTTATTTTTATTTTTATTTTTATTTTTATTTTTATTTTTATTTTTATTTTTATTTTTATTTTTATTTTTATTTTTATTTTTATTTTTATTTTTATTTTTATTTTTTGCGAGGTGATATGACCATCCAATGCCATAATGGGTACCATAGTAAGTGTCAATATAGTGATATATATAGCACATCATGACTGGTTCAAGACTCTTCATCCTTGTATTTAGCAAACATCAACTGCTTGTATTGTTTCTTGAATTGGCTCATCGTTGTGCATTGTTTGAGGTCCTTACTCAATCCATTCCATAGTTTGATTCCACATACTGAAATGCTATGGCTTTTTAACGTAGTCCTAGCATATAAGTGTTTCAAATTTAGTTCTTCCCTGAGATCATATTTCTCCTGGATGACATTTTTAGGTAATTTGTTATTTTTAGCCTTATATATATCAAGTTAAGCCTTTACGTTAACAGTGGTTAGCTTCTTTTTACACTTGTAAAATGACAGATGTTTAGGGTAAATCTGCAATGCCACTTTGGTATTATCCCTATGGACAAAAATTGTCTCAACAAATCAAACATTGACCAGTATCCCTAATTATTCATAATTAAATCATCTTTTAAGACAAAACAAGTCAAAAGAATACGCCGCCTGTCACTTTCTCCTGTAGTTTAGGCGTGAGTGTGAGTCCATATTAGCTGGGGAGCTGCACTTGGTGATAAGAAGAAGGAGAGACATCCTGACACATCTGTCTGCTTGATGAGCCAAGTGTCAAAGCCCCCCAAAGAGCAGGATGGAGTGCATCAATAAACGACTTTAATCCCCTCCTGGGGCCAATGTCCTCCCACTAATAAGGGATCGTCTTACACCGCTGGATCGAGGTAAAAGTGGCTTGGCATGCGCTCCAGCACGGGGCTCTACTGTACACAGGGAATTGTCTGGACACAGGTAACAGGCTGTAAATCACACACGCCTGCTGTTGCCTTAATTGCTGGACCGGATCACTGTTTTGTGCAACGCACCCCCTGGTCTCTACACTCTTTCTTTATACTAAATGTCCGCCATCACTCTCACTTTTTTTTTTTTAAAGTTTTCTAACCCGCCTGCCCCCATCTCTCCATCCTCAGACAGACACATAAGGAAAAGTGGAGGGACGGCGGCTGTGCTGAAGGACGTGTGGGTTGCTCGCATCCGCAGGGGAAAAAACGATGAGTGTTCTAGTCGGAGTGACCCTAATTAACCACGTATTATCTACAGGCTGCGCGGTGGATTAAGGCCTTCAGCTGTGAACCCTGCAGACTTGAAAACCCAAAGAGCGAGCACGTCATATCCTGCCTCAAAGCAAGACGGAGAGAAGTGGGGTTGGGAGATTGGGGTGGAAGACCACAAAAAGTCGAGATTCTTCATGCATATCTTTGGGTTAAGACAGGGGTGGGCAAACTACGGCCCGGGGGCCACATCCGGCCCGCCAAGTGTTTCAATACGGCCTGCCCAATCTTTCCAAAGTATTTCATTTAAACTCAACATACAACCTGGCATCATGGCCTGAGCCAACCTTTTGATGGTTTTATCAATTTCGTTTTTTGACATGGTCTGTTGTTTACAAAGTGCTCCTGAAAAAAGGCACACAAGCACATAATAATAATAATAATTATTATTAGATTATTATAATAATTATTAGAACTATTATGATTATTATAATTATTATATTAATGCTAATTGTTATATTAATTATACATAATATTATTGTTATATTTGCATATTTTACATAATAATAATATAATAATTATTATTTTAATTCTATTGTAAATATTATAATATTTTATTATTTTTAAAATATTTGAATATAAATATAAAATAATAAATAATAATAGCAGATTGCATGACAATTTTACAGATACAATAATACCAGGTGGACTGTTACGTGTAAAATATATAGTCTGCCCCCCCCCCGTAAATTTTGTCATATCAATGCGGCCCGCGAGTCAAAAAGTTTGCCCACCCCTGGGTTAAGACCTTCATATAAAAAGCATAAACATAGCAAATCCATGCTGATTTATGGAGACTATAGCCATCTTTTCTGTTGCAATCATATTGTTTCTCCTCAAATCTTTGTCATAGCATGAAAACGTCCTTCCTAGGCGATGTTTGAAAAAATGGGCGTTGCTTCAGAAGTGGATCATTACTCCATTGTGACATAATGAGCTCCTTTACTTATTTGACATTAGAAATCCCACCCGAAATGAGTACTTCAGCGTGTTGACAGGCCCTTCCTAAACATGAAGCAATGCTGCATTAAACCAGAGTCTATTGTCAACAAAGCAATTCAATCTGAGAACAACACAAAGCCTTCATTGATGCCGCACAAGCAAAAAAAATGCACACGGGGACTCTGATTTTGCAGGGGGAAAACATTTTCGAGGCAAATGTGACATACCTCATTTCCCGTGACAGACGAGCCACTATCAACATGATTAAACAGAAGATTAACTGACACAAACCAGCCAACTGTTCCAAGTACCCAAAGATTATTGCTCATGAGACACCATTTCTTCAAGTGCTATGTGTTAATACAAGCTGCTGATTTATTTGTGCTGATTTGCATAACATTGCACTACTGTATAAATTAGTGCTGCGTTATCTCTTACGGCATTACAAGGATCTTTGAGGGTATTACAGGCTATCCTCCGCTTACCCCGGTGTGCGGATGCGATTCTGAGCCGCTCGAACATTTACAGTGTCTTTTTACTACCACAAATAGACGTATAGCAGGATTCCATTTCTGTCTTTGAGGGTTGCATGTTGCTGTAATGTATTTATTGGCTTCATTTTCACACTCTCGCTGGGTTGTAAGTGCAGCCAATTGCAGGGCAAACTCTCGCCTTGATATGAAAGTTTGATATGGATGCTGTATGGTATCATGTACCCAGAAAAAATTATTACGTTTGATTAATGTTCATGTTAAAGGTTAAATAACTGTTAATAGTTATCCTCCCTATCCATGTGGAAGTGGTAAGTTTTTGGCTATTTAAGTTTAAAGGAGGGCGGCACGGCGGTATTGTGGTTAGCGCGCAGACCTCACAGCTAGGAGAACAGGGTTCAATTCCCACCCTCGGCCATCTCTGTGTGGAGTTTGCATGTTCTCCCCGTGCATGCGTGGGTTTTCTCCGGGTACTCCGGTTTCCTCCCACATTCTAAAAACATGCTAGGTTAATTGGCGACTCCAAATTCTCCATAGGTATGAATGTGAGTGTGAATGGTTGTTTGTCTATATGTGCCCTGTGATTGGCTGGCGACCAGTCCAGGGTGTACCCCGCCTCTCGCCCGAAGACAGCTGGGATAGGCTCCAGCACCCCCGCGACCCTCGTGAGGAAAAGCGGTAGAAAATGAATGAATGAGTTATCCTCCCTATCCGTGTGGAAGTGGTAAGTTTTTGGCTATTTAAGTTTAAAGGAAATAACTTGAAGGCTACCGTTTAGGTTCGCTAGCTCTCTAGTTTGCAGGGCAAACAATCATTCCCACTCACATTCATAGCTATGGACAATTTAGAATCACCATTTATACTAACATGCATGTTTTTGGAACCGTGTGGCCAATATGTGTCCACCGTGCGGCCATTCGCATTACCTAATATCAAATACTCCGGGAAAGTAAGTAATTTAATACCTTTTTTAAGTTTACTTTGTAGGGGAGCAGAATGAATGGCAGACAGGAAGTGACACTGTGACTTCAGAATTGAGTTTTAGCTTGTTGTGGATTATGGAAGCCATGAAATATAACCGTATATATAACTACTGAATCAAAGCTACAGTGTAAATATGTGTAGGTGACGCCATGACGGCCCCTTACCTCGGTCTGTGTCGTAGAGGTAAACAAACTTCTGCCACTTGTAGTGAGAGAGCAGACTCAGGACGGCACCTCGAAGGGCAGGACGCATCTGGATGACAAACTGCACCTCGTTGTCGGTGGGGTAACTGGGCGTGACAAAGGAGGTATGCAGAGCTCCGCAGAACGACGTCAAAGTGTTCATGGACTTCTTGTCATAGAATCCAAAGATGGCATAGACTCCGCGGGAGAACTGGGAGCAAACTGCAAGACAGCAAAGAAGAGCAAAGAGGGTTAAGGGTTCAGTCAGCAAAATTAGCATATATGCACTTTTAAGATGTTGTGCCTCATCACTTTAGGCACTGAAAGATCGATCGGGTCATTTGAACCTGCGGTAATTACCAATTAAAGCTTGATGTGACTCCTACTGCCCTTCGATACACTTGATGAGTATTGATAGCATACCCTGGCTAATACATACTAACACAGGGGTGACCAAGCTTTTTCCACCGAGGGCCATATACTGAAATATTATAGGATGCCAAGTTTTTAGCTATAAGTGAAAAAGTGTATTATTAGAATGATTTTTTTTCCTATTTTTGCTGTATTTTTTATTACATTTGAATTTGTATTTAAATTGTATTTATTTATGTATATAAATATGTATATGTATATGTTTTTAAATAACCTTTTATTTTTATTATTTCCATAATAAACCTACTTTTCAGAAAATTCCAACTTTATTTTGTTTTGTTTGTTTTTCACCCTTGGAAAAAAACATTCTCATACAATTACAACTTTTTTTTCTTTTTTTCTATTTTTTTTCTAAAAAAATATTTATTTATGTATATAAATATGTATATGTATATGTTTTTAAATAACCTTCATACATTTTTTATTGTAGCATTTTTATTATTTCTATAATAAACCTACTTTTCAGAAAATTCAAACTTTATTTTGTTTTGTTTGTTTTTCACCCTTGGAAAAAAAACATTCTCATACAATTACAACTTTTTTTTCTTTTTTTTCTATTTTTTTTCTAAAAAAAGATTTATTTATGTATATAAATATGTATATGTATATGTTTTTAAATAACTTTCATACATTTTTTATTGTAGCATTTTTTTTATTATTTCCATAATAAACCTACTTTTCAGAAAATTCCAACTTTATTTTGTTTTGTTTGTTTTTCACCCTTGGGAAAAAAACATTCTCATAAAATTACAACTTTTTTTTCTTTTTTTTCTATTTTTTTTCTAAAAAAAGATTTATTTATGTATATAAATATGTATATGTATGTGTTTTTAAATAACTTTCATACATTTTTTATTGTAGCATTTTTTTTATTATTTCCATAATAAACCTACTTTTCAGAAAATTCCAACTTTATTTTGTTTTGTTTGTTTTTCACCCTTGGAAAAAACCATTCTCATAAAATTACAACTTTTTTTCTTTTTTTTCTATTTTTTTCTAAAAAAAAAATAAAACGAAAGAAAAAAAAACTTTTTTTTGCTGGATTACAACTTTTCCTCTTAATATTTTCACTTTATTTTTGTCAAAATACTCCTGTTTTTGTGGTTGGGTTTTAGTTTAAATTATTTAAATTATAACCTAGAATACCTTTTCAGTGCAAATGAGAGTCTGAAACAATAAAATATTTTGACCTTTGTGGATAGTCCCTAAATGTGATGAGTATGTGGCGATCACACAAGCACATCTTACTCCACCACAATAAAAGCTTCCCTGCAAACTTAACATTGCTTTTCTTTTTGCAAAATTCCATGAAAGTCACTCTTCGTGCCTTGAGTGAGGCAATCATTTTGTTTCATTCTTATGTTTATTAGGAGGAGTGAGAAAGTGAGTTATGTGTGCATGCATCATGCACTTTATTAGATGATGAATTCACACAAAGAAGTCTCCAGTTCCAGGTGTGTCATGCTTTCTTGCCCTATCACTAATTGATTGGTTGTCAGATGCTACCACTGGGTAATGAAGCACATCTAGCAGCTGTAAACACTTGGGAAAGACGGCTACATCGCATCGCATTAAACCTGCCTGATTATGTTACAGTTACCCATTCAAGTTGCGCATCAAACACCGCTCAAGCCTCCAGTCTGAATGGGAACACTCGCCATTCGCTGAGATTAGCGAAACTAAACTGTAGACCAGCGGTCTCAAACAAGCGGCCCGCGGGCCAATTGTGGCCCGCAGGGCACTAGTTTGAGGCCCCCGCTTTGATATGAAAGTTTAATGTTAGTTTGATATGGATGCTGTATGGTATCATGTACCCAGAAAAAATTATTACGTTTGATTAATGTTCATGTTAAAGGTTAAATAACTGTTAATAGTTATCCTCCCTATCTGTGTGGAAGTGGTAGGTTTTGGGCTATTTAAGTTTAAAGGAAATAACTTGAAGGCTACCGTTTAGGTTGCTAGGTCTCTAGTTTGCGAGTTAGCATGTGTCTCAAGACCCTGCAGTTGCACAATATGTTGTAAATAAAAAGAGTATAAATGTGACTATAGTCGTGTTTTGTCATGTCTACAGGGCTCTAATAATGCTTTGTTCATTTTAATCTGAAAAAAATAATTTGTCTACCCACCAACTATATGTGGTTTCTTAAGTTTTTATTATTTGGTGTTTTATTATTATTATTATATTTATTTATTACTGATTGATTGATTTTCTTTATTCTTGATTTGTTTATTTTGTGCAGAAAAATAAAAATTAAGATATTTGAGAACAGTGGAATGTTTTATCAGAGCTTTTATTGTAGAAAATCGGAACCAAAGCACTGAAAAAGTTTGTATATTTTTCTATTTTTAATAAATGCGTTTTTTTTTTTGTTTTTTTTTGAAAACCTGATGCGGCCCAGCCTTGCCCAGACCCTAGCTCCAGTGGCCCCCAGGTAAATTGAGTTTGAGACCCCTGCTGTAGACAATCCATCACAAATGGGGCAATCAAACACAAGATACAATCACACACAAACACCTCATTTCATGCACGCGAGAGTTCTCCTGCCTTGGAGACGAGTATGCAAACGCCGCACGTGCTGGTACTCAGAGGAGAACATGACAGAGCTCACATATTTAGCTCTTTAGCACAATTACTGTGTGAATGAGAGATTTAGTCACTGGCAGGATTTGCCTCATCCTCTCTAATTCGCTTCCCTGCGTATCTGTCCCGCTGCAGACGCCTTAATCAAGGTGCAACACTTTTAGCGACACCCAACCAGAGACGCACATAAGTGAATCAACAGATGGACACCAGTATTGCCATTGAGAGCTCCTGTGTTATCTTCTACAGTGAATGGAAGCCAGCACTTTTCTTTGCTCTCCTTCTTAATTTGGGCCAGTTCTGACACAGAACCTGTCCTAAGGGACCGGGTCTGGCTGCTTTTTTTTTTTCTTTGTCCCTGCCCAGCTGTCTAGCTTTGAGCGAGGCTGATCTTCAATAACAGATATGCGATATGGCACTGCACTCCCTTTTCAGTGTCACCGTCTTATTGTAGTGGAAAGGTTCGTGATCCCACAAGCGATAGCGAAGCGGTGAAAGATGTTTAGAGGTGTGCTTACACTTTGGAGAGGTTTTTACCGTACTGAGAAATGACCTGTTCACAACAGTTAGCTGTTGTTGGAGTCATGCAACTACAAAGCATCCACACATTGGTGGCTATGAAGAAAGCATAGTGGTTCTTTTAAGAGTTAGGACACTATAGACAGATGTCCTTTTTTTTCCGAGTAAAACTGTCCACTTGTACTGCTAGGAATGTGATAATTATTTATCTATGACACACTTTGGGAGCGGCACGGCGGTCTAGTGGTTAGCGCGCAGACCTCACAGCTAGGAGACCAGGGTTCAATTCCCACCCTCGGCCATCTCTGTGTGGAGTTTGGTTTTCTCCGGGTATTCCGGTTTCCTCCCACATTCCAAAAAACATGCTAGGTTCCAAATCCATAGGTCCATAGGTATGAATGTGAGTGTGAATGGTTGTTTGTCTATATGTGCCCTGTGATTGGCTGGCGACCAGTCCAGGGTGTACCCCGCCTCTCGCCCGAAGACAGCTGGGATAGGCTCCAGCGACCCTCGTGAGGAAAAAGCGGTAGAAAATGAATGAATGACACACTTTGGACACTCATGGTTTTATAGTTCTTCAAGGACTTTTACTTCAATTGTAACTAATCGATCTGTTGGAAGGCTCATTTTTATTGCAAATGTTGATCCGAAATCCGAAGCGATGTCTATGGTGGTGGGCTGTACGCCATCTGAAAGAGTCGTATACAGACAAGAAATAAGGTACTACAAGGCCAAAATAGTGTTTCTCAATAGTGTGATGGTCCCCCCGACCCTGGGGGTGGCGTGATGAACTGTCGGGGGACCGTGAAAGGCGGGAAAGACTTTCAATATTATTGCAGACCTACTCACTATTTAATTTAACTTTTACAGTAAATGGAAAGGTATACAAAACTGAGGTGAGAACAGCCATGTTGTTTGGTCGAGAGCAGGGGTCTCAAACTCAATTTACCTGGGGGCCACTGGAGCTAGGGTCTGGGCGAGACTGGGCCGCATCAGGTTTTCCAAAAAAAAAAAAAAACCAAAAAATGCATTTATTAAAAACAGAAAAATTAATAAACTTTGCTTTGGTTCCGATTTTCTACAAGAAAAGCTCTGATAAAACATTCCACTGTTCTCAAATATCTTAGTTTTTATTTTTCTACACAAAATAAGATAAAAAAACAAATCAAGAATGAAGAAAATCAATCAATCAGTAATAAATAAATATATATAATAATAAAAATCTATTAAAATGAACAAAGCATTATTAGAGCCCTGTAGACATGACAAAACACGACTATAGTCACATTTATACTTTTTTTATTTACAACATATTGCGCAACTGCAGGGTCTTGAGACACATGCTAACTCGCAAACTAGAGAGCTAGCGACCTAAACGGTAGCCTTCAAGTTATTTCCTTTAAACTTAAATAGCCCAAAACTTACCACTTCCACACTAAACTCGCCTCCTGCGGGCCACATTTTGCCCGCGGGCCACATGTTTGAGACCCCTGGTCTAGAGACAGGAAGCAGAACTGGAGGTAGCAGAGATGCCTGTTTGCTTTAGGATTGATTTTAAGATTTTTATTGTTTGTTTTTAAGGCTTTGAATGGACTGGCCCCCAAACACATCTCGGACCTCATCCAAATTTACTCTTCAGCACAGTCACTGAGGTCCGAGGGCCAGGTCCAACTTGTGGTGCCCAAGACGAGACTTAAGACCAGGGGAGACAGAGCCTTTTCTGTGGTTGGCCCCAAAGTCCCCTCCCAAGTAAAAAAGGCCCCCAACATCGAAAGCTTTAAGTCTCGTCTTAAAACCGACTTTTATTCTCTGGCTTTTAACTCGGAGTGAGTCGTATGGTCCTGTGTCTTTTAGTTCTTTCTTTTTATTTTAATTGGTTTTATTTTTTATACTTTTATTGCTTTACTTCTTGTTTTTAATATTTTACTATTAATATTTAACTATTTTATTTCTTAAATGATCTTTTAGTTTTAGATTATTAATAATTATTATATTATTAATAATTATTATATTATTAATAATTATATTATTATTATTATTATTATTATTATTTAACTTTATTTATTGTATTTATTTTTAATTTTTATTTTACTAGTCTGTGCAGCACTTGAAAAACTGAAACTGTTTATAAAATGTGCTATATAAATAAACTGGATTGGATTGGATGAGGATGCTGAGGTTCGAATTGGGAGTGACCGGGATGGATAGGATCAGGAACGAGTACATCAGACGGACAATACATTTAGAGGCCTTGGAGATCAGGTCTGCAATACTTTCACTCTAGCCTGTTTGACCTGAAAGTTCAGCCGGATTTATCAATTCATCACAAATAGTCAAGAAAATGTGATATCTAATCAATGATCATTGCTTCAGTTTTGCAGCCTTGCTTGAACCAAACATTTACATTAAGTCCTCTGAGAGCGTGATATCAATTGTGAAGTAATAATCCAAATTTATGAATGCATAAATGGCTTATTAAGTGTTCAATATCAACACCATAGATGCACACCTGTTTCCTTTCCTTCCACCTAAGCATCCTTTGTGTTATATAGGAAAAGAAGCTCACTATCGCTATAAATAGACCCCAAGCTCTGTTAGTGTAGCACTACATACAATTAATGGAAGCCGTGTTATTGATTTTCAATGAAGCTGTGTTGTGCAGAAACCTTTTGTTTTCTCACTCTTATCCACTAACAAGCTCCACCACACGCTGGGGCTTCACGGGTGTCGGCATCCTGCAGACGGCATTAAAAGTAACTTTGGGGAATTGTCAAAGGGAAACAGGCGTGCTGTTGATCACAATAGCATTACGCAAATATGGCATCTTGTCTGTATAAAAAAATGACCATTAGTTCAGCCGGGGCGGCTTTCCACCAATCACTCGCACATACTGTAAGAGCGCTGAGGCTGTTATGTAAATTGTAAACACCATGCAGGGTCTATTAGCGCTTTTGAAGGCAAAGAAAGGCTGGGAGTTCATATGATACAGAGATACTGTACAAGCTTCTATGTTACAAAAATACTGTAATATATATAAATATTTTATATTTATTTTGTATGTATTTATTTTGTATTTATTTTTATATTGATATTTTTTTATATGTCTCTTTTGATAATAAAGGTTGCCGACCCCTGATCTAGTGGCTCAAATGTGACACAACACAAGGATGATATGACACAATGATCTTTGAATGATATATTTTAAAATATATATTTAAAATATTTTATATTTATTTTTTATTCATTTATTTATTTTATATTAATTTTTTATATTTATTTTATATATTTTAAAATATCGGTCAATAATTAATAGCGAAATTATCAACAAGCAAAATGTGTTATTGTGACAGGCCTAATTGTAACAATTATTAGATAATTATGACTATATATTAGTCTTAGATGTTTACTAACCATGTCATTCATTTGTACGGTGGCAAGGGGGAAAAAGCCTATTTCTTTGATTTTTTTAAAAATAATGAATGAAAATAATTCATTTATTATTCATTCATTCATATAATACAGAGATACTGTACAAGCTTCTATGTTACAAAAATACTGTAATATATATAAATATTTTATATTTATTTTGTATGTATTTATTTTTATATTGATATTTTTTATGTCTCTTTTGATAATAAAGGTTGCCGACCCCTGATCTAGTGGCTCAAATGTGACACAACAAAAGTATGATATGACACAATGATCTTTGAATTATATATTTTAAAATATAGTATATTTAAAATATTTTATATTTATTTTTTATTCATTTATTTATTTTATATTAATTTTTTATATTTATTTTATATATTTTAAAATATCGGTCAATAATTAACTATATATTAGTCTTAGATGTTTACGAACCATGTCATTCATTTGTACGGTGGCAAGGGGGAAAAAGCCTATTTCTTTGATTTTTTTTTAATATTCAATATGAATGAAAAACCTCACAAACGTCAAATAAAATAACAAATAAAAATGCCTTAAAATAATTCATTTATTATTCATTCATTCATATTATACAGAGATACTATAGAAGCTTCTATGTTACAAAAATACTGTAATGTTATTCAAGGAGATTTGATCAATTTGCTACAAGCTTTCACACGATTACTCCTGCTTTTGTAAATATTGATTCCTCACCGGAATGCAGTCCCCAAACCACTGAGGTCTTTTATTAATAAAGAAAAGACGCAAAAAAGGCAAATTAATTGTTATTTGTAGGGGAATTGGAAGTTTGATATAAAATGAACAGTTCACTGACACGCCCCTTGCTGTTAAATAATGACATTAGTTGTTGTATTTATGGAAATTCTTGGAAAACCGAAGCCAAAGGGGGTGTAAAGCTATGTTTACGCGTTTGTATCCACAAAGTCCTGAACTTTCCATCGCCTCATTCTCCTCACCTTTATCTTCGGCGCTCTATTTGACCTCTCCTTTTGTTGCATGTCTTGTGCTTCAGCCATCTGCTCTTGCCCCGCAGCATACATTCTCTTCAAGTGTGGCGCTATCTCTCTATCCACCTGACTGCCTCTCCATCCCTCCTCCCCCTCCGTAATATCAGCCTACTGCATCAGTAAAGCAAACTGGTGAAAAAAGTACAGCGTGCACTCTCCCCGGAGAGAGTGGCTGCTCTTGCATTAAGCTCATCCCTCATGGTGATTAAATAAAAATGAATAAGTGTCACATAGTGAAGGGGAACACAAAGGCTGAAACTGTCCCCACAGCTCGGAAGAAATCACACACTGTTTAGTCTAATCCGATGATTCCCCGAGTGTCACCTTGAATTTCAATAATAGCAAATTACTCAGAGAAAGCATGTGCAGGAGTGACGTCATTTTCTAAAGCCTGTAACGGGGACGGCGAGAGGTAACAACACACAGATAAGTCATCTTCTCGCCGATTTATTCGCCTCCGATCTCATTTTTTCTTTCCTTTCTGTAGCTAAAGCGCTCCTCCGGTTTTTCCTCCCCCTTTCCCTGCTGCAGGGAACCAAGCATCCCATCTTCAGTTCACTGGTCAAACACACACAGTGTGCCGCCCTCATTCCCTTCCATAATCAGGACACTCAGCAGTGCTACAGGGATGTTACATTTCTGATGCATCACTTGAGATGACTGGCTTGCTGGATGTTAGTTCAGATTATCCTGCAGGCACTTTGAGCTAATTCATAGGAAAAAATAAAAAATAAAATCTTTCCAAACACTATGCATTTAGACTTCTATGATTTTTTGTGTCCCACGAGCCAGAGTCTTGCACAGCCGAGGGGATATTGGCTAAGGACCGTAAATGTCAAAGATGATTGTATCTCTTTAGCTGTTTTTCTTTTCTTTTTTCACATCACGGCACGTCTCTATTGTACAGTATTCCTTCCTCTGATCCGTATTTAGCTCTCTTATTTGTCACCCCTCCCCCCACTTATTCCACTTTGGGACCAGCCCTGAAGAGGGGACGCTGTCAGAAGCAGATAGCTCCTAAGTGCCCTGCGGGGGTTGCATCAGCTCTGGCCATGGAGATGCACTGTATGCTTCAAAGTGTTAACTCCGACGGCGGAGCCGCATTGAAGCTACCCTGAAACATTAAAGAGAAGCTGCAACTCATCCTGCTGCATCAGCTTCTCACGTTGCTTATTTCTGGTATTCATATTTTATACATATTCATATTTTCACTATTAACTCTCAGTGAACTCACTTGATTGCAGAACACTCTTGTTTCTTAACGCTTCCAGGGCAATTGTAATTAAGCACTTAAAAGGAGTTATTCAAAATGTATGTATCACTGTGAAATAATATGTCCCTCAAAGACGTTCAGTGAGGTATTTCATAATTTCCCATCCAGTTGTGACATCATTTTCTCCTTCGGCCTGTGTTAGGTAGGTCTATAGTTCGTTTTTCACCAAGTTAATATAAGGGTGATATATAATAGTGCGGCACGGTGGTGAAGTGGTTAGCGTGCAGACCTCACAGCTAGGAGACCAGGGTTCAATTCCACCCTCGGAGTTTGCATGTTCTCCCCGTGCATGTGTGGGTTTTCTCCGGGTACTCCGGTTTCCTCCTACATTCCAAAAACATGCTAGGTTAATTGGTGACTCCAAATTGTCCATAGGTATGAATGTGAGTGTGAATGGTTGTTTGTCTATATGTGCCCTGTGATTGGCTGGCGACCAGTCCAGGGTGTACCCCGCCTCAACAGATGTAATATGGCTCTGTGAAATTTATGAAAGTTTTAATTTTTTTTTTCCAAAGTCTGCAAAGTCTTACAAAGTTATTTTCCAATCTGCACACATTGCTACAAAATCATCAACAAACTAATGCATATGCATTATTTTTTATTTTGCTTCCACAATTAAACAGGATGTGGATTTGGAGAAAAGCACTGACGTTTGGAAGTGTATTGTGTGTGTTGGGAATGTCTGTAGATGGTTAAAATGAGCTGGGTGCAAGAATAAATGCGCCTCTTGCTCTGTTACACAACAACAACAGCCTGAGTCACATGCACAGCACACAGCCACACCAGCATGCTTTGCTAAACTAAGCAAAATCATTGAGCTTTTATTCAGTTCTAAAGTTTTTTTTGCCATTTTGTCCTGGAATTTTAGGTCAAAGTTTTGACATGTTTAGCTCAATAAGGGCAGTTAGTGTTTGTTCCGCAGCGTCTTGGCATTAATGTGATTGGTAGACAATGAGTAACGGTTTTGCTGCTGATGTTGAGAGCTACAAAAAGGTGTGTGCAAGCCGGAGAATACAGTGTTGGAATCGAGCACTGATATTGATGTGTTAAAGTTGTCGATGAGATTGAATATTATATGAATATTTGCCTGGTTTGAGCTTTAATTAGTCTCTTGCAAAAATTAGGTTGCTTGTGATGTCGGCACCACAAAAACTTAACAGCATACACGTATCTGTGTCTTTTCCTAAATAGAATTAGTATTATTAATTAGTCTAATTAACTCATCTACACTTGGTCTTCTAGAGGAGAGCGCTCCAACGGGTCAGTCTTCACCACAGCACACGGGATTACTGGATTACTCTCGTCCTTCCTTGGTGGAACCCAACAGTTCTCACTACCGAAGGACAGTACCATATCCACAAAGACATGGCGCATCCCGGACCCTCGCAATTTTTAACCATTACCCTTTAACAAACAGTTCAAGAGATTAAAAGCCAGAACCAAACACACTAAGAAACCGTTTTTATACAAGAGCTGCAACTGAACTGAACACTGCTAAAGTGTCATAACCCGTTGCACATTTACAAGGAATTTCACATTCCTCTTCTTCTATTTCATTCCGCACCTTGCTGCACCCTGAGACACTTTATCTACCGCCAGCATGTTTTCTTTTTCTGAGTTGTCGTTAATATTGTGTGATATATTCTCCTTCTTGTTTTTTTTGGCGCCTTAAGAGGATGTGCCTTTAGTCTTGTTATACCTGTTACAGTGTTACCTGTTACATTATTGTTATTATACAACAAGTATTCCTTCTGACAGTCTTACTGAGGCTTTTTTTTATCGGCGGAGTAAATATTAAACCAAACAGCACAAAATGGTGTGCGTTCACATTGTTGCGGGCTGCGGTTGCTGTGATATCTTTAGTGTCCCTCTTGAGCTGCCATAGTGTTGTTTCCAAGCTCATGTTATGATGTAAAACAATGGCTATTATTATGCATATGCAACAATACACGACATAACTGTGTGTGTGTAGGTTTTATTGAATTTAGTTGGTTAATATTCTGCATTATACATACATAGTGTCTGTTTTTTCCACATATTGCATTGATGGGTGTAGTTGTTTTGATACTAAGACTTGGAATAATGTGTAAGCATACACCACCCCCGCGACTCGTAGATAATATAGTATGCCTCACTCAGTGCAGGGGTCAGCAACACATGGCTCCAGAGCCACATTTGGCTCTTCAGTCTTTTTGTGTGGCTCCCTTTGCAATGGTCAAGTATTTTTTAACACCAAAATGAGAAAAATCGGATTTTTTTTTTTAATCTGACTTTCAGTGAGACCCTGAATGAATCCTGGCTGAGTTCTGACTAGTACTGAACAAACTGGAGTAATGGAGGGGAAGCGTGTGCCTTTGTCCTTTTTTCTCTGAGGCGAGAAACAACAATTTGTCTACAACTGGTAAAATTAAGAAAGATTCCAACTTTCGAAAGTTTATAAGATATTTTTTAATTATGTTTTGTGGCTCAAGTCTATTTTCCTTTATTAAATGTGGGGATAAAATGTCTCTTTTGATAATAAAGGTTGCCGACCCCTGATCTGGTGGCTCAAATGTGACACAACACAAGGATGACATGAAACAATGATCTTTGAATGATATATTTTAAAATATATATTTTAAATATTTTATATTTATTTTTTATGTATTTATTTTATATTTATTTTTTATGTATTTATTTTATATTTATTTTTTTATGTATTTATTTTATATTTTATATAAATATATATATTTGTATATATTTTTATATTTTTAAATATCGGTCAATAATTAATAGTGAAATTATCAACAAGCAAAATGTGTTATCGTGACAGGCCTAATTCTAACGATTATTAGATAATTATGACTATATATTAGTCTTAGATGTTTACTAACCATGTCATTCATTTGTACGGTGGCAAGGGAAAAAAAAACAATTTCTTTGATTTTTTTTTTTAATAATGAATGAAAAAACTCACAAACGTCAAATTAAAATAACAAATAAAAATGCCTTAAAATAATTAATTTAACTACAATACTGCATGCAAGCCCCTTGGAGAGATGTTTTAATATTATAATGGCCACATATAACAATAGTATAATGTCAATTGTAGAGTGCAGACCTCCACCAAGGCTGAATTGTTAATTAAAATGTAATCATTCATGATTAGTCATTTTAGTCAGATTGTCACTAAAATGTTATGTAAATTATTGCTCAGATGCACAACTCCTTTATAAAACTCCTAGTAATTGTGTGTGTTGTTCTACTGACTGTCAGACACAAAATGGCTAAGGTACCTGATGTCCAAGGTCAAATCCGTTCACACTCCTTTTCAGAGCTCTACCAGTCGCATTTTTTCCCCAAACATCATTCATGGTAGATCCAGCTTAAATCGCCAGAGTTCATTCAACTATGCTCTGCGTTCCCGTTTCGCCATCTGTGGCCCTCCACTTGCCCTCTTGGGGTCCGTGTCCTGTACTTGCGAGATTGCCTGGTAAGCAATCCCAAAGGGAATCAACGCCTCACAAGTCCATCGTCTTGTGACAGTTATTGTCACCTTCAAGGTCTTAGTGCCGTGCTTTGTTTGACAAAAGAGGAGCAAAAGTGCCCCTCGCAGGTCACACAAACCTTCCTCCCAGATAGGACTTGTGATTTCTTCATTGTCGCTTTTTTTGATTGACATTACACAGAAGCTGTAGAGCAGAAAAAAATCTTGAAAATGTTGAGCCTGATGGCTATTTAAAAACTTTAGATAACACTCTCTGTTTTGACGGTCCACGGCTATGGGGAAATAACTTTCAAGGGGGGGGGGTTTGTGCTTGTCTGCTGCATGTCATCTCCTTAACACATGCAATTAAGGACTATCTATGCAAGAAGATAAGAGACAGAAATCCGTGGCCACCGCTTCCTCACCGAGGCTGAGCAAATAACAATCCCTTCTTCAACGGCCTCCTGCTGTTTGCTATTTGCTGCAATGCAGGGGAGAGACGAAGAAGAGTGCTGCGGGTCTTGTATCATACTTAAAAAAAAAAAAAAGATCTCCCCGTTGCATGTTGAGGGAGATTGCCATGAGAGCTCTAAAGTGAGGACAGCTGTTAAACACTGACCCGGTGAGCACGCCTGTGTGCATTTTTAAGGAGGATTCGCCCGTGTATGAAACACGTAAGGCTTATGATATTCTGTAATTGGATTTCCCAGAAAGCTGGTGACAAAGTCCCTCACACGCCACTAATCCTCCCAATCAGCTATGCGGGGCCTGAGGCATGCTCCTCTTCGCATGATGAACACGAAGGATGGAAGCTCGAAGCGAGGAGGAATGCGGTGACCGAGGATGAAGCAGGTCGAGCTGTGACTGTACAGAGAAGCACGATCATTAAAAAGGACCCGGCGACATGCTCCGCCACATGCGGCCTTTATCTGCATCTTTGTGCCGGCGATGAGACGAGTCACGGGGAAGTCGAGAGGAGCGAATTCAGCATGACTGCACGGACACCGACATTTCAAAAACCTCCGCTGTCTCATGCGGTCAAGGCTTCTGTCAAATAATTGTCTGTTGTTGCCAAATCAGCGGAAACAAACCACGCAAGGTCTTCATGAAAAGAAGAAAAAATATATATAAAAAGAGCTTGCAGCCTGATCAAATATATGACAGTAATTGTTTAGAGGATAAATCAACTTGACTGGAGGAAAGCTGGCCTCGCTCGGGTAAACATTTATGCTGATATTCCATGTAAAGAACCGAGCAGCCGACTTGACTTGTTTTGAATTCAATTCTGAACAGCAGAAGAAAATACCTGGCAGCTTTGTCTTATGCTCACGTGAACGATCCAGGTATATATTTTCCGAGTTTTTCCTGCTGTATACATCAATTCATGTCCATGTTCAAGGCCTACATGGATTTTGAACCCAAGCACACTGCAGTGCGCTAGCAGTGTGACTTCAGTTCCCCGTCCACCGGTTAGCACTTTTTGCATGGTTCCCATATCGAATCCTTTATCCCGAAATCTTAATTAAAATAGCCTCTGGGAATCTGCATCAAATCTGTCGTTATAGCCGGTATTGCTGTACATTACTTGGTATTTCTTGGCATATTGTAGATGTCTTGATATATTATGATGAGTTCACATTTTCAGAAATTATTTTCAATGACATTCAAAGTGCTCAAGACGACAAAATAAGTTGAAAGCTGTTTTTTTTTTTACATTTTGTTTTTTTCATTCATTTAATTTTTTTCTGCTTATCCTAACAAGGGTCGTGGGGGGCGTGCTGGAGCCTACCCTAGCTGTCTTCGGGTGAGAGGCGAGGTACACTCTGGACTGGTCGCCAGCCAATCACAGGGCACATATAGACAAACAACCATTCACACTCATATTCATTCATTCATTCATTCATTTTCTACCGCTTTTTCCTCACAAGGGTCGCGGGGGGTGCTGGAGCCTATCCCAGCTGTCTTTGGGCACGAGAAGCGGGCTACACCCTGGACTGGTCGCCAGCCAATCACAGGGCACATATAGACAAACAACCATTCACACTCACATTCATACCTATGGACAATTTGGAGTCAATAATTAACCTAGCATGTTTTTGGAATGTGGGAGGAAAAACCCGGAGAAAACCCACACATGCACAGGGAGAACATGCAAACTCGAGGGTGGAATTGAACACTGGTCTCCTAGCTGTGAGTTCTGCGCGCTAACCACTAGACCGCCGTGCCGCCCTATCTTTTGTCAACATTTTAAAAATAAAATTAAAAAGTCCACACAGAGATGGCCGAGGGGGGATCGAACCTAGGTCTCCTAGCCTGCGAGCTAACCATGTACCGTGCAGCCATCAGTTTCATATTCTCATGGTGTATTTTTTGGTTGATTTTATGTTTTTTTTGTTATTGTTGTTGTTGTGTGACAGAGCTCAAGAACTCGAGCACACGAGGTAAGGCCTGTTTTGAATTCCAAAAAATGGCATTCACTGTGTCGGATTGTTCGGCATTAATATTTTGAGGGTAGACCGCTGTGTGTCTCTACCATCCGGGTTCTGTAAGTGAAAACCAGAATTGACGCAAGTGAAAAACCCACAAGATATTCAACCGTTTGTTGAAAATTGTTTGTACTATCTTACAATAATAATATGGCGGTTTGGTTGTCAATCGTCTTGTATCGGACCATCTCTGCATAGATCAGTCAGTGTCAATCACCGCCACTTAAATAACATAAGTGTTGTGGCTGATGTTATATCAGATGCTCAATGATCTGCTTCGGAAACTGCGTGCCCCATATCATTATCGATACAGAACCCAACATTGATATTTATAGGTTATCACATGGTTTGTCTGGTATCAGGCCAGGTATCAGTATCATACCCCAAGTGTCAGTATCAGCCCGAGACCGAAGGTCGATGATCTTATTATCACATACTATTTAATCATAAGCTTATTATCACGTACTATTTAATCAAAAGAAAATGTTCAGTTTATTACATGTATTATATCTAAATAGTGTAAACACAATAATTGCAAAAATATTTCAACAATAATATTTTAATCAACAGTCTTATCTTATCAATGTCTGACAATTAAAGTTCCAGTAATCAAGGTTTTTTGGTGACTGGAGAAGCACTAGGAATATTTATAGTGTGTTCACGCTCGTGCGTTGTTCTCTGATTGGTTGTTTCACGGGCACGATACCAGAACAGCGCAGGGGCTGATACTGGACATGGTTAAAAACTCTATATTTTATCAGTATCACTGCCCTGGGCTTTGACACAGTATCATTTCGGCCTTTTGTTGTATCATTCATGGGCGGTTTCTAGGGTACAGGGCCAATTAATACTGTAGTATGTGATAAAAAACAATATCTCATTTTTATACCAGTATAATTCCGACTGTTCATATCTCTAACAGCAGGAAAGCTCAATAATAATGAATAAGAGTCATCTGCATACATTTTGTAGTCTTTTCTTTGAGCGTATCTGTTGGATTTCTAGCCTGTAGCTTCTTGCACAAAGGTCAAAGCAACGTACCGGCATCTTTTTACATCCTTTGAAATCTTCTATGTATTATTCATCCACAGAGCTTTGTCAAGTGTTTAGGTCTAGTGTCATAAACGAGGTTTGATGCTGTACTTTTGTTTTTTTTTCTAGTTAAAGGCCCCCTCTTTCAAGTTAATTAGAAATACAATGCAGTGTTTTTTGTGTATTCATGTACGACAACAACTTAACATTGTTGTTGTTGCACCAGAATACAAACAAGCCATTACGGCGACTCTGTTTTTTACTCGACGCAACAACAGTGTAAGCGACATTATTCATCCTCAAGAGTTTCCCCAAAAGTGCTGAGGTGCAGTTTGCATGTGCACCAAGGGCCAAAAGACATAAAAAAAATAAACCGCTATGTAATCTATGAGGACTGAGCCTCCGTCCTGCTTGCTAAACCACTTTTGGTTTGTCATTTTCTCTTTTGCTCATCTGCACGACGGGGCAGCAAACATTGCTGAATTTCCATATTTCAGTGGCGCTGCAAAACATATGAGGCCGATGCTTCCTGACTTGTTATTTCTGTCCGGAGGGATTTTAGATTGGTCTGTCTTACGTGGGAAAGCAAGAGGCTGTCACATAGGGTCTGCATGAAGGCCGTGATCATCAGCCATTTTTTTTTTTTTTAAGTTAACCTTTGCCACCAGTCTTGCTTATCATGACAAGACATGTCAAGATATCCCGTGGCAAAGAAAACGAAGTAATTTGCATGGAGAAGCTTGATTACAGTCCAGGATGACAATAAAGACAGCAGACTCGCCAATCTCTTTAACATTCTAAGAAGAAGAAGAAATGAAATCAAAGAGGACGGGAGATGGGACCAGTTCTTTAACCTTGAAGACATCACTTGGAAAAAAAAAAAACCTTCTTCTTCACAGCCTCAATCCAATCCAATGCCACTTTTCATCTTATTAGCACCCTTGCTGAGACAGTGCTCTGTCCCTGAATGATAAAAGTGAATGTAGAGAAAGGGAGCTGGAAACAGAAGATGGTGACTAAGCTGTAATCTATTCCAGGAGACCAGTCAGTCAAAGCCTTCAATAAAAGCTCTTCAGCAAATTTCCCCTTAAAAAAGATGTTTAAAAAAGCTTGACTTAAGTCTGTTGATGTGGACACAGGGTCTGTATCTACAAGATGTAGGTTAAATAAAAGGAAAATAAAGTAAAGAAACAAAAAAGTGGTTTTATTTTCTAAAAGTACATATAATGCCATTCTGTTTCATTATGTTTTAAAAATTAAATCAGCCGCTTGATTTTCAGCTGGTGTGTTTCCAGCTGGTACGGGATCACGTCTACCAAGATTGAAACGCAAACGGAACGATTGTTTGTGTTGTAGTTACAAATTTGTTTGTTTTGATAAACGTTTCCACAATGAAAGCGCGATGCTCACCAGTCCAATTCATGGCAGCAACTGTCTTTTATTTAACCTAAAAATGTGTCACATCATTTTGCCTGATTCTGTACATACAAAATCAGGAGTGACCTATCATTTTGGTTTTGGAACTGAGCCCCACAAAAACATTGTGATTTTCAAGGAGACAAATGTATTTCATCACAGAAATGTCCATTTACACTATAAAATATATGAACATATGCAGTGTGTCCCAAAAAATAAAACTATACAGACTTTTAATAGTTGTTAACTAGGTGTATATTATACAGTAAAGTCTCGTTATATCGATATTCTCGGGAGTCGGAAAAAATACCGATATAACCGGACTATCCATATATCCGATCCTGCGCCGAACTGCATTAAAAGTGGGCGGATCTTTGATATGGCATGTCATTTTCTCCTTGAGTTCATGGATTGCGTATCTAGCATGCTTTTGTACTACAATACATTTTGTACTACAGTAAATAAAAATAAATTTACGCTGTAGTGATTACCGGTTACCGGGACATAATTCACCCCGGAACATAATTCACCCCGGAACTATCGATAGGGAAGGTGTTGCCACCCGGAGGGGTAGGCGCGAGGGACGGGTGTTTTCCGCTGTGTGTGCTGCACTCTGGTGGTGGAAGTGTGAAAAATAAAGTTGACTGGAAGCAGCCGTTCGCCGTGTTCTTTTTTGGTATTGAAATCCTTCAGCAAAGATTGATTTAAGCTGCTTTTGTATCGATATAAGCAGACCAAATTGGCTGGCGGGAGATGAAAAGGGCATCCTCGTAACCGGATTATCATAATAACCGGGTATCGTACTAACGGAACTAATTATATCATAAAAGACTAGAAATTTGCCGGGAAATGAAAATAGTATGGTAATAAGTAGTAATTCGTTTTAACCGATATCGATATAACGAGACTTTACTGTAATTTGTTAGATTTTCAAAATAGGCTGCACGATGGTCGAGTGGTTAGCGCCCAAACCTCACAGCTAGGTGACCCGGGTTCAATCCCACCCTCGGGGTAGCATGTTCTCCCCGTGCATGCGTGGGTTTTCTCCGGGTACTCCGATTTCCTCCCACATTCCAAAAACATGCTAGGTTAATTAGCGACTCCAAATTGTCCATAGGTATGAATGTGAGTGTGAATGGTTGTTTGTCTATATGTGGCTTGTGATTGGCTGGCGACCAGTCCAGCATGTACCCTGCTTCTCGCCCGAAGACAGCTGGGATAGGCTCCAGCACACCCGTGACCCTCGTGAGGATAAGCGGTAAAAAATGAATGCATGAATGCATGAATGAATGAATGAATGAATGAACATTTTGTTGCCAGCCAATCACAGGCTTCCTTATGATGTGCCAGATCAATTACTGCACATTAGCATCCACTTCACTACTTCCTTAATCTGCACTCTAAGCATCATGGGAACTGCAGTTCTTTACCCATATACAATCCGTATCATTGTTTAAGCTGCAAGGTTCACAGTATGTGGGAAAAAAAACAGCGGTTAATAGTACGGAATTTAAAGGAATTGTATTTACATTACATCCGTGGGGGAAAAATTGCCTCTGTTTTTTTGTGTTTTTAATTAAGAATTAATGCCGGAAAAGGATATACCGCTGTAAAAAGCAGAACATGCAGTTAATCCGCTGATGCTGGCTAAGGGACATGATGACTTCATGCGTGTCATCCTACATAATGGTGCTTCAAAGTCTCATGTTCAAGGCCTATTTTTTATTTCAGTATTCTACTGAACTTGGAAATATGCTTTTAACAATGATACTGATGGCATTATGGACATTTATACATATTCGCTGCACTGCTATTACTCTCCAAATCCCATCTAACAATGTGTCATTTGAATAAAAAGTGATACACTATAATTTGACTGATTGCAAAAAACATACAATTATGTGCTAAATATATTTTTTTAAATCACGCCAAATTATAATGTAGCATCACATCATATCTGCTGTACACGGATAACATGAAGATAAGATATGCCTTTATTCGTCCCTCAGTGGGGAAATTTGCATTAAATGGCGACTCCAAATTGTCCATAGGTATGAATGTGAGTGTGAATGGTTGTTTGTCTATATGTGCCCTGTGATTGGCTGGCGACCAGTCCAGGGTGTACTTCGCCTCTCGCCCAAAGACAACCGGGATAGGCTCCAGCAAACCCCCACAACCCCAGTGAGAATAACCGCCATAGAAAATGCATAGATGGCATATCTGCTGCGTATTTCAGAACGTCTCCCCTAAATTATTCCATAAAAAGATGAATTGTGAAACTGTTGTCTCTTAGTGAATGTGAAGCGTGAACCACTAAATGCAAATGTGGCCATTAATATTATTATTTATTGACTTACTTTTTGGAGATAAATAACATCGCGCTCACATCCTATCTTTAGCAGGCTGCCAAATCAGCTGTGATGCTGTCTTACGCTAGTGACTATATATAGAATTAAATCATGTTTTATTTAACACACAGCAGGGAAAGAATTTGTAGCCTTATAACCCTGGTGAAGGCGAGCGTGTGGTACAGAATCATCAATAAAACAGGAATAAATGATAAATAAGTAACTCTGCAAGGTTTTACCAATAACTGAACAACTTCATATAAAAATAATTTATATTCTAGTGACTTGTGTATGGTCAATTGTTAATTAAATGTTCTTTTTAAATGGCTATGTTGGAGTGAATAAAGGCTATGAAGTCTAATGATGCAATAATGACGAGTAATGTGAGTGTGAATGGTTGTTTGTCTATATGTGCCCTGTGATTGGCTGACGACCAGTCCAGGGTGTACCCCGCCTCTGGGATCGGATATGCAGTATAGAAAATGGATGGATGGGTGACTGGACAAACAAGTTTATTTAATCGAGTCACATGTGTTTTGATATATTTCTTGTCCTGCATTAATGATAATAATATATCATCATATTGGAATACTCCATTTAATATATCATATTTCCCTCTGTAAAGTTGCAGAATTTGCATTGTGAGATGTATTTTTTTCACAGCAAATCCGTACTGTCTGTCAAACATTTGGAGCATTTCTTGAAAAACTGGCTTTTCAGGGTGTACCCCGCCTCTCATACCAAGTCAGATGGGATAGGCTCTAGTATACCCCCGCCAACCCTCATGGTGATAAGTGGCATAGAAAATGTATTGATTTATGGATGGCATTATATCAATATAATGGAATACTCCATTTAATATATCATATTTCCATCTGTAAAGTTGCAGAATTTGCATTGTGAGATGTATTTTTTTCACAGCAAATCCGTACTGTCTGTCAAACATTTGGAGCATTTCTTGAAAAGCTGGCTTTTCAGGGTGTACCCCACCTCTCATACCAAGTCAGCTGGGATAGGCGCTAGTATACCCCCGCTAACCCTAATGGTGATAAGCGGCATAGAAAATACATGGATTGATGGATGGCATTATATCATTAATAGCATTATACACACAATTCACAATTTATGTTTCTTCCTCACATAGGTTCACCCCCACCTTGACATCATTCAATGACATCCATATTCTTGAATGGCTAAAACTAATTAGCAATAAAGCCATGTAAGTTATGTTGCTCCATAAATGCAGGATGACCACATTGCATCCAAGTTGATTAAATGTCCGCGTTGGCCTCAGATGGTCAAAGTGTAATAGCGGGTTCATTACATCTCCATATGTTGTTGAGGTGCTCGGCCATTCTAAGACTGAAACAACCCTGTTGAAATTGGGTGTAAAGATTTCACTAGGTTGGACAACCTTTGGCCCCCTTGAGAGCTATTTTCCAACTTGTGCTTGGCCGTGCATCACGTGGCTAATGGGACTGCCAGCACTGCAATAGGCAAGAGCAAATATTTTGTTTAAAGACGGCAAGTCAGGTGCTGTGCCCTTCATGGTGCGTGGGCACTGCATTGAGGGAAGAAGGAAGAGGGTAAATATGTCGAAAATATTCATTTCTGAGGCACAAGGTGAAAAAAATTGCTACCCTATTTTGTTCCTTGAGGTGCCACAAATCAGATGATTACATTTATATACATATTTCACTCTCGTCCAGTACTGTGGCAAACCATTTGCTGGCTGTCAATCACAGTCTATCAATCCATAACATGAAAATCCATCACAAAAGGAGACATTGAAGTAGGATTGAAGTCAAACTCAACTGGAACAAAAGTTAACATAATACGGTTACAGTTTTACAATTTGGCGTGGAAATAGAGTTGCTTTATGCTTTATGGTTGTAATTCCTAAAATATCATTTTCATTGTTTGGACAGTGGTACCCCGGTTTTCATACACCCCGATTTCATAGGATTTTGTTTTGAAAAAAAAATTATTGTCCAAAATATTTCTTGGTTATCACACATCAAACAGTGTGCCTCTCAAACGAGTCCATTTGCTCACATATCATGGATATGGAATATAAATGGATAGTGATTCTTTATATTAGGAAACAATAGACAGATTCCGATAATGGAATCTTTATTATGTGTGCACACAGAATGATGGACAACACGTGATGAGGTGATGACTGCATATGTCTTAGTGTTCGACAAATGGGCTTTCAGACAGTCTGTGTTAATTTTACGAATTCGTTATATTAGGAAACAATAGACAGATTCCGACCATGGAATCTTTATTATGTGTGCACACAGAATGATGGACAACTCGTGATGAGGTGATGACTACATATGTCTTAGTGTTAGACAAATAGGCTTTCAGACAGTCTGTGTTAATTTTACGGATTCTTTATATTAGGAAACAATAGACAGATTCCGACCATGGAATCTTTATTATGTGTGCACACAAAATGATGGACAACTCGTGATAAGGTGATGACTACGTATGTCTTAGTGTTAGACAAATAGGCTTTCAGGCAGTTTGTGTTAATTTTACGGATTCTTTATATTAGGAAACAATAGACAGATTCCGACCATGGAATCTTTATTATGTGTGCACACAAAATGATGGACAACTCGTGATGAGGTGATGACTACGTATGTCTTAGTGTTAGACAAATAAGCTTTCAGACAGTCTGTTAATTTTTCGGATTCTTTATATTGGGAAACAATAGACAGATTCCGACCATGGAATCTTTACTATGTGTGCACACAGAATGATGGACAACTCATGATGAGGTGATGACTACGTATGTCTTAGTGTTAGACAAATAGGCTTTCTGACAGTCTGTGATAATTTCACGGAGTATGGCAGTTAAATAATCCACCATGGGGCCAAAACAGGTGCAAGTACCAGAAACTTTGATAGAGAAGGAAATAAACACTATTGAATTCAAGAGTGAACTCATCGAAAAAAACGGAGGTAGCATCTGGTAGAGCAGGGGGGTGGGCAAACTACGGCCCGGGGGCCACATCCGGCCCGCCAAGTGTTTGAATACGGCCCGCCCATTCTTTCTTTTCCTAGTATTTAATTCAAACTTAACATACATTTTACCTGTATTATCACGCATTTATAAATGACCAACTTAGGGTGAAAAGTACATTTTGTTACCAAAAATGAGTGAATATGCAAGGTCACAAATTCTGAATCACGCATATACAGGGATCTACCGCATTCATGTGCAGCTTGTCACATTAATGGTATTTATGCAATTGACATTCAGAAGAATATTCACAAGTAAGATCCACTAGAAGTGCATCCACTCATCAAACATAGCAGCTGGTCACTTCCTGCCCTCATCCTCTCTCTTACATCGTCTTTTTTTGACGCATAACTAATCCACTGAACCCTGGCACGTCCTTTTTCATCATATTCTAACACCGTCTGCGCTATATATTAGCGACGCTTTCCGCCGGGTCCTCGGGAGTGGATTCACTCCAAAACGTCCCTTTCATTCCGCAGCTGCGAAGGATTAGAACTCTGTCACGGACCCAGATGAAGTTGCCTTCTTGATTTCCGTATTCGCATGACAGGAAAAACAAAAGACATGACACTGATATAATAAAAGGATAAAAGAAGGAAAATTAGGAAGCGCAGCAGGCTTGATGATAGAACACTTGAATATTTCATCACACAGTCGCTGGACTCGAGGTCCGTCGGCCTGGAGCAACCGCCCACAGGTTTTACGTAGCCATGTGTGAAATGGCAACAGCACTCTGCGACTTAATCATTGAAGGGAAAAACAGAGGAGAATTATGGTTGAGTGAGCACATCATGTTCACTTAATTCTTACTCATGGGGATTGTGAACACCGATGACAGAGAAACCATGTGTGGTAAAAAACCATGTAAACCAATACCACAGCCATAAACATCACATCACATTAAAATCATTATATGCATACACTAAACAGTCTTACTGTTCAGTTATGACCTGCCAAACTGATCATAGTAAATATTGTTTGTCTTCTGACAATAATACATCAATGAATTAATCGCACAATAAACCCATTTTGCCTTCCTCAATATATTCCTGAGGGTGTGTTTGTGTTCCTCCAAATGGAAGGGAATTCGCATGCATTGGTTGCAGCACCAGCGCGCAGACCTCATAGCTAGGAAACCAGGGTTCAATTCCACCCTCGTTTCCATGTTCTCCCCGTGCATGCGTGGGTTTTTTTTCTCTTGGTACTCCGGTTTCCTCCCACATTCCAAAAACATGCTAGGTTAGTTAGCGACTCCAAATTGTCCATAGGTATGAATGTGAGTGTTAATGGTTGTTTGACTATATGTGCCCTGTGATTGGCTGGCGACCAGTCCAGAGTGTACCCCGCCTCTTGCAGCACCTTGGCGCCTTCGTTCCCGAGAACAACCGAATGAGCAAAGTGAGCCCTTTTGTCAGTCGTACAGCCTCTTTGTCTCATTGAGGGGAGGAGAGGCGGGGCTGCTTGCATACAGACACAGCATACAGATTTGATAAAACTACTCAGTGAACAATCAGAAATTTGGCGGTGCATGCTATGGTTCCATGCTTGCAGAAGGTTTTACTATTGTATAGTATTGTTACTATTGTAATTATTCTGCCACGCCCTCTAATTGACTGTAGTATTCATTCATTCATTCATTTTCTACCAAGGGTCGCGGGGGGGCTGGAGCCTATCCCAGCTGTCTTCGGGCAAGAGGCGGGGTACAGCCAATCACAGGGCACATATAGACAAACAACCATTCACACTCACATTCATACCTATGGACAATTTGGAGTCGCTAATTAACCTAGCATGTTTTTGGAATGTGGGAGGAAACCGGAGTACCCGGAGAAAACCCACACATGCACGGGTAGAAAATGCAAACTCCACACAGAGATGGGCGAGGGTTGAATTGAACCCTGGTCTCCTATCTGTGAGGTCTGTGCGCTAACCACTAGACCGCCGTGCTGCCTGTCGACTGTAGTAATAAAGTGTAAATCCACCACTGTATCCAGAAGTGCAGATCTACATGATGTGTCTGATTAGATAAGATTAAGTTGAATATTTAGAGGATATCCGTGGCATAGCACGTCTTTTTTTTTTGCATCTCTAGATCACTGCAAGGAATATGCTAATATATGCTCCTACCTCTTCTCCTTTAGCTTCTATGCTAGAATGCCCATCCACTACTTTCACAAGGTTATGATGCTTCAGTGGCCCGGCGACTATGAACTGTCACAAGCAATCAGCTCTGATGGAGCCCTCGTTTCTGCACAGACATGCAGCTTTGGCAGCACTTTGCTCGGCGCTGTCTCTTTTGGAACAGGCCGCAAATGTACGGATCAAGGTGATAGAACACTTCAATATTTCATCGGAGCTGGAAGCTGGAAGCGACTGCGATCCAATATTTACTAAGATAGGAGAGCGAATTGTGACGCCGGCTGGCTGTTGATGTTTTTGTATTCAACATAAGACTCGGTATTGGAATTATCTGCAACCACACACATGTGGAGGGGAAGTCGTAAGCAAATGATAACACACAGCGGACCAAGAAGATTAATTACTTATCCATTTTATAATAATAACAAAACAGAGACGCTTTCAAAAGCTACTTGACCTTGATAGGGACAGGATATTGTGTAGAAAAAAAATACAGATTCTGTTTCGTTTTTGGTCAAATCAATGGAGACTGGAGGTAAAGGATTATTATAGCCCCCATGAACGGCCAATAGCTATTCCAGTATTACTGTGGGAATGGAGCTGCCATGGTCGTTTGTTGGATGGATCAGAAATATAAAAAGAGCCATAAAAGACACAAGAGCGGAAGAAAAAAAAACAGCTTTTGTCTTTAGAAGTTCTTTCTTAACTACATCATCCATGCTTTTTCATATAAATAAAACTAAATGACATCTTGAAATGGAAAAACAATCTCTGTCACAAACAATGTGTCCTATTCTCCTTGAGAGCTTTTGCTCAATGAAAGAAGACGATGGGCTGCTCGCCGCCAAATCCCTCACTCCCTGATGCACCTGAGATGAAACAACTCCAACCCCCCTTTTTTTTTTATTTAAGCACCCACCCACCACATGAACTAGTATGTTCTTATCATATGTTTTCCTTTTCTGCTTACAAAGCAACGGATGTGTTAATGCACAGAAGATTCTGCACATATCCGCTTGGGGTGCCTCAGTGTTTATCGCTGGTCAGTCAGGTCCTCCTCTTCATTACAACGCAGCACTGATATCATCTTCAATAATGGAGCCGGGCTCCATTGTGCTGCTGCTGTTGTTGACTTATAGTTCATAAAGCAGCCTATTACTTGAGGAGTGCTGAGCACATGTGTGGAGCATAGATGGGATGTCATGTTGTATCATGCCTACTGATGTGGAAAAAAAAAAAAGGTCTTGTATTCATGTGTTGGCCATAAAGCTAACATATGGGTCAGTGTACTGCACATTACTCTTGGTCTTAAACCTTGTATAAGCATGTGAATGTCACATTAAATGTCCAGTTATAGCTTCAAACCTTTTTTTATCAAATTAAGCAGCACCTCTAAAGTCAAATGACCCTGAGGTAATACTAATTTAGTAATTTCGCAATTGGAACTGCTGTCATATTGTGATGTAACACAGACCTTAGCTTGGTGAGTACAAAACCACATTTTTACGACACCTATTCCAAAAAAAGGAACTAGACTCAACATTAACAGTGTCGCCTCCAAACAAGCAGGAAAAGCGTTCACATGGTGCACTGGTTCAACACCTAGACACGAACAACGGTGTTCAAACGGAGTGAGACCTCTTTTCAGTCATACAGTCTATGTGTGGGGAGAGGCGGGGCTGCTAGCATCCACACAGCAAAAGAGCTTCAAGTAGCAGATAAGCAAAAAAAATTATTACACGAATAAGCCAGTATGCCAAATTTGTTTGAAACTGACTGTTAGCAACAAAACTAACATGTCCAGCAGTTAAAAACGACACAGCAACAGTCAACACTCAGTCAGATGTTTGAACTGCAAATTAAATACAAAAACGGAACACAAAATATAATTTAATGCATTGCTGAAAAAAAAATGCTACTATTCAATACAGTTGAAAAGCCAGCTTTTCAAGAAATGCTCCAAATGTTTGATAGACAGTACTAATTTGCTGTGAGAAAATACATTTCACAATGCCAATTTTGCAACTTTACAGAGGGAAAGATGATATATTAAATGGATTATTCCATTATTCATTCATTTTCTACCGCTTATCCTCACGATGCTGGAGCCTACCCCAGCTGTCTTCAGGCAAGAGGCGGAGTATACCCTGGATTGGTCGCCAGCCAATCACAGTGCACATATAGACAAACAACCATTCACACTCACATTCATACCTATGGACAATTTGGAGTCACCAATTAACCTAGCATGTTTTTGGAATGTGGGAGGAAACCGGAGTACCCGGAGAAAACCTACACAGGCACAGGAAGAACATGCATATGCCACACAGAGAATCAAACCCAGGTCTTCCCGATCTCCTGATTGTGTGGCCTACATGCTAACCCAGGGGTGGGCAAACTTTTTGACTTGCGGGCCGCATTGATATGACAAAATTTACGGGGGGGGGGAGCAGACTATATATTTTACACGTAACAGTCCACCTGGTATTATTGTATCTGTAAAATTGTCATGCAATCTGCTATTATTATTTATTATTTTATATTTATATTTAAATATTTGAAAAATAATAAAATATTACAATAATTACAATAAAAGTAAAATAATAATTATTATATTATTATTTTGTAAAATATGCAAATATAACAATAATATTATATATAATTAATATAATAATTAGCATTAATATAATAATTATAATAATGATAATAGTTCTAATAATAATTATAAGAATCTAATAATCTAATAATTATTATTATTATTATTAATATTATTATTATGTGCTTGTGTCCCTTTTTTCAGGAGCACTTTGTAAACAACAGACCATGTCAAAAAACGAAATTGATAAAACCATCAAAAGGTTGGCTCAGGCCATGATGCCAGGTTGTATGTTGAGTTTAAATGAAATACTTTGGAAAGATTGGGCGGGCCGTATTCAAACACTTGGCGGGCCGGGGTGGCCCCCAGGCCGTAGTTTGCCCATCCCTGTGCTAACCACTTATGCACCGTGCACACATTGTGCATTTTTTATGATAGTTTTCTTAAACTTACGTTAAAACCTTGCCTCGTCTCATGAATTGGGTGTCACCTGATATTATATTCATTCATTCATTTTCTACCGCTTATCCTCACAAGGGTCGCGCAGGGGGTGCTGGAGCCTATCCCAGCTGTCTTCAGGCGAGAGGCGGGGTACACCCTGGATTGGTGGCCAGCCAATCACAGTGCACATATAGACAAACAACCATTCACACTCACATTCATACCTATGGACAATTTGGAGTCGCTAATTAACCTAGCATGTTTTTTTTGGAATGTGGGAGGAAACCGGAGTACCCGGAGAAAAGTCGAGGGTGGAATTGAACACTAGTCTCCTAGCTGTGAGGTCTGCGCACTAACCACTCGACAACCGTGCCACCCTTTTTTTTCCAACATTTTAAAAATAAATTAAAGCTGTTTACATAAAAGCTAGGTGTCGCTTTAAAACTAAGTATGTACAGAACCGTGGTAATGGCGTACCGTTACCCCCCTAATATATGTACCGTATATAGATATATATACTAATTTTGCTATCTGCGTAAAGTAATTGTACATGGTAGCGTGATGATATCTTTAGTGTGCTGTGACAGTCCATTCATAATCACTGGACCTAATCTCTCTTCTCACTCGCAGTTTATCACATTTGGCCTACAAAATTGAGCAGATAGATAAAAGGAAATCAATAAGAAATCCAAATACCTCAACAACCCCCCCCCAGTAGGAGGACACGCTATTAAAGATCAACATTTGGGGATGATTAAAAGCTATTATTTTGTGTCTCAACTTACATGCCACCAACATGGCCTGACGCCCGGTGTTTGTGAAGGGTATGTGGAGATCTGAGGCAAACAGATGAGAGAGGAAAGCTGTGGTTTTATCAAATAGCATCTGCCACAGTAACTGAATCCAAGACAAACACCACTCAGACGGTAATTCTTCTCCCCAGGTTGACTTGAACTGACTTGAACTAGCTATTTTCATTAAAAATGTATTATGTTGAATAAGACTGTGTTACATTTTCTCTTTTTGGAATCTCATTACAGCCTTTAAAAGAAATGCAGACATGGAAATACATTGGAAATAAGGTCAAAAGAATAGTCTCCTTAGAGGTTTGCCTTTTGGCACTCCACCAGAACTCAAGCATGAGACTCACCTAGTGAAAAGCTCTTAGCATTAGCAGTCTGTTGAGTCTGTTGCATGCAACACTGTTCTTTCTCCAGCCTAGCTTCGCTGTTTGAACTGTTTAGTCAATATCTCTCACAGGGACCTTGCTTTTCGCACCTCATTCGGTAGAGAATCCAGTCATCCGATGGCGGTCCTGCACGGAACAACCTCACACGGCCCATGAGAGCTCATGGCAATCAAACCATCATATTACAGATGAGGAGTCCACTTTTGATTTTTACTACACAGTCAAGGTACTCCCTTTGTTCGGCACACATCATTAAGGACGTCAGACTTTCATTGGACTTTTCGCCTCATGATTCAGTTCACCTGTTGAACCCTGTTATGTTCAAAAGCTGTACTTTACTCCATAACTGCCGCATATAAGTCTATCACGGTGGAAAAAAGGATTTTCTTTATTCCTCTCACACTGCCGTGTCTTCTCAGGGTAGGCCTGTCTCAATAAACACAAACAGACAAACACTAGTTGTAGTCATTTGCAGAGAGAAAGCGACTTGTTGCAAAGGAGTATTTAGGAAAGCCCACTTTGCACCGCACAAAGCAATGCAGTACACTTTTCCACTGTGCAACTTCACTCGAACGTGCCTTTTAAAAAGATACCATATATATTTGTCAAAATTATGACTAGGTAGGATAAGCAGTTTTAATGAACAAAAATAAAAATATCGGGAATTTAAAAGACGCATTCAAAGACGTAATATTCAAGACTAGTCACTAGGTGTCAGTAATCACCAGGCTTTTATTTGTTTATATTATGTTTGAATCGTCTCACAACAGGCGCAATAATCCCTAATAAAACGGGAGCTACTGTTGCAACTGTAATTCGGAACCCCCGATGTCACTTCCTGCTTCCTGCTCCTCTAAGGGACGTATTTATAGCAACACACACAAGCACAAGTCTTATTTATGTCATAAATGGTTTACATACTCTGACTATATCGAGTAATAGGAGTGTAAAAGTGACTATGGGGTGTTAGTTCAGGTCTACAGGGTTCTAATTATGTTAAAAAAAACATATTTAGAAGTTTATGAACAGGTTTTTTCATGCTCTATGAAAATATTCCATTTATAAATACTACTTCACTTGAATTCACTTATCACAGTAAGGTCTGGAACCAATTAACTGTGATAAATGAAGGATTAGTGTATTTCAACTCATTCTTGTTCCACTAGCTTCTTTCTCATTTCATCATACAAGCTTCAGTTTGTTGTTTGGTTCCAACCGTGGCTAAAAGTCATGGACTTTAAAGCCATTATAGCCACATAAAGGCTAAGTATGCAAAATGAAAATCCAAAAGTACAAGAATATTGGAAAGGCTTTTCCTCATCGACAGTATACTGGAGAAGTATTCACCCTGCCTAAGGATTTGTGACCTAAAACACAATTTACATGAGGAGAAAAGGTCAAAATTATTTCTGGATGTTTTTTGTCGGCACGACGTCCTTGCTACGGGTAAGAATTTTTTCTCTTATTAGATGTGAATAATGCATACGGTGATATTGATATATATTGTCATGCTGCTAAAAAAGACTTTTGACACACATTGGACACAACGTGTGTGTGATCTAACAAGATGGTGAGCGTGCAGGCCACACAGCTAGGAGACCCAAGTTCGATTCCACCCGGGTACTCCGATTTCCTCCTACATTCCAAAAACATGCTAGGTTAATTGGCGACTCCAAATTGTCCATAGGTATGAATGTGAGTGTGAATGGTTGTTTGTCTATATGTGGCCTGTGATTGGCTGGCCACCAGTCCAGGGTGCTGGGCCAATAGATTTGGGTCAACCTGCTCATAAACACATTATTGTAGCATCCTTCTAGCAGAGGCACAGAGACTCTGACAGTTTTTTAAACTTTATTGCTGACCTTAAAACACTGCTCAATCCCACTACCGTATCCTTAAGCTCCCACACACATTTCTCCGTCACTCTCCACACCAGCAACACAACACTTCCTCATTACCCACCAATCACAGTCACCGTGAGCTGCATTCATGAACATCGGAGGTCTGAAAGGCAGGTTGGTACATTATAATAGGAATGGCTATGTCGTTCTTAACACACCTCATGCACACCAGGTCTGCCAAAGAATAAAAAAACGCAACAGGAACAAACTTAGCTAGTTTACTATATATTTTGCATATTTTGCATATTTTAAAGCTAATAGAAACTAACATGAAAACACTTTAAGTTTTGAGACACCCAACCTTTATAAGAAAATTTTCATATTTCTAAATCAATTATTTTCATACATAACCTGTTCACAACCTTCTAAATACATTTAACATTATTAGAGCTCTAAAGACATGAACTAACACCCCTAAAGTCACCTTTACATTCATATTACCCAATATAGTACACACAACAAGAAAAAATAAGCCATAAATGAGAGCCATGCTCGTGTGTGTTACTAATAATGTGTTCCCATGGGAGCTTAGTGAGTGGTGGGTGGGCAGGAAGTGACATCAAGGGTTCAGAGTTGAGTTTCAGCTTCCCGTGGGTTGCGGCTGCAACAGTAACCCGTGTTTTTATTAGGGTTTATGGTGTCGTTGACCAGTGTAGAATACCACATAATATCTTTTCAATGCCTTAATTTGTATTTTACATCATTTAACCATTTTTACACTTAATATATAAGATATAACATTTCTTCAATATGCATATGTTTTGTTTAATAATCAGCTGCATTCAACAACAAAACTGAATTATTTTATTTTAGAAATTTTAACAAAATTCGACCCTCCAAGTGGCTTCTCAAACCTGTAAATTCACCTTACATATAAAAAATAGGTATAATATTCAATACGTAAAAAACATGAGGATGGAAACAGGTAGTGTGATCAACTCAGTATTTGTAGAAGCGCATATGCATATGCACAAGCATGTTTGTGTATAAACAACCCTCCATCTGTGCCTCCACCACAGCTTAACTTGGATGGTCCGCTCAAATCTCTCTTCTCTTTCTCTCTTTCTTCCAAACACACACACACACTTTTACAGTCAGGCATATTTCCCTACTTTCACATTTTCACCCACCGCAAAGACACCCCACACCCCCTCCTTTCTTTTTCCCCAGCTTCCGTGGCCATGCTTCTTTGGTCACACCTTTCAAATTGAGTTACAGCCCGCCGAGAAAAGTATGGAACTACAACAATCACATGAGACGCTTCTCTTGACCACAGCGTGTCTCTGTCAGGCCACAAACTGCACAAACATGTCTTTCTGTCACTTTGCTAACCATCCATTCACACAGCACCAATAACAGCCTGAAAACACTATCATCAACAACACGTGGGTAGAGATGCGCCTTTTCATCCACGCTTCACAGCACATGCCCTTTTTGCCACATAGGCTGAGACATAGTGAAACATGTCAACATTTGTAGTCATTTCACCTTAGATTAACAACTTCAGTGTCATTGTGACGGTACACTGGCTTTAATAAGATTAGTGTCTGTCACTGTCACTGCAATACCTACATAGGCTGTCCGTAATACAGGTGGACCAGCCAGGACACCAACACTAGCATTATGGTTGAGTCTTACAAATATTTGAGACATCATAATGGTCATTTAAACACATTATAACATGATAACACTGGTACTGTAGTGATGTATACTGCTGCTTTGCGTAGTTAACATACTGGAGCTGTCCAGTGCTGATCCCAAGTTCAGCTCAATGGGAGTGTTTTGAGCTTGTTTGAGAGGTCAGCCAAAATCAGCCTGTGAGTTATGGCATTGCAACTCATTCATTCATTTTCTACCGCTTATCCTCACAAGGGTCGCGGGGGCATTGCAACTATGAATGATAATACAGGTAATAAGGAAGTGGTAGTGTGTGAGGCGAGAGTGGAACCGCACATTAAGTGCTTTACACAGACCTTAAACCTTGCAATGTAACCCGCACTCGGCGTTCCCAGCATCACTTGTTTGCTTGCGGATGTTAAGTCCCAAAAGTGTCGAGGGTAGGATGGAACAAACAAAATTGTAACAAGGCAAAATAACACATTAAGTATTTAGTTAAAGGAAGCAAACTTTTTGGTAATATTAACGCAAAAAAGAAGACTCTCTAGAATTACGTCATATGCAGCAGAGTCTCCTAATGCCTCACACTCTAATGGAAAAAAAAAGCAACAAGAAACAGGACATGTCCTGGGAAAAACAGGATGTTTTGGGAACGCTATGGGAACAATGAAACCTATAAACATCACAAATAAGTTTGTTTCTAAAACTGCTGTATCTACTTTAATGCATTAATTCTATGCAAAAATGATGTCCTTAGCAGGTGCACAGGCCTGTAATTTAACAAGCTCAACTTTTGGGAGATTTACCTAGAGGGCATTATTATAATAAAGAAAGATGTGACAAAATGGACAGAAAAAAGCTGGTCACAAACTGAATATTCATGATTCCCATATTGTGTTTAATAGCCTTTAGATGATCTGGCTTAAAACAGCCGCAAGACAAACGTGCATCTTGACTGTAAGTATTTTTTATTGGCTCCACAAACGTTTCAAAGAAGATATTTTTCATCTGGAGGATATTTTTCACTTATTATGCCCATAGATCATCCTGCACGTGCAGTGTGCAACACACAAACATCCAAGCTGAACGCACCAAGAGTAATAAATAATTCTACTGCGCATTGCTTGTACCAATACTGCAGTGTGAACGTCTTCAGGCTGTGTTAACCACATTCCCCCTTTGTTTACAATGAAGCATTGCGCCGCTTTTCTCACATCCTTCTCCTTTTTCAATACAGTCAAAGCGACTCTTGTATCATCCTGTCTGCGTCTCCAATCTCCTGAAGCGAAACTGTTTCAACTAAAGTAGCTAAAAGGGTTAAGATGGTTAAACATTGCAGCCAAAAAAAAAAAAAAAAGCATTTACTATGTCTGCTCAGGGGAGAAATAAGGGCTGCAGACCATTAGGGAAATGACAAAATGAGGAAAATGAAAATGAGCTTCAAAAGCAAAACAGTGCAAAATTTGCCTTTGAGAGAAAACAAGGCGAGTAATCGGGTAAAAAGCGTGTCAAGGAGAGGTGGACGGGGGGGCTAGCTGTTCATTCCGCCTAAGGAAACCGAAGGGGAGGGTAAACAGGAGAGAAAAGGATGGCGCTGTCATTAAGTTAGCTCGTCGTGACCATCAGGAACATTAACTCTGTCCGTTTTGCTTTCTTCAAACTGGTCCCTCTTTCACTTTGAACTCCTCTTTTTGGTCTCTCAGCCATTTCCAGCTTCTGCAGCTATTATGGAACCTGCACTGGTAATTACACATTTGCCAATTTCTGATGTTGCTTCAAAGCAACAAGAGTCTTAGGAGCAAAGTAAACTGCAAAGCTGCTGTGCAACAAAGAAAGTAGAGCCTTTATGATAGCTGCAGACACACATTTCTTTGCTGCTGGTCGCTAATTCAATTAATATCAAAAGGCCTTCAGCCAACTTGAAAGAAAATTGTCTTGACACTACGCCGTCATTATACGCAATATTTCCTCTCTGAAAGCTTCATTTGGCTAACTGTACGCACATTTCGATTATGTTAAGGATGTGCGACGTTTATCGATCCGCCTCAAAATGGATGAACTCCCCAAATCCACATAAACACCTCTTTGCCAACGCCTTTGATTGGATTGCCACCTCATGAAAATTAAATGTACTATGCCGTACTACAGGGAGCTATTGATGACAGAGGAAGTTTGAACATCCAAGTAAATAATTCTGACAGCTTGCACAACAAACACTGACAAATGTAAAACTCAACAGCACAGGAGTTCCTCAGTCAGCCTCCAAAGTAATGTTATTTTGTGACCTTATTTCCTTTATTGTGATGGCAGAGACAATCACAGATGCTTGAGCTCATCTTGTTAATATTTCATTAAATAATATACATCAAGAGCATACCCATAGCTGGTATTATGTTCTTTAGGACACTAAGGGCCTCAATGTTGCTAAATAAATCCCTCGTTGATGGCAGGGAATTGATTCCGGATGCGTCCGTGATGAGTGAATCTCCACGAAGTAGGATTCCATATTACGAAACTGAATATTTTATAGTTACAGTCTAGAAAAAGATGTTGATGACTTTCTAAAATATTTTTTTACCATTATTAAAGCCCTCTGGACATGAAATAACACCCCTATAGTCAACTTTACAAACATTCATTCATTCATTTTCTACCGCTTTTTCCTCACAAGCGTCGCGGGGGGTGCTGGAGCCTATCCCAGTTGTCTTCGGGCGAGAGGCGGGGTACACCCTGGACTGGTGGCCAGCCAATCACAGGGCACATATAGACAAACAACCATTCACACTCACATTCATACCTATGGACAATTTGGAGTCACTAATTAACCTAGCATGTTTTTTGGAATGTGGGAGGAAACCGGAGTACCCGGAGAAAACCCACGCATGCACGGGGAGAACATGCAAACTCCACACAGAGATCGCCGAGGGTGGAATTGAACCCTGGTCTCCTAGCTGTGAGGTCTACGCGCTAACCACTCGACCGCCGTGCCGCCCTTTACAAACATATTACCCAATATATTAGATATAATCTGAGAAAAATAAGGCTGCACGGCAACCAAGTGGTTAGTGTGCAGGCCTCACAGTTAGGAGATCCGAGTTCAATTCCACCCTCGGCTATCTCTGTGTGGAGTTTGCATGTTCTCCTAGTGCATGAGTGGGTTTTCTCCGGGTACTCCGGTTTCCTCCCACATTCCAAAAACATGCTAGGTTAATTAGCGACTCCAAATTGTCCATAGGTATGAATGTGAGTGTGAATGGTTGTTTGTCCATATGTGCCCTGTGATTGGCTGGCGACCAGTCTCGCCCGAAGACAAGTGAGATAGGCTCCAGCACCCCCTGCAACCCTTGTGATGATAAGCGGTAGAAAATGAATGAATGACTAAAGTTAGCTGGGATAGGCTCCAGCATAAAGTGTGACAGTGAAATAGATTGTATTCATTATAGTAGTTTCATAGCTTACCAGTAACATTTTATATATATAGTATATGTTTTATAGTCATAGGTAGATCATTCTTACTTGTAACTCTCAGTGTGAGCACCCGTATGGACACACCTATGGATTTTTTTTCAGACTCTAATTAATTTAATGTGCATGTTTTCGGACTATGGGAACAAACCAAACTACTTGGAGAAAGTGCAAACATGACAGATCCAAGCTGAGATTCAAACTCACAACCTCCTGGCTGTGAGACAGAAATGCAGCCTACTTCCTGTGTTTACATATCTGATAATCGTGTCGGAAGAGGACCACTTTTATCAGTTTCCAGTTGAATATTGCACAGTATTAACGCTTTGTTAACTTTGTTGCTTCAATTCTAATTAAGCAAAAAAATAATATTTTTTTAAAATCAGGTAAAGCAAATGACTTACACATCAGAAGATCTTAAAATAATCAAATGACACTTGACGCCATCCTTCTATCTCCCACATCTCTGACACGCACGGGCCTTTCAAAGTAGTCGCGTAAAAACTTCACGGTGTTGGTGCATGTGAAGTTTAAGTGCGTCCTGAGACGGTGCTCTTGATGGAAAAGCTTCAACGTGGCAGCAAGAAAAGAAGAAATGGGGCCACGGCTCCCACAGGAGCCCCTTTCCTCTCACTAAAGCTCAGTCTGCCCCTGAATTTAATTAGATTCTGATATCAAGCTTTTCCCTCCTATGCTTCCATCCCCTCTTCAACATGCGTGAAATTGCATGGCACTATCTATTATTTATTCACACTCATTTGCTTATTGTTTCTTACAGAAGCATTCGTTTGGGTCCTTGCCGCTGCGATACGACGCTCTACTTCATCTCCCTCACCGCTCAGGCCCACCTCCTCTGCAGATCAACTCGTTTGCTGATCGGAGGGTAGCTATAGATTTTTTTTTTCTCCCCCCCCCCCTTCACCCAATGACAGCACAGTGAGGTGCTATGAGGGCTGGGTGCTAATGAGCTGACTCTGCAATGCTGGGGGAGATGCTCTATAACACAGGGGGGAGTGAGAGGATGGAACAGGCGAAGACTCAGAGGGGCCATTATGACCATGCAGCACAAGGGGTTAGAGGGATTGAAGACAGAGAGAGAGACATTTTGGCTCCAAAATGCACCCCCCCACCCCATTTACTCCGCTCATCCTTTAAAATGACATCCCAAAATGTCACTCTCAAGTCTATTTCTTCCTCGTTTATCCACTCTGTGTCTACTAATTGCAAGTCAAAAGAGAGGGGGAGCTTATTTGTCTTGCTTTGCACCACATAGTATATGACCAATAAAAGAGCCCATAAAGACACTTACAGCACAGTAATGCGTGTCATTTTATATTATATGCTACTTATCTTAACCCGTTCACATCAATCGTGTGATCCAATCCAAAGCGCATTGTCCACGCGTATAAACTACACTGCGTCTATCCAAAAACCAATGTGCGTAAACTGTGTTGCCATGGAACTTGTTTTAGTATCGAATACTGCGTGAAATAAATAAATGAAAATATAACTAGAAAGCGGTAATCAAGTGGAATTGGGTGCATGTGTGGGGAGAGAACACTCACACGCGTGGGTGACCGAGAAGCTGTTGGAGGACTCCAGGTTGTCCACATTGTAGTTGAGGTGGAAAGGCTTCTCGGTGGTGTTTTGGTTGGTGTTGTAGAGTTGCACGGCGAATCTGAAGGCGCTGTGCTCCTGCACCGTGGAGCGCATGAAGAGCCCCCCTGCAAGAGGAACGGGGATCACATAAAAACCTGCACTGTGTGACTTTTAAATCTGGATTAGCAAATGATAACGCGTGGAAGTATTTTTTTTTAAATCTTACTTGGGTAAATAAACGTACCTTTTCGCACTCGCTTTTCTTTTTATCCCCACGCAATACTCCAAATAATTCACCATTAAATGTACAGCAATTCTAAACTTACTGTATTTGGTACGTGAATGCTGCGTGTGCAAATTTTACCGTTAAGGTATTCTTGCAAAGCACTTACCGATATTAATCTGATTAGGAAATCCCGCAAATGATGTATCGAAGAGCCACAGGAGAAGCAACACCACGCGTTGTGCCATTTTCACCTCCCACAATCTGTTCAACTCCTTGGGAAGAAGGTGGGCAAATTCATATGTTCCGGATGGAAGCTGACGATGGGAATCCAGTGGACAGATGATGGTCGCTCACAGTGCACCAATAAGGTTCATTGAGGTGCACAAGAGAGGGAGAGTGAGAGGAGAAAAGGAGTGAGGCAAAGAGAGAGAGAGAGAGAGAGAGAGAGAGATCTGATTGGACGAATGTTGGTCAAACTTGATCGGGCATTAATTTAAAAGCAGTAAACTGCTACTTTCCGACAGCCTGGAATAACCCTCGCATTTGTCCGTATAAGGCGACCAATCAATAGAAGCACTGCAATCTGTGGTGGCCAATAGGCTGCAAGGCTGCATGAGCACATTTGTATCTGCAGCATTGTATTGATGGACATCAAGAATACTTAGTATATGCTGTATGTTTACATAATTCATTAGCCCAGGGGTCTCAAACTCAATTTACCTGGGGGCCACTGGAGCTAGGGTCTGGGCAAGGCTGGGCCCATCAGGTTTTCCAAAAAAAAACAAAAAAACAGAAAAATATTCAAACTTTTTCAGTGCTTTTGTTCCGATTTTCTACAATAAAAGCTCTGATAAAACATTCCACTGTTCTCAAATCTTAATTTTTTTTCTGCACAAAATAAGATGAAAAATAAATAAACAAATCAAGAATAAAGAAAATCAATCAATCAGTAATAAATAAATATAATAATAATAATAAAAGGGCAAATAATAAAAACTTAAGAAACCACATATAGTTGGTGGGTAGACAAATTATTTTTTTCAGATTAAAATGAACAAAGCATTATTAGAGCCCTGTAGACATGACAAAACACGACTATAGTCACATTTATACTCTTTTTATTTACAACATATTGCGCAACTGCAGGGTCTTGAGACACATGCTAACTCGCAAACTAGAGAGCTAGCAACCTAAACGGTAGCCTTCAAGTTATTTCCTTTAAACTTAAATAGCCCAAAAGTTACCACTTCCACACGGATAGGGAGGATAACTATTAACAGTTATTTAACCTTTAACATGAACATTAATCAAACGTAATAATTTTTCTGGGTACATGATACCATACAGCATCCATATCAAACTTGCGAGGGCCGCACTAACATTAAACTTTCATATCAAGGCGGGGGCCTCAAACTAGTGTCCTGCGGGCCACATTTGGCCCACGGACCGCGTGTTTGAGACCCCTGGTCTAGCCTATTCCAGATGTCTTCGGGCGAGAGGCGGGGTAGACAAACAGCCATTCACACTCACATTCATACCTATGGACAATTTGGAGTCGCTAATTAACCTAGCATGTTTTTGGAATGTTGGAGGAAACCGGAATACCCGGAGAAAACCCACGCATGTACGAGGAGAACATGCAAACTCCATACAGAGATGGCCGAGGGTGGAATTGAACCCTGGTCTCCTAGCTGTCAGATCTGTGTGCTAACCACTTGACCGCCGTGCCGCCCGTTTACACAATGTGAATACATAATATGCCTTCGGCATAAAAAATGAATGGATGGATGTATAAGAACATCACCACTGGCTAACCCAGGGGGTCGGCAACCTTTCCTATCAAAAGAGCCATTTTACCTGCTTGCTGGCTAAAGGAAAATAGACTGGAGCTGCAAAACATAATTTAAAAAACAATATCTTATAAACTTTCAGAAGTTTATACCTAATATTTTTGCGAGTCTCCCATGATTTTGATTGACTGCCAGATTTAGAGGGAATTTTCGAGTATCAAAGTAATAGAGGAGAAAAAGCAGTACTCTTGCCAGTAACCGATCTTGCTAATATAGAAGATACGTATATGTACATACAAAAATATCTATGTAAATTAAATGTACACTCTGTTTACATTTGTTGTTTACTCTGGCCCAAGTTAAATACTTGAGCATTGCAAAGGGAGCCACAACAAAGAGGCTGAAGAGCCACATGCGGCTCTGGAGCCATGGGTTGCTGACCCCATGCCTAGCCTATTTTCAATAGTTGTTGAAAAAAACAAGTTGAAGTAAAATACATGGTCAATATTTGTCATCGTTAAAACTAAAAATGTATAAAAATAGTGTGGCACTTCAATTCTGGCCGAATTAGATGACATGGCATTAATGGCTGCCGCTTGTGCACACAAGCAGTTGCAGAGAAGCAACCAGCAATTTGCAGTCATTGTGTGTTTACTCTGGGTCAAACGAGACACCCAACTCATGAGAAAGCCGATTCACGATATTGGGTCCAGAAGATAAGAGGTGCAATAAAAAATGCAAGTGTGTTTTAAAATGTACAAATTGAAACTCAAAGATATTATATTTTGAGACCCAATAAATTACTGTTATGATAATGTCTGTATAATACCTCAGTGTTTTTCCTCTTATCTACTTGTCTATTTACATCAGTTCTGCCCACCTTTTGCTCGGCAATGAGCCACGTTCCACTCATGGCCCCTGCGCCACACTTTGGACACCCATCCATGTTTTGCCAGGAAGACGTGTTGCAGCAAGCTCATGGAAAATTGTGTCCATTTATCATACTTTGCAGAAACTCACATATCACAGTCGGGTCTGGAAGCAATTAATCATAATAAATAGGAACGGCTGTATTTCTAAGCTGATAATACTGTTTTAAATATGTACAGTATATGAAGAGCTTGCAACCAAAAGGCGCTAAATCCAATTTTCACTAAGTTGCATGTTTTTCATGAGTTTAATAGACCTCTGTCATGTGTATCCAAATCACATATTTTGGTCTTGAAATCATTTTAAAAAATATGAAAAAAAGTGATATGAAATTTATGCTTTCAGATTTCAACCAAAAGGCGCTAAATCCCTTTCTTTATTCTTTATTCTGATTGGCCCAAGTTTCCCATCTATTGATAATCTGACCAATCAGAGAGAAGAATACAATTGGCACTGCACATACAGAAAGCCAGTATCAGTGCGCATCCTGTTTTGTTTGTGTACATTAAGTACACGTATGATAGTTACAGTATGTTATGCAATTCAGGAGAACACAAATTGTGTTTTTACAGTATTCTGTAACATGGAAGTTTTTTTTACGCCATAAAAGGCATGTCTCTACCTTGACACCTCCAACTTTCATGAAAAACATTATTTTACTTGTACTAAAAAACATACAATGTTTTATTAGCATAGCACATTAAAGCACCTTACATTCTTTTACAACAATGCCATTGAAGAAGTTAAAGGTGACTTCAAATTTATTTCAACCAAAAGGCGCTAAATCCATCATTTCAGCCAAAAGGCGCTAAATCCGAAAAAAAAAATTAATTTAAAAAAATATATAAAATACATGGTGTGTGCAGGATTTTTATAGCATGCATTTTTATGACCTATATTGATAGCTCTTTCATTTGTAATATAGACTTGATGGCCAAATAGATTGATATGTGCGTAGTTAAAAATCATTGATTTTCTTGAAATCAGTCAAAATGGATTTAGCGCCTTTTGGTTGCAAGGTCTTCATATGACTGTTATACTGTTTTACAGTATTATGATCAGTATGGTCACGATTCATTGAAACACTTTTGATGTGAAATAAACAAAAATATACTTGTTGCTAGGCAGAGTTCATAGTGACCTATCATAGCTGACCTATTTGCTGATACAAAAAAATGAATAAGACAGATATTTCCACTAGGTTGTTTGAATGACAAAACTAAAGGAGATAAGCTCTATATATCTTGAAATAGCTGATTGATGGTACCATAATACAACATGTCACAATCTTATTTGAATCTTGTCTCTGTTAAATCCCACAGTGCTTTTTCCTCTCATTCCGCAGCGTCCCCAAGTCGCACACAAAGCCGGGGGTCTTGGTGGCAAAGGATTGATTCCTTCGACAATGAAAACACAACAATTCACATCGGTATAGTCTTACAGGCGTGCAGCAAGCTCAAACTTGAAAGGATGTCCTTGTTTGCATCTGTTTGCTCATATTAACCAATTACACATCCTGTTGTCGATGGAACTCGGAAAGAATTCTCCAGCGACCGATCAACAGACATTAGTGTTGTCTACCTCCATCCTCCCTGTCTGGCAGACACCTCATTCAAATAAACAGCTGGTACTCTGCAGTTAAACTGTCCTCCTCCTCCTCCTCAATTGACTGACACCTCTCTATAAAATCTGCATCCATTTTTTAAATTAACTTTACATTTTCCCCAGTTTCTAATGAGCCATCACCCACAATAAAGGGATTACCGCTCTGTTTATCACCCTCAGCAATGTGCTTTGGAAATTGAGTTTTAATTGTGTGTTAATTTGTGACAGTGCACTGTGTACAGATAGATACATTATATACTTCCTGTTAGGTAATAGGTAAATAGGTATTAGGTTTCGGCTGCCAGCAAGTTATTTAATCCAAACTGAGGCAATGAGAAGCTTCTCAAAATCAATGCTTAAGGTTCTTCAATGAAATAAAGAGTTTGCCCTGACATTTTATTTGATTAGATCTTTATAGCAAAATAACAATGGTTAAATGTTCCGTGAGGTCAGGCAGTGATGGAGAGTGACCCCGGTTGTCAGAAGGTGACGTTTGCTTTCCAAACATGGGTCATAGTTCTTACAATTCACTATAGTTCCTTTGAAGGCAATCTGTGATAACATCACATTGATTTCTTTGGTGGATGTCACATTTGTGACCTTAGTGGTCTAAGTCATAATGACCAAGGTCGTGGCGTAGACCTCTGATGGCGTCGCTCTGATGATACCTGACAATGATGCATCTGTGTTTGTTTGGGATTTTTGTTTACAAAATTGTACAATTTCAGCTAACCCAAGTATAAATGTATTTATTTATAAAGCTGCTGATATTAATGCAGCACTTCCGCCAAAACACATAATGAATTAGACCTATTAGGGTTGCTGCGTAATTGAGATAAGACACTGATGTAACTGAGATTTGAAAAAAAAAAAGGTGATTCGGCTACATTCTCAGCAATTAAGAAATGTCAGACATGCCGCATTATCCTCACATCTCGACTTCTGCACAAATCCAATTTGGGTTTGGGTGTTAAAACCCACAGATGCAATCTACTTGAAACTAATAATTATACGTCCTCTGAGTTGTATGAGAGGACCGAAAAAGGTAGCTGAAAAAGATGTCCATTATCTCATGATGAGGCTCATTCATTCATTTTCTACCGCTTTTTCTTCACAAGGGTCGCAGGGGTGCTGGAGCCTATCCCAGCTGTCTTCGGGCGAGAGGCAGGGTACAACCTGGACTGATCACCAGCCAATCACAGGGCACATATAGACAAACAACCATTCACACTCACATTCATACCTATGGACAATTTGGAGTCGCTAATTAACCTAGCATGGTTTTGGAATGTGGGAGAAAACCCACGCATGCACGGGGGAGAACATGCAAACTCCACACAGAAATGGCCGAGGGTGGAATTGAACCCTGGTCTCCTACACTTAAAATTTCAGGTTTTTATTAAAAATGCAAACTATTTGCCTTTGACTCAGTATTTTCATAGTCAAATATGATTCATTAGATTTTGGTCATAGTTGACTTACAGTCCAATAAAAAAATCTTAAAAAAAAAAAAACCTTTACTATTTCCACTTTATTCTACTACAATATTATAATATTCCGTTTTTTTTTTTTGGTAGATAAAAATTTTTTTCTCTTAATATTTTGACTTTTTTCTTGTAAAATTACTAGGAACAAGCAAGGACACCACTATCTGTATCCGTATCGGTACTCTGATTAGGCGGGGCATAAACCGGAAGTGAGCATGGTTTAATTTATCTGTATATTATTATAAGTCTGAAATTGACAGTGATTGATCAGAATTTGCTATATTTATTATTATTCCGTTATATATGTACTGTGTATGTGTGTAAGTGATCTGTAAGACTTATTATGTAATTATTTTTAAATGATCTGTGTGAAGTTGGTGATTCATGCAAACATGGAATGATGGCAAATAATGAACGGGGGCACACATCTGCAACTGATTTATTTTCGTTTTTTTAGTTAGTTAAGTCAGACTTTTTTTTTTTGTACTTTAAAAGTTAGTTTAGTGACTTCTCATACGCCCCGTATCCCCATTAGACTTCATTAAGCACACTCGAGATGTGTGCCTTTCCAAAGATAGCAATGCTGGCGTTTGATTGACAGCCAGAAGGGTATTAATGCAACAGGATGTTTATTATTGTGGTTGTAGTTTGCAGAGGTATACAAGTACACTAAATCAGATGTTATGAGAGGTGTTTTCAGTTGCGTTGTTTAGCTACACGAGAGGGCAACAACACCAGATGTACTGCTCTTCCATAGAAAAAAACACTTTTGGCAGTATGTTTTGTTATCATTGGATTGTGCAGTAATAACAGTGGGCAAGTGACGCAGGTTTAATCCCTGGCTCCGGTATATTCCAGCTTCCTAATATTCATACGCTTGCATCCTAGCACTGGCGAATGCGGTGTGTGCCAAACAGTCATCCACATTACCGTCAACATATCATTTTTAAATATACTTTATATATATTTATTTATATAATATGTTGATTTTGGGTTAGAGGCTGTTTACATCCCAGAGAGATCGTGTGACAAGAATAAAACAGATTCAGTAGAACTCTGGCATCTCGTGATTTGTCAACAGCACCAGGTGTTTGGGTAAATGCAGCAGTCTGGTGCAGATTACTTAGAGGCTTTAAAACTAATAGACTGCAACGCATTGAGGCATACGTGTTTAATCAGCAATGATGACTCCAATAGTGCACGACTCAGTTTAGTGGACTGTCCAAATTGTGGAAATGAATGTATGTTAGTGCAAATATACTTGTGGAACTTCTGAGGTTGAGTACAGTTGAATGCAGGATGTTCGTCAAATTTGTCGTGTGGTTAGAGCGCAGACCTCATACCTAGGAGATCTGGGTTCAATTCCACCCTCGGCCATCTCTGTGTGGAGTTTGCATACTGGTACTACTTTGGTACTCCGGTTTCCTCCCACAGTCCAAAAACATGCTAGGTTAATTGGCGACTCTAAATTGTCCATAGGTATGAATGTGAGTGTGAATGGTTGTTTGTCTATATGTGCCCTGTGATTGGCTGGCTGGCGACCAGTCCAGGGTGTACCCAGCCTCTCGCCCGAAGAGAGCGGGGATAGGCTTACCTGGTGGCTTACCAATACAAGCAAGCAAAAAGTGCTTGAAAAATAGTTACAACCAATATAGTTCTGAGGGCATCCATGTTGTTGTTTCTGATGTAAACACAGCATACATCAGGGGTCGGGAACCTTTTTGGCAAAGAGAGCCATGAAGGCCAGATATTTTAAAATGTGTATCTGTGAGAGCCATATACATTTTTTAAACATTGAATGCAATAAAATGTGTGCATTTTTATGTAAGACCAACAGTTTTAGATATAATGGGCTCTAATTACGTAGACCAGGCACACTACCCCACGCCAATGGGGTGTGGCCAGCACACTTTCGTGAGCAGCGCAGTGTCTAATAATAAATCAAATACTTGTTGCCATTAATACAACTTCTGCTGCTGCATAGTTTTGCACCGTACTCCGTAGACGTATTTCATTCTTTTGGCCATCTTCGTCAGAAGGCTTGGTTCTGCAGCTTTAGCTAGGTGACTATTTGACTAAAGGAGGAAAGTTTATATTTACATGTTGACATCTCAATGACCGAGGTAGACTACCGCATTACCCAGTAATAATCGAGTTTTGGTGTTTGACCTGGAAAATATCAGGAAAGATGGATATGGTCGGCCGTATTGCAGTAGAAAATAGATGGACGAATTAAAATGCATGAAAAAGTTGTTGATTTTTAATATTATTTTTAACAGTCATTTCTGTGATGGTTTACTTTAAAATGTTAGCAAAAATAATTTTTTATTGTGGTAAGAAATGCTTGAGAGCCAGATACAGTCATCAAAAGAGCCCTACCTGGCTCCCGAGCCATAGGTTCCCTACCTCTGGCATACATTGTGGCTGGGAAATGTAAAACCAATGTTATTCGTGTTCATAAACCTTTGATTTTAGTACCAAATATCTGCAGAGTCATGTGGATGATAGGCCAAATCGGAGAAAAATAACTTTGTTTGATGAGATACCCGCCTTAGTCTCAGTTTCCATCGATGCTCAATGTCAAAGACGGAGGTCAAAAGATGTCTGGGCCAAACAATGGACAAACATTCTCAGGTTCTACAGTGTAACAACAAGGATCTTCATTGATTTTGCATATACAGGACAGTGCCTCACAAAAGTGACTACAGCCCTCACATTTCATTTGAATGTATCTTCTCAAGGCACAATACTATGGGAAGAATATACTTAGTAGTCAGTAGTAGTTTCATTTTGTGTTATGTACAGTAAACGGTGATACGCAGGAAATGCTCACTTCAGCATTACCAAACACATGTGATAAACAATCATCATAGTGATGGTGCATTCCAGGTCCATGGGTTAGGGCAGGGGTCGGCAACCTTTACTTACCCCCTCGCTCACTAAAACATAATTTAAAAACTTGGTTACTTCAATAATAACCTCAATACCTGACGCCTGAAGAAATTTGTAATAATAATACTCATAATAATCATAATACTAATACATTTTATTTGTATAGGACTTTTCAGAGTACTCAAAGACGCTTCACAGTAGAGAAAAATAAATAAAAAATATGCATTAAAATACAATATCCAAACATGACGTCAGAGCTAAAACTAAAAGCAAGGTTAAAAGCAAGACATAAAGTTAGACATTAAAAATGGATTTAAACAGGTTTTAAGTTGTTTTTTGAAGGAGGGAAGGTCAGGGCAAGCACGAAGTGAATAGGGCAAAGAGTTCTACACGGTGGGGGCAGCGATGGAAAAGGTTCTGTCACCCCAGGTTCGGAAGTGTAGCAACATTCTCACATCCACAGCAAATTGCTCCCAAGATTTTGATTGACTGCCAGATTTTGGGGTATCAAAGTAGTTCAGAGAAGAAAAAGCGGAGTTGATCAAGTACTCTTGCTAGTATCAGGTTTTGTTCAAAACTCAAAGATTCGTATTTTCCTAATTTGGGTGTAAAAAAATACTTGAGCATTATGAAGGGAGCCACAACAAAGAGGCTGAAGAGCCACATGCGGCTCTGGAGCCATGGGTTGCTGAGCCCTAGGTTACGGTTTGAGAAAATGTTCATTCATTCATTCATTTTCTACCGCTTTTCCTCACGAGGGTGCTGGAACCTATCCCAGCTGTCTTCAGGCATGAGGCGGGGTCGCCAGCCAATCACAGGGCACATATAGACAAACAACCATTCACACTCACATTCATACCTATGGACAATTTGGAGTCGCTAATTAACCTAGCATGTTTTTGGAATGTGGGAGGAAACCGAAGTACCCGGAGAAAACCCAAGCAAGCAAACTCCACACAGAGATGGCCGAGGGTGGAATTGAACCCTGGTCTCCTAGCTGTGAGGTCTGCGCTAACCACTCGACCACCGTGCTGCCGGTGTGAAAATGTTCATTCATTCATTCATTTTCTACCGCTTTTTCTCACGAGGGTCGCGGGGGTGCTGGAGCCTATCCCAGCTGTCTTCGGGCATAAGGCGGGGTACACCCTAGACTGGTCGCCAGCCAATCACAGGGCACATATAGACAAACAACCATTCACACTCACATTCATACCTATGGACAATTTGGAGTCGCTAATTAACCTAGCATGTTTTTGGAATGTGGGAGGAAACCGGAGTACCCGGAGAAAACCCAAGCAAGCAAACTCCACACAGAGATGGCCGAGGGTGGAATTGAACCCTGGTCTCCTAGCTGTGAGGTCTGCACGCTAACCACTCGACCACCGTGCCGCCGGTGTGAAAATGTATTCGACCCAATACAATAACCACATTATAAGAAACGTGTGCTGTTTTTCTTATTTGTTTTTTGGATACTGAGCAGCAAATCCATAAGTTATTCCATTGAAAAATGATGGCTGGGACCGTTTTCAGCTCTGTTAGTAATATGAATCAAACAGATGCTATCTAATAACATGCTTGGTCCAAGAGTAGAAAAAATGTATTTGCTGAAATATCACTTTGATCAATTATGAAGCAGAAAAAAAGGCCCACGATTGAACTCGTACGAATGTGTGCATGTGTGCATAACGGCAATCATCGGCACACAAGTCAGCCTCCCCCCTTTTATGTAGCACAAAGCTCGTGCGGTAAAGATGTCTTCATGCCGCGCTGCACTGACTGCTGTGGTCGCATGTTTGTGACGGTGCAAAGCCAGAAGCAAAGAGAGTGAAGTGTGTCAGCCTGTGCAGCTGATAACACGGCCTCCGTCACACTCCGGCCAAAGAGTGTTTGCCGGGGAGCAATGCTTTTGTGACGCAACACACTAAAGTATCCAGATTGTGAAATTGCTGCATGCGCTGCTTTTTCATTCCTTGAAGTGTGTCAGTCAGCATCGGCCTAATGATTTCCTCACTTGAAGCTCACAGCTAATATTTAAAATGTTTTAATTCACTGTTAACTACTCGCATTTAATGTTTTAGTTACTTAGATGTGTTCTATTCGTTCTATTCTACAATGGCGTGCTGCTCTTTTGGCTACACAGGCCAATCTCTTTCCTGCTAGGATGCGCTGACAGAATAAGGCAAAGCTCCTTTAGAGTCTCTTATCAGCATCCAACATCTGGCCAAGAGTGATTGACTCTTGGAATAGCTCTTGAAATATCACTGGCTTTGAGCTGCATAATGCTTGTTTAACGGCGTCTTTTGCACAACAATAATTCACTCTCTTTCATCGAGGGAGCCCATTTCTATGATTACTGAATTGACTTCCTCAGCAGGGAAGGAAGCATTCATGTCGGCTGGTGCACTAAATGAGGAGAAAAAGACACTGAAGGGTGACACATATTATAAACAAAAATGGAAGTCCAACAGTGTATAATGCGGCATTTTACATTTTTGCATAAAACTTCAAACCGTCGTCATTGCATGATGTTGCATGATACTGCATGACATCCCAACAGTACGACAGGATTTTTTCCTCATAGACTTGGTACCACAGGGGTCCAGCCTTTGTCAAAGGTCACTTTTTAATGTCCAGGTCCGGGACCACCAGGACTCAGTACTTTCATCCTTGGTTGTAACTATGTGGAATGCCAAACACTCAGGGACACCATTGCTCCCTATTGTAGATGGTGGGTCTGTCGTCCATCCATCCATTCATTTTCTATGTTTCTTGTTTTCAATGGTATGCTGGTTTGGACTGGTTGCCAGCCAATCACAATCACACAATTTCTTCAATCCACCAACAGGGTTGTGGTTGTTATGAATCATGACATGGTGCAATCACATTTAAGTCCCGTGTTTACCTGGATATATCGTCAAATATAAGATTGAGCTCTCCTGTACATTAGTATCATTGTCATAACGGCTCATAATAGCTGGAACATCTATCATGGGATCAGTGCTGGTACTGTGACACGGTCAACACTGCTAATTATTTAAAAGGATCACTTACTATTAATGGTATTTATTCTCATCAGCCAGTTTGTTTTCCTCCCAATTAGGCACGCAGGCAATGAGCAACACCCATTTCCTGTTATGGAGATGTGACAAAAGGGTCACTGGGGAAGTGGGTGGCAAAATTAGACGACTGTTGTTACTATGCTGATGCTGCTGCTGCTATTTCATAGGTCGAAACTAACTGAGTTAGCTATAATAGCAGGAAAAATTGCCTAAATTACATATTCACCCCGATAACTACATAGGTTTGCCCCCAAATGGCTACATACGCCCCTGATTAACCTAATTGTATTTTCTTTAATTTCCAAGAATACTGGCGGTCTGAATGCACCATCCAAGGTCAACTATTACACCATGATGAATGTTATAGTACATTCTGCCGATACCTTACTGATGTGCTTCTTAGTAATGCACTTCACATCTCAGCAGTTATAATGAAACATTCAGTAGCTGGGAGGATGAATATTGCATGTCATTAATGGATCAAAGAATCAGGAGGTCAGGAGATTTTATATTTGGTGGGATGCATCAGTCATTATGTCTCGCTATTTGTCCCTCATGCACAACATTTTAAGTCAGTCGACCCAATATCTAATTACCAAACTCAGATAAATAGTCCTAGCTCCCGCTTTATAATTCCCATAATGCAAACAACACTATAATATGCTCTTAAGCTTTCAAGAGATTGTATGAGCTTGGAAAACCTTCCACTGTCAATCAATACAAAATTGGATTTGCAACATGATGTCAAGTCAGCTATTTCTGTGCATTCATTTTACAGATAAAACTGGTATCAAGCTAATGTGGTAGCCTCAGCAGAATAGTTGTAACCCCGCAAGTTGAAATAAAGCTTTCTCGTCCACAAGACATCTTGTCTGCGCAGAAATGAGAGTGAAGCTCTCCAAAAACACACCTTGCAATATGACATCTAATGTAAATTCAGCACATATTGATAATATTTTTGCATATTCCCACATCGTGTGCTGTCAGTGGAAGCAGCGGGCGGCGGAGGAGGGCTAAGAGGAGTGTGTGTCTGACACACAGAACAAAACAATGTGTGACTCATATAACAAGAAATGTAAAATAATGGGGCATATAGTCTATTTGTTACTTTTAGCATTTTCAACGGGATTCAACAGGATTGATGCACACACAAGTATATATTTAGTTTGTGCATTGTTCCTGTTTCTTAAGCATAAGGCCTGACTCCCTTTGTTCAAGGTGTGAATTATATATTAAATCAGACTGCAGATGCACAGGAATGCATTATTTACCGACGGCAGCAAAGGAAACACAGATGCTCTGAACGTGGATCGTGCACCTGACAGCTGCAGATATTGTTTGAGAAGACTTTCGTCACTTCACATGTTTGTAAGGATTAAAAATGATGATTGGTGTACAAAAAAACAAAACAAAAAATCCTGTAAAATATTGCATGGTCATGCGAAAAAATATTTTGGTGTAATTATTCAGGTATGTGATTTTGCTAACACGTAAACACATAAGCATAACGTGTATGTTTGCATATTTTTTGCCGCACTTCTTCAATTCTTACAAACAGTATCAGGAATAATTGCCATGAACATAAAATTGTCTATTTTTGAAGTTGATGTTCTCCAATTTTGGATCAACATTTGCAATAAATGTAGCTATTGTAATTAATAGATTAGATTCAGTTTCCTTCATCTCACATCTTCAATGTTCCTCATGCACTTATTAAATGCATAAATTATAAAATGTATTGGTACAATATCTAACGATATATCGATTATATCTCCCAATTGATTATCGGTGTGTGTGATTATCCATTGTTTTGATTTACATGCATTCATTATATAGTGCCTCACTCATTTAGTTCATTTTGAACAATTCTTTGACCATCCGCTAGGGGCGCTACTCGCGGAGAGACAGCTGAAATAGGCAGGCGAAGAAGACACACATGAAGTTGACAGATGCACCGGCAGCCTACAAGTCAAAAATGTGGATATGTTTCGGCATTTTCCAGTACGGATGATGGAACAAAGCTGAACGGTACAAGAACGGTTTCACAAAATGTAAGTACACTACAAAATGCTACGAAAATGCTGACCATTTTGCGCTGTAAAATTGCACTTTACAACGGTGTCAGTGTTTATAAAATAAGCCATAGGTTTGATGCTGAAATGTTCCACCACAATAGTGTCCCTGTTAGAAAGACACTGACTTGTGTACATAAATGTTGCAATAAATGTGTTAAGAAGGCAATAAAATATTTTTGCTGTTTAGACAGATTGTGATGGTGTGAGTGATGGTGCCAAATAAGTATTGTTTATTTTTTAATTTTAAAATAAATCTAAGTGTTTGACGAAAAAAAAATCAGTGAAGAGATCCCTTAAAAGTCACGAAAAAGGGTCACACTGTTATTGTGCATGAACATTTCACAAAGTCTTGGTCTAAGGATTAACTCAGCAGGTGTTTTATGCAATGCCACAGTAGACATATATATATGCGCGCTAACCACTCGTCCGCCGTGCAGCCGGAAATATCAGTGATGACAAAAAGGAAACGTGGGATGTTGAACTATCACATTATACACAATTTTTTGCATGTATATACATTTTAATATACAGCTCAGGCTAGCTTATTTTTGCACTTGTATCATAAGAATGTTAAAAAGTGTGATGCATTGAATCAACCTGCTTTCTGCAATGCTCCCACTCCACTTCTTTATATGTTGCACATCCTGCATCATCACGGAATTTGTTTTATATAACTTATATCAGCATTTGAAGAATTTTTCTTAAAAGATTTACCTGACTGGTAAATTTATACAGCTCATAAGTTGGATGTCATCAGATTGTTCACATGTACAGGTACCTAATGTTGTGTATGATTGTGGTGTCGTTTGTGTGTTTTATTTTTAACATCACGCTCTGGTGACATTTGCATGACAAGCTGCAGTTTATAGACGTTCCTCACATCCTGAACATCGTATTCCTTTTTAGAGTCATTAAATTTTCACACATTTTCTCCATTCTTCTGGAGGTTAAGTGTACTGGATGTGTAATCCCTGTGATCCGAGTTTCTTCCGAGAGGAGTTGTTATTGTGTGGCAGTTCGATGTAGTTCCATATAGGCCTTTCTTGGCACGTTTTATATAGACTTATCTACTCACTGTATCTGTCCATGTGCTTTGCTTGCATCCTTATCTTATTGCATCCTTTGCTCACATTCAGTTACCGCCAGCTTGAATCAGACCCAGCTAAGACCACCGGATCACACATGGTAACATACGACTTCCTGTCGTATGTTACCATGTGTGATTGCAGGCTAAGCTAGGTGAAAGGACATCTGACCAGAAGTACCTCGGACTTGCTCCTGCACCCGTGTAGACGAGTCCCCACAGCTGTTCATCATGCATCCAGGTACATTGAATTCTTCAAAGTGAGCTATTGTTTTCGACATTAAAGATAATGAACCAACAGCAACATATCATTCACTACCCTCCTATTTCCTCGGCATGTGCACATATGTCCTTGCACAAGAATTCGTATGCATTCCTATTTATTTGCACCGCTGGCAGGCAGGGCAATAAAAGAGATCATTCATTGGACATGAAAGCTGATGATTAGTAAAGACAGCTAGAGTGGGGACAACAAAGATGGAGGAAATCCAAAGAAGATAGAGCCTCAGAGGAAAAGAAGGCCGCTGTGGTAAGAGAGTAAGTTTGAGAGTTATAGTTTATCCTCTATTACCCAGCCTGTGTTGTTAAATGTTAAACATAGATGACATAACCATTCACACCAAACCGTATGGCAAAGTGTATACATTTCTAAATATTCTGAACAATCAAATAACAATCAAATAATCTGAATCTTTTGTGCTTGGATGTAAATGATACACCGCAGAGGGTTCTAACGTTCCCTGTTGTCACAATCTCTTTCCTTCATCACTTCTATAGGTCACGGAGGTTGCCTATAAGAACATATTTTCAGACATCCGTGACACACTTGTTTTAAAACCTCTTCACCTGACATTTCAAAAGGTTATGCTCCACAAAGGGTAAGATAATTATATAATCTTCAAGATGATCATTCTCAAAAGTATGATGTTGTATCATAATGTATCATGACACCCCTACTCCCCGTATATTTGAGGTCATGTGGTCGAAAACGATTTATACGTACATGGCTAAATATAATATAATATAATACAGTAAAGTCTCGTTATATCGATATTCTCGGGAGTCGGACCGGACTATCCATATATCCGATCCTGCGCCGAACTGCATTAAAAGTGGGCAATAATGCACTCGACATTGTTCATTGTTCTATAGTATAGAACAATGCAGCTTAAATCAATCTTTGCTTAAGGATTTCAATACCAAAAAAGGACACAGCGAACGGCTGCTTCCAGACACATGCCTGCAACAGCGTTCGTGGTTTCTCTCGTGAGAATGCCAGTATGTACATATGAAAAACAGTGATTATTGCAAGCGATAAAAAGATATCTGAATACAACACAATTAAATACATGTATTTGTACGCTTGTGTCTTTGTTGGAATAGGTGTGTATGCTATGTCAGTTGGTTCTTCTGTTGCAGGCATGTGTTTGGCCAGCTATGTGGGGCGGGTTGAGCATGACCTGTGAACCAGGAAGTGCGGGAATCGGTGTGTGTGCTGCGCTCTGGTGGTGGAAGTGTGAAAAATAAAGTTGACTGGAAGCAGTCGTTCGCCGTGTTCTTTTTTGGTATTGAAATCCTTAAGCAAAGATTGATTTAAGCTGCTTTTGTATCGATATAAGCAGACCAAATTGGCTGGCGGGAGATGAAAAGGGCATCGTAGTAACCGGATTATCATAATAACCGTGTATCGTACTAACGGAACTAATTATATCATAAAAAACTAGAAATTTGCCAGGAAATGAAAATAGTATCGTAATAAGCAGTAATTCATTATAACCGATATCGATATAACAAGACTTTACTGTATATCACTAGAAACAAATATGTCCCTGTCTCCAAATAAACTCTGGATTCTTGCTAAATATAGCTGTTGGTATTTTCTTTCTTACCGATATCCGACAAATTGTCCAATACTTCATTACTGACATCAACCGCAGCAGCTCCTCCCTCAAATTAATGCCAGGTTACATCTTGTGTAATGGAGGAACACATGATGCTTCTTTTACTGTGATGACAAATAAAAACCGATAATCTGCAGCAAAAAGATGTAATTTTCATGGCAATATCATCCACATTAAAAATAACCAAACAGCAGCAATTAAGTTTTCACATTGTTCTATGTGTCCGTTATTTATTAGCTGGTGATCGCTCCAGTGTGTACTATACCGCTCACCCTCAGTCAGCTGATATAGGCACCATCTTGCATGCAAGATCTAGTTTTCTTATGGCTGGCATATACGTACCTGTGTATGATTTATGACTGAGTTTGGTGTGAGTGATAGAAGAAAGGTGAGGGGAAACTAGTGCTTAGCTCTCTACAGAATAACACACCCACACACTGAATTATGGTAAATAACTGTAAAGTGCAAGTAGGTGTTTAGAAGAGTGACAGGATTCATTTTTCACCATGTATATTCGCATGTATTCATACAGTATACACTCAGAGAAGTGATGCAATGGCTCAGAAAATCTAAGCTTTTCCATAATGCAGGGAAAAATTATAAGTGGAAAGGAAGGTTTTAGTAATTGTTTATTAAATGTCAATGTGTTTATGTTTTTTCTTGCTTAATTGGATTCAGCATCAGAGTTTTTACTCGGTGTTCGGTATTATGCAAAGAAATGATCAATGCTTAACACTGAGTAAGTTTTGCTCCACTGTCTGACTTCCATCTTTGACTCGGCTGATGTTTTTTATTTGTGCCATTTATCACAAACTAAAACTGAGACAACATCTGACCCACTGTACAGTGTTAAAATGTTATATAATCTGCCCATGCAGTGGCCCTGAGCCACGTGGGGGCTGCAGCTGAATCTCCAGGGTGGGAACCGACCCTGCTTGTGGAAAAGTGAACATGAACCAGTTTTCTGATGCTGTTGAGAGAAACTGTGCGGTGCTTGAAGCGATGCATGAACACAAGCTATAGACAAGCAAGTATGCGGCTTTAAAAGTATTGTTTCTTGGAGCTTTTTTACTTAATACGTCGGAATTCTTCCCCTCTCTAAATACTTGTATGGTGCATCGCTAGTGACTCTACACAACAGTTGAGCTAATTTTGGGGCACCCTGGATTTGTACGCTTGATATTTCATTCCTTCATTCATTTTCTACCGATTATCCTCACGAGGGTGGTGGGGGTGCTGGAGCCTACCCCAGCTGTCTTCGGCCGAGAGGCGGGGTACACCCTTGACTGGTCGCCAGCCAATCACAGGGCACATATAGACAAACAACCATTCACACTCACATTCATACTTATGGATAATTTGGAGTCGCCAATTAACCTAGCATTTTTTTGGAATTTGGGAGGAAACCGGAGTACCCGGAGAAAACCCACGCATGCACGGGTAGAACATGCAAACTCCACACAGAGGTTGGAATCGAACTCGGGGTCTCCTAGCTGCGTGGCCTGTGTGCTAACCACTTGTTCACCATACATTCATTCATTCATTTTCTACCGCTTTTCCTCACGAGGGTCACGGGGGGTGCTGGAGCCTATCCCAGCTGTCTTTGGGCGAGAGGCGGGGTACACCCTGGACTGGTCGCCAGCCAATCACAGTGCACATATAGACAAACAACCATTCACACTCACATTCATACCTATGGACAATTTGGAGTCGCCAATTAACCTAGCATGTTTTTGGAATGTGGGAGGAAACCGGAGTACCCGGAGAACTTGCAAACTCCACACAGAGGTTGGAATCGAACTTGGGGTCTCCTAGCCGTGCAGCCGCTTGATATTTCAAATTTAAAAATGCCATTGCTTGACAATCCTAAAGAAACTGGAACTTTCTAACATTCACTCAGTTGGGGGGCTGAGCTGTCATGTAGGCTGCTGCTCAGGGTTCTGTGTGTTGTTCATGTCCACTCACTTTGACACATGGACTGTACAAGCCAGGAACCATTCCAATAACCCAAAGACGACGTGCTCTACTGATTTGATCCATTCCCATGTAGACTGAATGTAAAACTAAAACTGTCAACCCACCAGAGGCTATGACCAGTTCCTCCCAATTCCATCCTTAAGACTTCTTCACTCACTACTTTAGTCAAATTTAAAATATGCTTTTGAAATATCCACATGATGAAATCAGTTTTCTGTTTCTGACAGCTGCTCAGTCATACAAAGGGTCTACCCTTTCGCGGCAGGGTAACAGTATGCTGCAATAATTGGCGAAGGGATTTATATACTGCACTCAAAAGGCAGTCAAGCGAGCTATCTGTAACAAAATGATGTATTACTAGATGGACACAAAACGCAGTAGATTTGTTAGAACACATAGTTTAACTAATCCCATGAGGTAAAAAAAAATGTGGATAGTGCATTAATGGTTGTGTCCAAATGCTGCCCATTAAACCTTCATGGTATTAGTTTTTTCACTGTGGAAAAAAAAATAAAAGAGTTAAGCTTTGGTATACTTTTAGAATGATATCCATCCTCCATCTGACTTCAACCTACTCTGTGCAGATTGACTGGGCTTCCATCAAAAATAGACTAAGTGCATATTTGAAGTGTAGCACAGAGGAGAGCAGCCACTTCTGGGACACTCGTGAAATGTGTTCTATGGTACGCTTGGTGTGAGCACAACTTTAAAAGGGCCAGGCATGATCGCCTTCAATCGGCTTTTTTCCAGCCAGAACAGGCTCCGGACGAATGATGTGCATGTTAGGAGTTACTTAGGAGTGAAATGAAGGCTTGTAAGATGCACTGCTGCCTTCGTTATGTCGCACTGGGTTTTCCATACATAACTCGTATGATCAGAGGTGGACTGGGGCAAAACTTTTGCTACGGACTTTTTGGCTGACACTGGCCTATTAAAATTATTCTGGAACCTTGAATAAATAAATGAGAATAATGGGTGGTTTCACTGAGCTGTAGCGGTCTCTGGTGAGATTATGTCCACCGAACGGTTGTCTACTTGGCCTGCCACGTATCAAACATCTGGCCATGAGAACAAGAGGAATAGTCCGGAATAGGTTTGAATAGGTCAGGGGTCGGCAACCTTTACTATGAAAAGAACCATTTTACCCCTTTGCTCACTAAAGAAAAATAGACTGTACTCGCGTGCTCACATCCACAGCGAATCAAAATTTTAATTGACTGCCGGATTTTGAGGGAATTTTGGGGTATCAAAGTAGTTCAGTGGAGAAAAAACTGAGTTGATCAAGTACTCTTGCTAGTATACGGTCTCACAGAAAGTCCGACTTTTTTTCAAATCTCATTACAAAGATGCGTATTTTCGTCATTCGGGTGTTAAAAAAAAACACATCAAAGAGGATGGCTCTGGAGCCGTGGGTTGCTGACCCTATTATGTTATTATGCCTGCAATCAGAGATTTGAGTAGCTGGTGAAAGTATGGAAGTCCACAAGTCCATTACCATTTTTTTGTGGCATTATATACACAAATGCAGAAAATGGTCCAATCAGTAACGGTAAGCCGGATCACCCCCAAAATTTAATCAGTTCTTTACCATTGCTGAAAATGTCATCTAAATCCAATTTATTTTGAACACAAACACTGGCAAAAACATAGCGTTTGGCTGAGGAAACAATCATATAATCATCTGAAAAACAGATGTTATATGTAGAAATGATTGAAAACATTAAACATAGAAGATGTACATTGGTATCGTAATCGTCATAGCCAATTGAGCTTCAACTTGAGCGGCCGTTTTCCACTTGGCCCTAGTTCATGGTTTGTCTTCATAGCATAACATTGTAAGGTGCAGCAATAAATTAACAAATTACTGTCCATCGCCCAAATTTTGGTTGCCCCAATGGGAAAACTCCCATTACTCCCGATGGCCAATCCAGCCGTATATTGATTTTTTATAGCAATATAATGTAAGGATTTTGTCCTTACTTAGTCTATTGACCCGTACGTATTACACCGCCTACGTATTCTTCCACTGCATGAACCTAGCAAGTTCGCTTTTTTTTGGGACAGCATTAATAAGTTATGGGGGTGCGTTCCTAACAACAAACATGGTAAACCAAGGACCATCTCCACTGAATCCTGGGTCTGTCCTTGTTCATTGATGTCTGTCTTGACCTCTTACAGAACTAGGGTTCATGTTCCCCACAGCCCACCTTTTTCATCACACATTATCTTTGACCTGATGCAAATTTTGGACCAGGTGCCTCCCCAAAGCATTGCTAACCTGATGGAAAGGTTCAGAGTCCTGGCTGCTGCTGTAGGTAGATACATGTGCAATAGCAGAGTGGGGAAAATTAAAATGCAACTCGTGCTGTGACCACTGCCGCGGGGATGTGGGTTGATGTATTCCCTGCTGCTTCTCTCTGTGAGAGGAGGAGGAAGGATCTGTCAGACTGGGTGGACAATCCTCGAAGAGGGTTGCTACAAAGATGCTATTTTCCCTGTCTCACTTGGCTTGTTATGACAGGCAGCCATTATTTCAAAACAGTTCATGGCACAGCAAAACAAGGGAGGATTCAGCTGTGTTACTACCAAATATAAAGACCATCTTCACATAAAACAAGTCGTTTTTCCTCAGTTTATGGCCTATAATGTAACCGAACTCATTTTTATTACAATTTAGTGGGGTTTTGGAATAAAAGCAAAGTACTGCAATTAGTAGGAAAACATTTTTTGAAGGTCGAAAAACAAAAGCGTCATCAACAAATAAATAGTATGGAAGTATGCTGCAATGTATTTTCCAGTCGTTGTCCCATTAAAATTGTTTATATAAAGTTCCCGTATTTTTAGTTTCATCCAAAAGAAAAATATTTTTTCTACTGCAGTTGACAATGGTGATGTAGCCGCATTTTAGCTTTGTCTGTTTTTTGTGTGGACAAAGCTAGACAAGGAATGTGCGACAATATCTCAACCCTTGGTATACAGGTATACAGTTAGTATACAGTTCTTCCTTGTTTATTGTTATTCACTGGTTCCAGATCACGATAAGTAGATTTCCGCAAAGTAGGATTCCTTATTCATAAACTGAATATTTTTGTTGTTACAGCATATAAAACCTGTTTTAGACCTTCTAAGTAAGGTTTGTCACATTTATATTGTGAACATTCACACAGGAGCTGCTGTCAGCCGCAACTCGTTCCAGTCACTGGCACTCTCCACATTTATAAACATACGAGCAATCGGCAATTCTAAGGTAGCTAGCTAATTCAAGTCATAAACTGAATATGTTTGTTGTTACAGCATGCAAAACCTATTTTAGACCTTCTGAATAAGGTTTGTCACATTCATATTGTGAACATTCACACAGGAGCTGCTGTCAGCCGCAACTCGTTCCAGTCACTGGCACTCTCCACATTTACGTATAAACATACGAGCAATCGGCAATTCTAAGGTAGCTAGCTAATTCAAGTCATAAACTGAATATGTTTGTTGTTACAGCATGCAAAACCTATTTTAGACCTTCTGAATAAGGTTTGTCACATTCATATTGTGAACATTCACACAGGAGCTGCTGTCAGCCGCAACTCGTTCCAGTCACTGGCACTCTCCACATTTATAAACATGCGAGCAATCAGCAATTCTAAGGTAGCTAGCTAATTCAATTCATAAAATGAATATTTTTGTTGTTACAGCATGCAAAAGCTGTTTTAGACCTTCTAAATAAGGTTTGTCACATTCACATTGTGAACATTCACACAGGAGCTGCTGTCAGCCGCAACTCGTTCCAGTCACTGGCACTCTCCACATTTATAAACATGCGAGCAATCGGAAATTCTAAGGTAGTTAGCTAATGTCACACATGTCACTTCCCAGGCCATGCTTTGGGAGGCATGATACATGTCATGTACGACATGGCAATAACAAAAGTAATAGCACTGAATGTACTGTACACTGCAGAACACACTGTTTGAAGTCGTTATGTAAGGCAACATGAAGCCTTAGCTCTTTCATTTTCAGAGTTTTCTCAATATGTGTGTATGCAATTGGACAGAGAGATACAGTATTTATGGATTATGAATCGATTTTTTGATTTAAAATTTTAAATACGGATGAATGGACAATGTAGCTTTTTACATTGGGTATGTAAACTACGAATTCTGATGTCCGGTTATTGCATTGTTTGTTGGAAGTACACTTGACCCCAACACCCAGAGTACTAATGAATAAACCAACACCACAAGTCCAATGTCAGGATACACATAGTTAACTGTTGGCAACCCACTCTACGCCACTGAGCTTCAACCCAGTCTTTGATCGTACACGCACAGAATCCCAAGATAAAATGGAAATTATTAAGTGTGTTCTAGATGTGTATCAGAAATGTAATTGAAATGCATAAAAATTTAATAAAAGATATAGCGATCTGAACATCCATTATTGGGAGTCACTTCTAGGCTGACTAGAATTGTTCCTTTATACCGGATAGTATAATATTGGGCAAAAACAACAACAAATACTGTATGTCATATTTAATATTAAAAGGACACTAAAAGGAAAGGAAAAATGACAGACGACAGACAAGATAAGTAATGACTGTGGCTATTTGATGCGTTGAATCAGATGACACAACTCTGAGGATTAAGGCACCAGACTTTATGGTGATGCCAAGGTGCGGGTGTGCAGTCTCACAGAGATCTAGCGCTTCTGTGAACACAAGTGCCATAATGATCTGTGGAGGCCTGAGAGGATGAACACGTGTTAGCCATGAAAGCTCAATCAGGCATCCAGACTTCTTAGCCGCACTTCTGCAGGCTGATCTCCTCCTCAAGCAGGGATAATTGCTTCATCAACCCAGCACCATCCTGACCCTCCCGTAGTCCGTTTGAACAAAGTCTGCATTTGATTAAGTTGGCTGAGTTACTTTTTCGGTCGTTGTGCATTTGAAAACTTTGCAAAAGTTTTTGGGAGCGGGGACACACTGCAATGGCTACCTTATGAAATGCACTATTATTGCCATAATATTACAGTAAAGTAGTCTAGTCTCGTTAGTTCTCAGGAGTCGGAAAAAATACCGATATAACCGGACTATCCATATATCCGATCCTGCGCCGAACTGCATTAAAAGTGGGCAATAATGCTTAAGGATTTCAATACCAAAAAAGAACACGGCGAACGGCTGCTTCCAGTCAACTTTATTTTTCACACTTCCACCACCAGAGCGCAGCACACACACCGATTCCCGCACTTCCTGGTTCACAGGTCATGCTCAACCCGCCCCACATAGCTGGCCAAACACATGCCTACAACAGAAGAACCAACGAACACAACATACAACACAATTAAATACATGTATTTGTACACTTGTGTCTTCGTTGGAATAGGTGTGTATGCTATGTCAGTTGGTTCTTCTGTTGCAGGCATGTGTTTGGCCAGCTATGTGGGGCGGGTTGAGCATGACCTGTGAACCAGGAAGTGCGGGAATCGGTGTGTGTGCTGCGCTCTGGTGGTGGAAGTGTGAAAAATAAAGTTGACTGGAAGCAGCCGTTCGCCGTGTTCTTTTTTGGTATTGAAATCCTTAAGCAAAGATTGATTTAAGCTGCTTTTGTATCGATATAAGCAGACCAAATTGGCTGGCGGGAGATGAAAAGGGCATCGTAGTAACCGGATTATCATAATAACCGGGTATCGTACTAACGGAACTAATTATATCATAAAAGACTAGAAATTTGCCGGGAAATGAAAATAGTATCGTAATAAGTAGTAATTCGTTATAACCGATATCGATATAACGAGACTTTACTGTATTACCATCCAGACTCTACTGGGGACTGGTAGTATAATGGGACCCTGCATACTCACAATTCTGCACTAATGGATCCGGAAAATAAATAATGTTTATAAATCATAGAAAATGAATGAATGAAATCACAAAAGGGCTGAATCATTTTCATGTTAGTCTTTATGATAATTTTAAAAAATACCAGAAGCATGCTGGAGTTTATTACTGAATTCTGCTGGTCATATTATCTGTTAAATTCAATCTTTATGTCACCAAAAGTGACATTTCAGTATCCTTTAAATTTACACCCTTAACAACCAAACAGACTGATAAAAGGCAGAAAGTCATAGAGTTTATGGACTTCTTGGTGGAGCTGGCAAGGGAGTCGTGATTTAAGTAGAAATAATGGAACATATGCTAGTGAAAGATTGAACAGAAGGAAGCTTATGTCGTTGTGAATATTGGCTCATATTTGCTGAATTAACAGTTGTATACTAGTCTTGTTGTGCAATGGAGCATGTGGTGCTCTCCATGATCATAAAATGTGTTAAAAAAAAGACAAAAGCTATTAAATGTATCCTTTGTTGCATATGTAAAGTATGAATTCAGTCAGGTTATAGTAGTTGTTTGCACCGTTTTTCCCTTATATCCTAAAATAAAAGAAAATATAAAAAAATCACATTGATCGGTAATGAAAATATGGTCATCGTATAATATCTTATACCTCATATTTCAGTTACACTAAATTCTAACTGAAAATGGGTTTTGGTTTTTGACAGTAAGTCCCACATAGGCATGGGGGGGTGCTTGAAGAAAGATCCCAGATGCTATTTGAATGTTTTAAAAAGAAAAAAAAAACGATGCTCAGTGCTTCCTTTGACAAAGCTGTCTTGAACACGCCTGTTTACAACGGAAGTAACAGCAGATTAGGATGTTTCTGGGTGGAAATCCCTCTTCAATGAAGAGACAAGCGATTTCTTTTATCCCTGCCCACAGCTTTTAAATCACTTACTGAACTACAAGAACACAGGCTGCTTTTTTAGAGGGATTCTCTTTTTATTTCCTCTTTTTAGATGCAAAACAGCATCTAAACACAATAAAGAAAATGTTTGAGAATTTACTTGGACATGATTTACAGTAAGCCCGGTGACAAGCTCTTGATATTTGTTGCATTTTTGCAACTCTTCTGTAAAATCCCTCATTGAACATGCATTTTTAAAAAATATATATTTTAGGTTTTAAGATGTGAAAACTTCCTGTTGGATAGCTGATATGGGCAGTAATTAAGACAACTAGAGGCCATCTGTCATTCTGCCACCACTTGTTGGTGCACCGGCGGGACTTAACAGCAGGCCTGAATGTCTTTTGTCAGTAAATGAGACTTTAATATGTTGCACCATGGAGATGGGACGTTGAGTGTGAGGCCCCCTCTGTTGCCTTCATCAATGTCTTGCCTTGGCACACACAACGCTGTTTGAAACCATTTTCGTCTCCAGCAGACCTTTCATCAATGGTGTTTAAGACTGTAAAAGGTATATGGTACAACACACAGTATAGACCAAGGGTCTCAAACCAAAAGTGGCCCGCAGGACACTAGTTTGAGGCCCCCGCCTTGATATGAAAGTTTAATGTCAGTGCGGCCCGCGCAAGTTTGATATGGATGCTGTATGGTATCATGTACCCAGAAAAAATTATTACGTTTGATTAATGTTCATGTTAAAGGTTAAATAACTGTTAATAGTTATCCTCCCTATCCGTGTGGAAGTGGTAAGTTTTTGGCTATTTAAGTTTAAAGATGAAGGCTACCGTTTAGGTCGCTAGCTCTCTAGTTTGCGAGTTAGCATGTGTCTCAAGACCCTGCAGTTGCGCAATATGTTGTAAATAAAAAGAGTATAAATGTGACTATAGTCGTGTTTTGTCATGTCTACAGGGCTCTAATAATGCTTTGTTCATTTTAATCTGAAAAAAATAATTTGTCTACCCACCAACTATATGTGGTTTCATAAGTTTTTATTATTTGCCGTTTTATTATTATTATTATATTTATTTATTTATTACTGATTGATTTTCTTTATTCTTGATTTGTTTATTTATTTTTCATCTTATGTTGTGTAGAAAAATAAAAAGTAAGATATTTAAGTGGAATGTGGAATGTTTTATCAGAGCTTTTCTTGTAGAAAATTGAAACCAAAGCAAAGTTTTATTTTTTATTTTTTTGTTTTTAATAAATGTGTTTTTTTTTTTTGGGAAAACCTGATGCGGCCCAGTCTCACCCAGACCAGAGCTCCAGTGGCCCCCAAGTAAATTGAGTTTGAGACCCCTGGTATAGACAGACCGTAAAAGAATCTGTGTAAAGCTTACATGAAAAAATATATTTTGCCACATGACTCATCATAATTCCCCAGTGATGAATATACTGTGTGCTTTCATGCCATTTCATTGGACTGAAATGTCATTCTGTTTTACAGTAATGGTACACGGCACACGAAAATGGTCCCTCAGTTTATTAATTAGTTCTAAAATTAAAAAATATATCCAATTAATCCATTCCAGACACCAGAAATATGAACAACAAAATAAATAATTCAAAAATAATAATAGTTTTACACACAGAAAATAATGCAAATATAATTATTAATGACAAATGAAATTGATAAATGAACATTTATGACATTTATTGAAGACACTTGTTGGTGAAGACAGCGAGGAGTGGTGTGTCTTATTGTTTTTAACATTTTATTCAGTAACACTCTCATGACAATAAAATACATAAAAATGTCATATGGGAGGCAGGTACCACCGCATCCTGCAGCGATCAGGCATGCATGAGCTGGAAGATGCTTGTCACTGTTATTCTTCCATCCAGTATGCCATCATTTTTATTTTTTTATTTAATTTTTTTACTTCTTTAGCAGCATTGGCTTGCAGAAAGTCAAATGCATTCAATATATTTTTATTCTCTGCTGAATTAATTAATCAATTTGATAGATGGAGGATTATATATTATATTAGTATTTTATAAGCTCACCAGGAGGAGATCAAACTTTTGCAACAAAGTATCAGAACTTTTTCTGGTGTGTGTGCTTTGTTGCATTTTCAACTTTTATAGGTTAGCTTGTGAGGATAAACAGTGTTTTTTAATCCCGTCTTTCTTGGAACTGGCATACATTTCATGTGAGTGTATTTACAGTATACGCATTCAAATGCTGTATGGCGTCATCAACTACATTTGTCCAAAGGCCAGAATTTTTCTTAACAGACAGATGGTATGGTAATAAAATACGGCCTTGGGTGACATTTTTTTTTTTTTTGTACTTGGTGTTTAATGGTATTTGAAAAGCCCCTTTTACTTTGAAGGCGTAGGCAACATTAACTCATTAAAGGGGGGATTAAGGACACCTAGCATTATCAATAATTATATTCGATTCCTAATTAAAAGTTGACATGTAGTGCACTACTTCAACCACCAGAGGTGTCGGTTAATCTCTCAACTAGTTGTAGGCCTAACATGACATCTGGTCAGACCTCTTCTATGGAAGCTGTTTTTGCAACACTTGCTTAGAAAAAGGAGTTCAGAATATTCAGGTGGAAGTACTTCCATTCCAATAACCTCGTAAGCTCTCAATATTTCGTTCCGAAAGAAAGGTCTGCAAAAGCAAAGCAATCAGCATACGACATAAATATAATTATTTTCCATAGTTTTATGCTACCGCTGATGTACACAATGTTTGGGCTGTGTTGTTTAGTCTCACAATATTGCCATCAACCCAATCCTCAATGTATTTCCCTTGGAGAACCATTATTTAGTGAAGGCCAGAGTAGTTTTGTAGGATGGCTTTCATTTCACGGTCCATACTCTCAATGTGATTAATAAGTAAAATGGTGTCGAAGAGTGAAAAAAAAGGCAGCCTTTCAATCCTATCGTGCAGAGCCGATAGGAGCAGAGAATATCCTAGAGCATTAAAGACTTGTGTCAATCAGTACATGGGGAATCATGCATAGCCTTTTTGGACTTGGTCTGACGAGTTGACATCTGGTCTGATGACTGCCGTATCAAGCTGGCTAGAAAAGGGGAAAAAAAAAAACAGCAATGAAAGTTACATCAGGGATTCACTATGTTTATATACACGACACTAAAACAGTCGGATTCCTGAAATAGTTGAGTTTTATACAATGTGAAGTGCTGTCTCGAATCCAAACGGCTATGGGTTTGACTGATCACACCGTGAGCCTCGAGACTCACGACGGGAGACATGATTTGGTTTTTGTTTTGACACAGGAGCACAATACCTGAGACGTTAGTTATGCTAAGAGTCCAATGGGCCGGCGCAAGTTCCAATTCTCGCCAATGCAATTTGCTGTGGCGCTGAGTGTCGCCAATAAGGTGCCAGGGTGGTGTGAAGTGGCTCGCTCGTGGTGACCCGTAACAGCGGCAAAAATTGAGTTGTTTAAATGTCTAAAATCGGGTTGCACGGTGGTCTAGTGGTTAGACCTCACAGCTAGGAGACCAGGGTTCAATTCCACCCTCTGCCATCCCTGTGTGGAGTTTGCATGTTCTCCCGGTGCATGCGTGGGCTTTCTCCGGGAATGTTTCCTCCCACATTCCAAAAACATGCTAGGTTAACTGGCGACTCCAAATTGTCCATAGGTATGAATGTGAGTGTGAATGGTTGTTTGTCTATATGTGCCCTGTGATTGGCTGGCGACCAGTCCAGGGTGTACCCCGCCTCACGCCCGAAGACAGCTGGGATAGGCTCCAGCACCCCCTAACATCTGCGTCGTGCCAATTGCTTGATGCAAGTGGCCACCAAGTGGAACCAAATGTCACGAACAATCCGTCTATTGGAATCCACTGGAATATAATGGCACGAGCCAAGTTGCGCCAATGATGCTAGGGGTCCACTGGGCCGGTGCCAGTTCTCGCCAAAGATTATGTGATTTGTGCGTAGTGGCTCGCTGTGGTGCCGAATTAATGTTTGCTCGGCATGTTGCCATGTTGCCGTTATTCGACTCCATTCATGGATCGCTGCAATAGTACTAGCTACAGGTGACCATCTTTTGTGATCAGCATTGAAAAACATTTATCTGCATACGCCGGAAATCGGCTAAAACTGTTTTTATTAGAGAGCATCCTTAGTATACAGTAAGCCTTTTACTTATCACTTATCGTAGTTAATTGGTTCCTCTTTGTCTCCTACGTGGAATCATTTGGTTAAGCAGATTAAGGTGACTGGTGGGTTGGTCAAGCCACAACCTACCTGACCTGTCATTCTGTTCTTCATTTGCACATCTCTACAAGTGACGGAATGAAAGAGACCTGCATCGAATTCAGAGACTGATGTCAGCAGGCCTCCCACTACCTCCCAAGCAGTCAAACTGCAAATGGCACAGAGACATTGCTGACCATATGGCTCCTGTAATTAATCATGGCGATTAGTTTTTGGCTCACTGTCAATGTCTGCACAGTCACTTATGTCATAGGCGCACCCTATGAGCAAGCACTTCCCCTGGCTTTTCATTATCAGTGTGTTAAGGTCATGTTAACAGCACAGCGGTAGGCATTTTCTTTTGGGTAAATGTCAAATAAATTTAGCTATTTCCTAAATAAATGGCGGCTGCATACTGCTGTTTAGAGTCCTTTCTGTCTATGTTTTTACTATTAAGCAACTAAATCACAACATTTAACTTTCAGTAACTATGCCTGGGGTGACATCAGAAAAAAGCCAAAAAATATAAGTTAAAACTTGTGGATTTAATCCTCTCTCAGGTGAAGTCCAGTTTGATATGTTGACCTTTTCTGTGCAGTTATGCACAATGACATTTCTAAATACAACTTTAGGAATATTTGGTAGGTTTCCAGAGTGGTTAGCATGCAGGCCACACAGTTAGGAGAAGTTTGATTCCCTACTCAGGCATCTCCGTGTGAATTTTGCATGTTCTCCCCGTGTGTGGGCTTTTTCCAGGTACTCCGGTTTCCTCCCACATTCCAAAATCATGTCAGTTATCCATAGGTATGAATGTGAGTGTGAATGGTTGTTTGTCTATATATGTGCCCTGTGATTGGCTGGGAACCAGTTCAAGGTGTAACCCGCCTCTTGCCCGAAAACAGCTGGGATAGGCTCCAGCATGCCTACGACCCTTGTGAGGATAAGCGGTATCGAAGATGGATGGATGGTCGGTTTCCAAATGGGATAACATTTAGGTCATTCACTGAAAATCTTAAATATTTTCGAGTCAGACCCGAGTCATGAATGTCCAAGACCAAAGTCCACATCTTTGTTTATATTGTAAAATGGAGTCCAGTTGAGTGACTCGAGTCCACACCTCTGCTGTGTATGTTTGTGCCTGAGTACTCAACAAAAGGTGAAGAATAGCCTGCAGGTATTTCCTGGGTGTCCATTTCTAAAACACAAATTATGTGCTTTAAATGTCCCCTTTTGTTTCAGTGAAACGGTAGATTTAAACTGCAGAGGCTATCCTTTCATAAAGAGTGAGGTGACTTTTTGTCCTGTCTGTGAAGGTCTCCTTGTATGTTACATAACCGTTTTTATCACAGTGTTTATAAAGGGGTGTTTTATTTTTTATTTTTCCCTTCATTTAACTTCAGCCCAGACTTTGGAAGTGACCTATAATAGCAGAGTGCCCTAAGCCCTCATTAGTATGCACTGAACTGTCAGAGTATGCGTCACCTGCTGTGTCGAAGGGCACCGTACTAATCGTCCTTGGGATGACTAAAGCTTGGATTATGGCAACATTTTCCCTCTTATAGAAATGCAAAGATTGGCCCTTCAGAATTGGAGTCAGGCTGTTTGTGTGCTAGGAGTCAGAAGGTGTCGTAAAGGGGGGGGGGGGCTGAAGGGCTCATGCTCGTCTGCTTTCGAGTCTCATCCTTCTGCTGCTCTTTCACCTTAACTCTGGGAGTGATAAGGCTTCTGCTCCTGCAGCTGTGCTGCTCTGGAGCGTTGCACGGCGATAACAAACCAGCGAGAGTCAGCCTGTTATCTCCTTGATGCTGACATTCACCTCATATTCTTGGTAACATGTGCCCAAAAGGTATAGCGCTCTCGCTGAGAAAAACCGTAGGAAACCAAGGAGGCAAAAACACAGTGAAGGAAGACTGCACAGATACGAGGAAGAACTGCAGTCAAAAGTAAAGGAGGTGCATCCACCTACTGAGTCACAGATTTGTGACATTTTGACAGGTCCATTTAGACTTAAGAGCTATTGGTTCAGACAGTAGTTGTTATTGTGTGCTGCTATGTCAGAAAGCTGCACATAAGTTGTAATGAGCTTTGGCCTTTTATGTTTTCATTACTTTCAACTCATATGTGATTTTCTTTTGAACATAAAGAAGAATTAAAACCATTTTTTTATGAATATGAATACCGGAACTTTTTAAAATATCACCACAATGGGAAAAGAAACAGTAAATGTTGTCACGCTGTATTTTCCCTCTTGTTTCAAATATGTCTTTTGAACTCATGTGAGAAACAGTTTTTAGACACTTTGTTCCTCAGAATTAAATTATGTTTTACAATAAAAGACACTTGGACTCCATAAGTGCTGGCAATAAAAGGCAAGGATGTACCTTATCTCTGACTGTACTCGCGCTCGCATTTAAGACGGAGGTAATTTGCATTTTAATTTGAAGCTTGAACTTGCGCTTAATAGAATTAAACTATGAGAGTTTTCTGACCCCTGAAAGGCATACAAATAGCAAAGGTGCCTAAAGATTCAAGTTGCTGTGAGTCACGGGTGCAACTCTGCCTGTGATAAGTCTTAAAGGTAAACACTGCTATGAATAGCAGCTATGAATAATTTTTAGAATTTGTCACCATGGCAATGCATTTTTCTGTAAAGTAAAAATGTCCACAGTTCAACTATTTTGTGATGAGTCATAGTGGATTTTAGAAATGACCTCTGACAGAACAGAAAGTCATGCGTGTGCTGGTATAGCCCCGTCCTAATTGTCATTACAGGCCCCAAAAACAGCTGGGATAGGCTCCAGCATATAGAAAATGGATGCATGAATGGGTTAACAAATAGTTAATAAATGCACTGAAGGAGTGAATTGACAATTTTGTCAGAGAATAATAATTAGATAGGCTGCATGGTGCATGAGTGGTTTGCATGCAGGCCTCGCAGCTAGGATACCCGAGTTCAATTCCACCCTCGGCCATCTCTGTGTGGAGTTGGCATGTTTTTCCTGTGCATGCGTGGGTTTTCTCCGGGTACTACGGTTTCCTCCCACATTCCAAAATTTGGCGACTCCAAATTGTACATAGGTATGAATGTGAGTGTGAATGGTTGTTTGTCTATATGTGCCCTGTGATTGGCTGGCGACCAGTCTAGGGTGTAACTTGCCTCTCACTTGAAGACAGCTGGGATAGGCTCCAGCACCCCCACGACTTTTATGAGGATAAGCGGTATAATATTGAATAATATGAGACAAAAACGTTGACAGAAATGTAATCCAATCATAAATCATTGTCTTGTAGATGCTAGGGACAAGTTAGGAATACATCCAGCCGCAGCTATTTTAGTTGTGTGTAGGACGGGGTACGGGCAAGTTATGGGGGGGGTCTGATCAGTGAGGTAGGGCTGTTGGAGTTTCCATAGCAAAAACAATACTATATACTGTAATATGTCTACAATTGGGCAAAAGAGAAGAGTAGCCATATGGACACTTTGTAAGTAGGTACACGATTGGTGTAGGATATTGGTCCAATTGTAGCAAAAAAAAAATCAAGTATCAGATTATATCTGCCTGCATCTAAAATGTCCCGATATCAGCACTCTGATAAAAGCAGTCCATTTCATACTCCGTTCAGCACTTCGATGCTACAACACCCAGATAGAGCCCACTAGCAGGAGCAAGGGCGAAGTTCCAGTCAAGTGCAAAACCGGCTATGCAGATGACCCCCATGGTAGCAGAGAACCACATAAAAGAAATAACATGAGGATTCTCACAAGACCAATGTGAAACAACCCCCACCCCCGTCCAAAAAACAACAACATCAATTTGATGCTATAGATACCTCAGCTAAGTTGCATTATGACTTAAGATCAAACAGGCAAAACACCTTCCATTCAGATAGAATTGTGCAGCTTTGAAGGAAATAAGATTGTACAGCATCATGCATTTTTAAGGAGATACGTCGTACAGCATCATGCATTCAACACAACAGTCAGTTTCATACAGTCACACCTTCTCCTCCTTGAGCCCCTCCTCTCCAATGGAGCGTTGGATAAAACTCCTTGTGCTCGTCTGTTTGTTTTGCTGAGGGAGAAACTGCATTCAGTCCACAGTATGGTGTGAGCGGAAAATAGAATGGAACTAGCAAAGCCTGGATCTATAATTGGAATCTATGCTATGACAGGGGAGGATATTCATGGATATACTGTAGCTTGATGGATATTATTCTCAGCAAAGTACACTATGTAAAGCTACAGCAGCGCTACTCTTCTGCATATGTTTCCATTGAAGCGCCCGAGTCCAGATTAGAATCTTGAAGCAATTCAATTCTGAGCTCAAATGACAATTACATTTGGCATGAAAACATACGCTGCACTCATTGACCAGGGAAGTACATCATTCTTTTCACTTCTTTGGTGTACTTGACACAAGGGTCCTTCACTCATATTGACTGATCCGTCATTAGAGACACTACACACACGAACACTAGTAAACCATAAGGTTGCACAGCTCATTACATTTGCTGTTGTGCTAAATTGTTTACGAAATTGTAACTCATGATACATGAAAGGGGTTGCTAGTGTTTTGTTTTGTTTTTTTCTCATGTTTGGTGAAATGCTTCGGCAAACCAGAAGCAGCTGTGATAAATCTGGTCGCAATTGTAACAAATGTTTCAGTAGATGGACACATCTGATGGAACACTGTGATATATATCGTTGTCAAGTTTCCAAAAGAGTGACATCACCTTGAATAAGCTAAGTTTGGTCAACTTTACTATCTTCTGTTTGGACATGCAGAATCAATTGTCTGTGACATAATTCATTCAACAAACCTGCTGAAGTGTGTAGGAGGAGAAAGCAAAGAAGAAAGATGACTTATATGTTAAGAAGGCACCGTACGTAAGGGGTGTCCAGACTTTTTTCTACTGACGGCCAAATACTGAAAAATAAAAGGATGCCAGAGCTACTTTGATATTTTTTAAAACAACAGATGGACTTTGGATATGCTAAGACGTTTATACGGTGTACTGTATATTTAAAAAAAAAACTGCATCTCCAAAAGGCCATATTATTAATATTAACTCTTTGCGCTGATGTTTTGTTTCCCAAATATTTAAAATGTCTTCTGAAATTATCTTTGTAAATGTTCTTCTCATAATATTATGGCTTTATTTGCATATTTTATATATATATATATATATATATATATATATATATATATATATATATACTTCTACTCTACATATATATATATATATATATATATATATATATATATATATAGACAAACAACCATTTACACTCACATTCATACCTATGGACAATTTGGAGTCGCCATTAGCCTTTCAAATAAATACAAATATTTATTTGATATTGTAAAATTTCCTTTAAAAAAAAAAAGTCTGAGATAACATCTTTTAATTTGGTTTTAGTTGAGGACTCAAATTCATAAAAAAGTCGGTGTCGTTAGTCTACAAGATGTTAGAAAAAAACTCAGTTATCACTGCTTGTTTTCATGTGGCTGTGATAAGTGGAAAAAAATCCAATTGGATTTATCACAGCTGCTTATATATATATATATATATATATATATATATATATATATATATATATAATGGCTCCCAACAAGGCTGTCAAAAAAGTACCAAGCGTCAATATATATATATATATATATATATATATATATATATATATATATACATATATATATATATATACATATATATCAAGTACGGCTTGTACTGCGAGTCCAGTGATTGGCGTGTGTGGTCTGACGCTATCTAACGCTTTAAAAGTAAAATCCAAATATTGGTCTTTTTTACTTTTTTATTAATAAGTCTGATTTAAGCCTTTACTTTGTTTCTTTCTTGATTTGTTCCATGAATTATTAGCAAAAGTTAAGATAGGTTTAATAAAAAACACATTTTATCATGTCGTGTTATTATTCATTCAACTTTATTCAGGTTTTAGTTTGTTAAACTGTGAGTGGATTTGATTTATTAGTGAAAACAAATGAATGAAATCAATTAAATCTATACACCGTTAATATTTAACGGGACCCGGGCCACTCTGCACTGAAAAAAAATCGTGCCTGCATGTCAAAAAGGTTAAGAACGCCAAGTCTAAACTATACCTAAGAAGAAGATATACTGCAATAAATATGCTTGCTGAGATATGAAGCGTATACTCGCTATTATAAGACTGCAGACATACATCATAATTAAAATATACACTCAAATTGCCTGAACTTTGCCTTGAACCTAAAATCCTATTTATGTGCAGAATAAGGGACCTGTTTGGTCGTATCATTGATTAACAACAACAGGGCACTTTTCATTTCCTCACAGCTGTTGTGAGACGCAAATCGTGCACATGCCTATTTACTTTTTGCCCTGCATTTTAAGCCATGTAGCCACTGACGGCTCATAACCGTATTTATAGCTGAGCTTGTGCAAATGTCAATAATTCATGCTGACACATGTAAACACGGCTGTCACATTAATAATTGTATTGCTAAAAATTGTCGTGGCAAAAACAGCATACAGCACACAATGTAGGCAGCAGAACCCATGTTGTTGTCACGATCGATGGGACCAACGCAGAAGAAGTGGGTTCATTTTGATTACACTGAATGGATCTGGTGATAAGCAACAGACAACAATGTATCAGGGATGATAATTCCAGTCGGCCGCAGTGCCCCTTATTTCAAAGAGCATCACAATCAACACCTCGTGCAATTATGTAGATGCTGTTATCTTGCTGAACTCACCAAGTGTGTGTTTTTGTTTGTTTGTGTGGGTAGCTTTCTACTTCTTGCCTTTAAACTCGGTCAGCCTGGGAGATACTGCAGTCTCTTTTATCAGTATCAACGCTAACAGTCACAAGTTCACTTACTTTAATTTACTTGCATTGAAATGCCTTGTGGATTACAAATATTTCGCTTTTTTTTTGTTTTGATTATCTTAACTTCCTTTTCCTTTAATGACTTCAAAAAGTCCTTTGTTTTCTGAAATATATATGACATTTGAGGGGTACTCAAATGCATATTGGTAAATCTTTCTTAGAGACACTTTGGTCCTCATAGCCAGAAAATGCAATCTGTTGCAGTTCTGCAGCAAAATTCATAAATCAATACAGGTAGACACTGTAAATGGATAGAGCCAGTTTGACCGTCTAATTCCATTTATCATGATAAAGAGGGGTAGGCCTAAGTTGAAAGGACGATGCCTTATGAGGTTTGTGGAATCAAGGTGGTTTGAACTAACATATTCATTGTGCACAGTCAGTCAATATATAGTGGAAGATGTTTTTAGTCTTTATTTTAACAGCAGAGGTATGTTACCTTTAACAATTGTAATTGTAATTGTCACAACAGTGTTGAAATACTAACACTAACATATTTACATTGGAGCCTTGGTCAGCGCCGTAAGGGGGTCAAAATTTTGGATAATTCCAAATGCCCCTGACTGACAGGGGTTCCAAAAAATACGTACAAATTAAACTATGATTTTGGAATCTGGGTTGGGATTTTTTTTTTCAAATATATTCATAAAATTATCAAAAATCCAGATTGACCAAAAAGTAAACATCCATTTTGACCAACAATCAACCTATATCTGCATGACATGTTTAGGTCCTGCCTTACAGCACAGACTGGTGAAGGTGCTTCACAGCTGCCGGAGAGATACAATGTTGTACTAAAGTACTAAAATTAAATCTGTTTAAAGTGGGAAAAGAGAGGGAAGAAAGGCAATAGGACTTTATATAGTATTATTATGACTGCGTTGAAAAACAGAATCGTCAAGTATTGAGAAACATCCATCTATCTACCACTCATCCTCACAAGGGTCGCGGGCATGCTGGAGCCTACCCCAGCTGTCTTCGAGTGAGAGGCGGGGTACACCCTTGACTGGTCGCCAGCCAATCACATGGCACATATAGACAAACAACCATTCACACTCACATTTATACCTATGGACAATTTGGAGTCGCCAATTAACCTAGCATGTTTTTTTGGAATATGGGAGGAAACAAGAGAAAACCCACGTGACCAACACGCACCAACTCCACAGAGATGCCCTGGGAATCAAACCCTTGTCTCCTACCTGTGCGATCGTTGACTACTAACTACTCCAAATAACAATTTTTTTTTGCTGTCAGTAAATTACAACTAAGTTTGAGTCCAATATGAATTGGAATAAATCAACAGTATATAAGCAGAGTTCCGCATAAATTGCCTAAAGATGTTTGGTCCAGAAAACCTTTAGCCTTTTATACTAAAGATTTGAAACCTCAGGGGCAGTTGCATAGCAAATATCAACTTTGTCAAGCGGGGAAATTTAGCCCGAGGCTATGTTTCATGTGTGCTAATCGTTCACACCTTCAAGCGCAATCACTCTACTGAAAAGTCCCGCTTGTCATCTGAAACGCAGTACTGCAGCGGACCAGCTGACATTTATCTTTTGTTCGGTAAATTGAAAAACACCATCTTCCAAGATTGTAATTGTAGGGTTTTCTGTTTGTTGTGAGTGTGTGTGTTTGAAATTCAATTACACACAAGTAATGTTTGGGTAACCGTGGCAGCGCAACCCTTGGGCAATCTCTAAGAACACGGACAGCAGTGTTAACTTTATCTCGAGTGCGTTTTTTATAGGACATCGCTAATGAGCGTTGTTAAGACAAAAGCGGAAATGATGTTTATTGTATACAGTATGTTCATGTTGCAAGCTTCAGGCTGTACACAGTCCAGACCCAAATAGAAGTCTTCAAGACTAAGTACCATCTCCAACAACCCTAATAACATTCAGGTATTGTTTAGTGATGTTCCTACAGAGTAATTGTTTTCCAAAGTTGTGTGCAATTAACAGCTTAAAGAGATGGCTTCACAATTTAGTCGTTCCAATAAGGCACGTTTATCGCACATGCATTCTGGACCAAATGTAATTGTCGGTCGATTGAGGTTTAAATTGGATCTGTTTATAAAGCAACTGTCTGTGTACCGAACACTGTCGCTGTTGTTATTTAGCAGCTGACAAATTCACACCGATGGTGCTTGGCTAAAATAAGTTTGGGATGGTTTGAAACACTCGGTTTCAAAAAGGCGTGGTTAAACTGTTCCTTTGTGACATCACAGAGGAGCGGACTTCCTTATATAAAGTATAAACTCTCTGCCCTCCACCAAGTTACTTGGTCGTGTAGAAGAGTCAGAAGGGCAAGCAGTAAATATCAGTTTATCAGTGTCCTAACTGTGTTTATTTTGTGTAAGTCATGGAACAAAACCAATACCGATACCGATACCGATGCCGTAGAAAACCGGCAATGAAAACGACAATGTGTCTTGAAGTAACCTCTTTCTTGAGAAACTTTGGACGGTACAGTCTTTACTTCCGGATTTAATTTACACATATGACTGTATGTTTTAAAATTTTAGCAAACATTTTAAAACGATAAATAGCCGTTTCCATGTTTTGTTGCACTCGGCAGTGTGACCAATCACAGCAGAGTGGGTGTGCCTGGAAGAATACATTCCACCATGGGTGAAATACATTAAAACAAACCGTTTTTACAGGAACCAAAGAATCCAAAGAAATACAGCTGAATAGGTGCAGATTCTGGAAACACTAGAACACTTTCTGTGCTGGTTATTGTGTGTAGCTGCTCTATAGTCCACAACTCAATACAAAGTGACTTAGTAAGCTTCAATCACTTATGCAGCAGCTCAATTGGGATAGCATAAAAGGCTATCAACAATATTGAATTCTACTTCACCTATCGTGGTCTGGTCTGGAAGCAATTAACCGCGATAAATGAGGGATGACTGTATTTGGAGGAAATCAACCCTTAGCTCAAAAGAAGCCATAAACAACAACATAGTTGTATTAGTGTCAAAGTAGATCAGTCATGCATCAAATGATGCCCCCTGTCATGCGTCTAAGAGCCGTCTTCTACGGAAATGAGCACTAAATAGCTAAAAATGTGGAAAGTCAGCCAAAACTCATGTAAAACATCTTGCGTTACCATGCAAAATTGGTACGATGAGATCAAAGACTGTCATTTCACTTTCATAACTTGCTACTGTGAAATCACGTAATGTCTCCGTACATTGTGCATATTTAAACAGGTTGATGACAGGATTCCAGGCATATGCCTAGATTATATTGTCACGGGGTGGCAGGTTGATATATCACACAAAGTACCTAAAGCGTACTCTCAATTGTCATATTCTCCTGCCCTTTGATGCAATGTGGTCCACGTGCCCACCGATTTCACATCAAAAATACAAAAACCTCCAGTTCTCTCTGCACTGCCTATTCATTTTGAGACACCGAATGGATTATATATTACTCGGTGAACCCCCCCAGATTTAATTCAGTGTCATATGCTCAGTGTCTAATCATCTTTTTAGACATTTTATATCATTGAAAGGAATATATTTAGCATTTAATAAGGAAGCCTAACCACATTTTAAGCTCCCATTCATAATCTCGGAAAAAACGATGTCAGTTTGGTTTCTCAAATAGACCACAAATGAATGTAGTGTCCTTTATCAATGGTCGCACAGCTAGGAGACAAGGGTTCGATTCCCAGGGCATTTCTGTGGAGTTTGTGTGTGTTGGTTGCGTGGGTTTTCTCCAGTTTCCTCCGATATTCCAAAAAACATGCTAGGTTAATTAGCGACTCCAAAGTCCATAGTTGTCCATAGGTATGAATGTGAGTGTGAATGGTTGTTTGTCTATATGTGCCCTGTGATTGGTTGGCGACCAGTCCAGGGTGTACCCCGCCTCTCGCCTGTAGACAGGATAAGCGGTATAAAAAAGAAAATGGTTGGATGGATATTTGGTAACAGTGGCGTACTCTTCTCTCCTTTCTGGTCATCAATGAGAAAGAGTGAGGAAAGAGCTTGGAATGAAAGTATACAAAGTATATATAGCACCTACCGCACCCCTCTAGAAAGTGAAGTCAAGGCTTGTGTGCCTGGAAAGCATGAGTCAAAAGTGAAAGTGAGAGTCAAGTTGGTGTGAGTGAGAACAATGCATCCTTTTTTGTGTCTCTCAGTCATTTTTCATGAGTCATATCTAAGTGTTGTGCAACGCTGTGGTTATGTGCATGTGTGTGAGTATTAGGGAGAGTGAGTGTGTGTATTGTAAAGACCTCCATGAGAAGCATTGACTGTATTGTAATGATAATAATATCTAAATGTTGCATTAAAATAGAAATGCTATAGTGTACATGTGAACTGTTGCATAAAAAAAAAAGAAAAAGTAGCTAAAAAAAATAATAAAAATGACCGGGCCAGTAGTCCAAATTTGAAATGTAAACATAAAGGGATTGCATTAGTTAAAAACATGGCAGCCAAAATTTGCAATCAGACATTATTAGTCGCTATTGTGTCACTTCTTGTGAAGTCTTTCCATTTTCTGCTAATTAACAGAACAAAGATCTCACTTCTCTGGGAAATTTTACCTAAAATATATTCATTCATAACAGCCAAAATGGCTTGAAAATAAATAAATAAAATTGTCACAAGAATGGGAATAATTCATCAATTGATTTGTGATTTGTGATGTCTTCTTGGCTGCAACCATCACCCGCGCTAAAATCATTTGCTGTGGAAAAAAAGCATGACGTCAGCTGCACCACATCTAAGCAGACCTGCTCTGGCTCAACTCCAAAAAATGAGGCTCATGCCCATTGAGATACCAATATTGTTTATTGCTAACTTGCAATAATTAAGTGGTAAACTTAGCCTGGGAGCAATAAGACGGGTGGACTCTATTCTAACAATTGACTAGTGTGATGGATAAATTTAAACACATTTAAAACCAAGTGACAATCTCTCAAAAACACTTTACCTCATCACCCCAGGCATGACGTGTAAGCTATAAGATCGGTTCCTCAATGGGTCTGCAAGACACCAGTGTCTTCTCACAGAGTAAAAGCCTTACATATTAAACATAGCCCCGAAGTGCACTGTTAATGTTAGGTGTTCCCTACGGTACAGCACTGTCAGGAGAATCTGGTTCATTTCAGGCAAGCGGGGCAGCATTTCTCTTAACATGCAGAGTGGCTCGGTGGCACAAATTAAAGGGGCAGCATCTGCCTGTTATCTAAGGTGCACGAGGAACTAAGAATGACATCACTTCTCAGCAGAATGTATCCAGGATCCTGAAAACCAACAAACACTGAATAAGAACAGATTGAATTATACATTTGACATCAAGAGTTATTTTCACTGGACGGTATACCACTCAGTATATGAAGTGCGGTATACACAATAAGAAATATACAAAAGTATTTACATGGGTGAGTCTCCTGGAAGGAATACCAGTAAAGGTGTCGTCACTTCGAGGTGCATGACACAGACTACAGTGATTTAATGCTGTAGCCATATGAAAATGTACTGCAAAAATATAGTGTTGAATACTTATGATCCAGTGTCATTTTCAGTCTGCTGCCATATTGTGACATGCAATACTTTGTTGCAAAGACGATAATACAAAAACGGTGGAACATGCGTTTCAACTGCGTAATCTGTCTGCAAATGAATCAATGTCTGTATTGACACACAGTGTGGACTTGAGAGCATTTCTATGTTCTTTTCGTCACCAATTCTGACAATAACAAAAGTGACACTGATTCAAAATCAGAAACATGCCGTCCAGGATACGTGTTACGACCTGTTTGTTTTTCCGATAAACATTTTTTTTAACCTCATGTTTCTGCAGAAATTGAAATGTGTTACTGTCCTGCAAACTAACAATGTTACAATAACACAGTGTTGGGTTGGAAGGCTTCATCCACTAGCTCTGTGTGAAATGCAAAAAAAGACAAAAACTCCATACTAGACTAGTAGTAGGCTTTGTCTCTGATAACACAAAGTTGAGATAGAAAATGTAAAAGTGGCTCTTGCATCCTTTGATTAATCAGTATGCCGGTATCAATGGAAAAATAAAAAGTTTAAAGGACGTAACCAATTCAATACAACAGGCCTCAGGTTAATCGACTAAGGAAATAATAATTACTTAGTGCCTTAATATCATGAAAATAAATGATGGGATGAATCGTTTGTTTTCATTATTTGGAATATGTATGCCACTGTGTCACCGTATAATTTCCAGGGGATTATAGCTAGGTAATTTATCTCATTAAAAGGGTTGAAGGATAATAAGACCAGAGGGCTGGCCATTCAACTTGATTAGAAAAACAGATCAACCATTAAAAAAAATTTTTTTGAGTTATTCACACTTGAGTTTCCATTTTCCATATTTTTCTAGACAAGGAAATGTCTACAATCAAATTTCATACTTTTTGCATGTAGAAAGTGAAAGTTACGTTTGTGCAGAAGTGCTTGTTAAGCTTGTGTGAGGGATAATCTATTGCATCTATTGTGTGTCTCCCAGTCATTTTCCATTGGTCGTATGTATGTGTTGTGCAACTCTGATTGTGCTATGACTGTGTGTGTCAATATGGTCTTCTGTGAGAAGCTATTAGACCGAATCTATAGGTCTAATAATAATATCTAACACAATTATCATTTTATGCCAGGCAATCAAGAACGTACAGTATATGGTAAAAATGTTTACTTACTGAATTTCAAACAGCAGCAAAATATAGATTTTGAATTTTCTTTTTAAGGAATAAATACAAATTAAAACTACAAATTAACTATGAAAATTGTAGCAAAGTTTCTCTACCCCGCTCTAATGAATATTGCATTGTTTCTTGCACAAAAATAGATGTATTCACACCACATCATTACCACAGCAGATTATAATGGGACATTCTGAAGAGATGTGAAATGATTTGGAGAGTTATAATGACTTCACTAAATCTATGCAAATCTAAATCTTTAGCCCTTTTTCAGACCCCATTAAGGAGTCGGGGGGGTGGTGCAATAATGGCACCGACGTGAAAGATGAGCGCGGGAGTCGTGGAAACACAAAGACGATTCTTCAGTACCTAAAATGGTTTTCTTCAACTGACAATTCCCGCTGATTAATCAACTGATAAGGACATGGCAACACGACACAAAATCCTTTTTTTTCTCCCCAATTACAACAACAGTCAGCAATCTGCAGCTTGGTGACAAAACCAAGCGATTCTTAATTTCCAACAGTTACAAATGCCAGAACCCAAGGCACATGGAAGAGGCTGATAAAGTTGTTATTGGCAAATGTCCTTGGTGCAAGCGGGTGAGCGCTCCGTAATCCTACTGTGTCATTAGTCTCCCAGGACCCTGCGACTCCATACTACTATCAGAGGCTGCTCCCATGTAGATAAGACCCGCAACATTCACCCTCACATCTACTTATTGCTAAATGGACTGCTTATTATTGCCCCCTTTTATTTACACGCATAACCCAACCAAAGCCATAAAGTTTTTAAATAGTGGGAAATGTTGGACTTTTATCCTAACATGTCTTAATTCCCTGTTAAATCCTCCGGAAGAACAACATTGATGCCATCAGCTCTGCACTAAGCCTTAATTGACCATGAAGCAATCAGGTATTGTGCACTTAGCATTTCCAATCCCTGGTTCATCAACAAAAATGCTACCTTGACAAACTTAAGATTTAGTTTGTATTTGTATTCAACACAAGTTACCCTGCAAATATGCAATTTTTTTTTTACATATGAATGAATTATTACTGAAAAGTCAATTTTTTTCCACAGAAAACTCAAGTCAATAATCATTCACAAATACGTAATAATTCAGGAAATACAGCATACCACTGCTTAAGCACACCAATGTTTACGTTAATTTAATCATGCTTTACTGTAAATGTTTCTAATGTTACCCGGGATGACCCAGATACCTGCAAGCCAGGGGGGCCTCGTACAACTGCTAGCTGCTTCAGTGTGAGGTGGAGGTGGCCCCGCCCCACGACAGATTTAACTGCGGTTGTCATGGTAGCCCTTGTGGGTATGATTTGCATAATAATAAATGAAAAAAGACATGAAGGAGAATTGGAGGTAGCAGAGATGAGGATGCTGAGGTTCTCATTGGGAGTGACCATGATGGATAGGATCAGGAACGAGTACATCAGAGGGATGTTGCATGTTAGAGGCCTTGGAGATAAAGTCCGAGAGGCCAGACTGAGATGGTTGGGAATATATTGGTTGAAGGATGTGTTTATAGCTGCTTGTATTTGTATTTAGCTTGTTAGCTTCCGTCGGTGGTGAACAACGGCAATTGAAGAGAGAGGGTTCTGGAGTGGAATCCAAAAATGTCATTGTCAAGCATGTAAAAGATTTTGGCGAGGTAGGAGCAAGCTATGTGTTATAAATAGATTTTGGCTTTTCAATGGTAAATTGGAATGTACTTTGTTGGTGAAATCTTAATTTTTTGAGGGCAGGTTATTTATTTCTATTTGGTATTCTGGTATTGAAGATTCAAGCTCATTCAGCTGCACTTAGATTTTTTTTCTTTCTGCTTTTAAGGAAGTTCCATCAAACAATTTTTCTTTTGCCGTGTTTATCTCTGGCTTCTATATCCATCAATTTATCACCTAGGTCTATCACAAAAGCAACAGGATAATAAATTATACAGCTGTGACAGCAGGTTGCATTTCAGTGTCACAAGCCGTCTGAATGTGCCACTAAATCATTTTACTCGCTATTCTGTGCACAATTATTCTGAATGTTCATTTTAAAAACCTATTCATGTTCTATATAAACTATATCAACTATAGCATTTAGCTGTAGGCTGTTATTTAAGTTGACCTTTTAAAAATGCAATCTGGCTACATGGAATATAAACTTGAATAGATATCTCATTTCAACACACATATTTGCTTGTTATGTATGGAAGTATTTCCATGCTTTTGTTTTGCATTATAGGCAAATTGATGGATTTTCACTGACCTTTTGAGGGGAGAACATGTATGGCTACTTTTTAGTGACTTTGTTTTTATATTTGATAATGGATACCATCCGTATATTTTCTGTACCACTTATCCTCACAAGGGTGGCAGACATGCTGGAGCCTATCCCAGCTGTCTTCAGGCGAGTACATGATGGACTGGTCGCCAGCAAATCACAGGGCACATATAGAGAAATAACCATTCACACTCACATTCATTCCTATGGACAATTCAGAGTCACTAGTTAAGCTAACATGTTTTGAATGTGGGAGGAGCGGGGAATCGAACCTGCACGCTTACCATTCATCCTCCATGCAGCATGGATACCATATATGCTAAAAGTTTGGTGCCATGAGAAATGCAGAAAAAATGCATTTAATTCATATAAGATTAATAAGAAATTAGCCTGAATATCTGCTGCACGGCGGTCGAGTGGTTAGCGCACAGACCTCACAGCTAGGAGACCATGGATCAATTCCACCCTCGGCCGTCTCTGTGTGGAGTTTGCATGTTCTCCCACATTCCGAAAACATGCTAGGTTAATTGGCGAGTCCAAATTGGAATGAATGTGAGTGTGAATGGTTGTTTGTCTATACGTGCCCTGTGATTGGCTGGCGACCAGTCCAGGGTGTACCCCGCCTCTCGCCTGAAGACAGCTGGGATAGGCTCCAGCACCCCTAGTGAGGAAAAAGCGGTAGAAAATGAATGAATAGCCTGAATATCTGCTGCACGGCGGTCGAGTGGTTAGCGCACAGACTTCACAGCTAAGAGACCAGGGTTCAATTCCACCCTCTGCCATCTCTGTGTGGAGTTTGCATGTTCTCCCTGTGCATGCGTGGGTTTTCTCCAGGTACTCCGGTTTCCTCCCACATTCCAAAAACATGCTAGATTAATTGGCGACTCCAAATTGTCCAATGTGAGTGTGAATGGTTGTTTGTCTATATGTGCCCTTCGATTGGGCTCTCGCTGGGATGGGCTCCAGTACCCCTCGCGAACCTCGTGAGGAAAAGCAGTAGAAAATTAATGAATGAATGAAACACACTGAAGAGGACTATACCACCCGAGTTATACAAAAGGTACGTCATGTCAACATTTTGATTTTAATAAAAGTTGATGCTCAGTAACGGCAGTGGGTGTACGGTGGCTGTTAATTGCCAAATATGACTGTAAATTGGACCGCTCTGATATCCAAGAGATTGTCCCTGTAGGAGTAATTAGATATGCAGCTGCCATAGCATCCCCTATAGATAACCTGCCATGGGTAATGTTTCCTCCCAGCGGAAGCCTGAAGAACGATAATTGGTGCAATGTTGGACTGCAGTGTTTGGCACATTCAACAAACTTTATGAAATGATGTACAAAAGTCTACCTCGAAATACATTTGCTTTAAAGTACTTTGATTTTTCACTAAATAAAATGTGACATTTGTCACCACTTCACAATACTGAAATAGCAGTGATGAACCTGGGTGACAAATCAATGCTTCTGCAGCTGATCAACTGAGGTTCAGGTCTGCAGCAGGACTGATGAGTGGGGCGGCATTGTGGCCTCTTTCACAGCGGCCCCACGGACATCAGCAATGAGATCATTACTCTGTTAAACTGTGTCTGAGAACACAACCCTCACTATTATGTCAATGTCAGGGGCTTAAAGCTGCTTCGTATGGCCACACAATCCTGAGATAAGCTCCTGGCTTGAAGGTCTCATTCAGGAAAACTCCAGGAACAGTGTTACCGTAACTCTTGGCAATCTTTCACAGTCATTAAAAACAAACAGCGGTTAGGATTCATAGTTACAGAATGATGATCATATGACGCAAGGTACTAATTGAGCAATATTATCATTCCGGAGGCATTTTAAAATCCATCCGCTCATTCACTTCCAATTATCCTGTGCAGAGTCATGGGTATATTTAAGGATTATTCAAAAAAACACTACAGCCAAAGGTCATGTGGATGTAATATGCAGTAATATATTAGCTAGAGTAATTCATATCCATTTCTTTTGCAACCACTCCAAAAGAGAGTGAAAAAGCATTGTCCTTGCTCAAAGATAATGCAGGGAATTCTGAATCACCATTGTTGAATTGAGCCTTCTGTGCTGCAGTGCACCCCCACCCTGGCTTGGCTGCAGTGTTCCTGCAAAAAGGCGCTATAAGGCTTTTTTTTTCCCCTCCTTTTTTTTTTTTTTTTTTTTTTTTGAGGACTCAGCTGGGTAAAGTATTCAGCTGCAATCCCTTGTGTGCCGCCCACTGGTATTAGACTCGTTTAATAGCAGCTAAGCCAAATGAAAAGTTGTCAGTTACATACAGTATTTCACATTTAAATAACTATGTGTATGTGTATTATGTTTACATAGTAGACATTGATATGCTAATATTCAATTCATATATATTTTTTTTAAACATCACTTATTTTTTTAAATATCCGATCTCTGAAGCCATGAATGTATCCTGACTACTGATTGGCTGAGCCAGGAAAAGGGAAGGGGAATAAAGTGGTTGTTGACCAACCACATTCTCGTCATTGTCACAAAAGATACAGTATTTTATATCCACGTAAACATTACCATCCACAGCTGTGTGACACCGAAGCGTTTGCAGCAGTGTAATGGCCATGTTATGTTTCCCAGCATGCTTTGCTGTAATTAAAATGATGCCTCTTATTTTGTACATGGTGCCGTTTTTGGTCATGTACAGTGGAATTTTTGTGCTGGAGTCTATCCCAGCTGTCTTCAACCGAGAGGCACGGTACACCCTGGACTGGTCGTCAGCCAATCACAGGGCACATATAGACAAACAACCATTCACACTCACATTCATACCTATGGACAATTTGGAGTCGCTAATTAACCTAGCATGTTTTTGGAATGTGGGAGGAAACCGGAGTACCCGGCATGCACGGGGAGAACATGCAAACCGAGGTTGGAATTGAACTCGGGTCTCCTAGCTGTGAGGGATGTGCGCTAACCACTCGACCGCCATGCAGCAGATATTCAGGCTACTTTCTTATTAATCTTATACAAATTAAATGCAGTTTTTCTGCATTAGTTTCTCATGGCACCAAACTTTTAGCATATATGGTATCCATGCTGCATGGAGGATGAATGGTAAGCGCGCAGGTTCGATTCCCTGCTCCATTATTCATGTTATCTATAATTAATCCTTAATCAAAAATTGCATGTAGGTACAATACTCTACGGTGTACTATAATAATACTTATAGCCACGGAAGTAATGTTTTTTTTAATTAATTTCAGACTTATAATGACACACTCTTTCTCCGATAAGGGTTCAAGAGCGCGATGTCAAATTCCCGCTCTTTGGTCTATTGCTGATGTCTATCTTCAAAGCTCAGATTACCGAATCAAAGACAGGGAAAGATGGCTTCCCTTGATAGAATTTGACGTGGGTTGAACTAATCTGCGATGACAGAAACTGCGTTTTACATATTCTCTCATACGCATGGCATGTACTTGCCAAATACTTCTCACAAGTAAAACTCACAACACTTCAGGTATTGTTTGATTTATTGTTTTTGGCAGTGGCTTAAAAACTTTTCAGAGTGCCCCACTTTAGAAAATGTCTTGTAAAATGAGATGCCATCCTTTCAACCCACTTTGAAATGAACACTTTCAACTAGGACAGCACAATTCACATTGAAATATGATTTATTGAATGGATTCTGCACTAATGTCAAGCAAGCTGAAATAAAAGACACGTAAATACAAGAACACCAAAGATCTTTGCTATCAGTGCTTGAAGCTGAGTAGTGCGTACACTAAATACAGTAAATACACTAAACCCCCCCCCCCCCACACACACACCTTAGTGTACACTGTTTTTGAACTGAATAGCTGTTTGATTTCAGAATGGGCCATCTGTTCCATTAATGTGTGATTGGAAAATAAAGTAATGTTTCTGAAGTTTAGAGCTCAGGCCAAAAGGACCATCTGACCTATTAAAGTGTAATTGCTGGCACATGACAATAGTGTTTCTCTGCTGAACCCCTGCACGAAATGTTGAATAGCAAACAGATCAGCAGGAGGTGTTAGTTGCTGTTTGGAAGTGAGGCTGCCATTGTGTCAAAAGGTTGTAGAGAGAGTGGAAGATTATACTGTTGGTGTTAAATATTAGGTTGACCATATTTAGACCCCTTAAAACAGGGGTCTCAAACACGCAGCCCGCGGGGCAAATGTGGCCCGCAGGACACTAGTTTGAGGCCCGCGTAAGTTTGATATGGATGCTGTATGGTATCATGTACCCAGAAAAAATTATTACGTTTGATTAATGTTCATGTTAAAGGTTAAATAACTGTTATTAGTTATCCTCCCTATCCGTGTGGAAGTGGTAGGTTTTTGATATGGATGCTGTATGGTATCATGTACCCAGAAAAAATTATTACGTTTGATTAATGTTCATGTTAAAGGTTAAATAACTGTTAATAGTTATCCTCCCTATCCGTGTGGAAGTGGTACGTTTTGGGCTATTTAAGTTTAAAGGAAATAACTTGAAGGCTACCGTTTAGGTCGCTAGCTCTCTTGTTTGCGAGTTAGCATGTGTCTCAAGACCCTGCAGTTGCGCAATATGTTGTAAATAAAAAGAGTATAAATGTGACTATAGTCGTGTTTTGTCATGTCTACAGGGCTCTAATAATGCTTTGTTCATTTTAATCTGAAAAAAATAATTTGTCTACCCACCAACTATATGTGGTTTCTTAAGTTTTTATTATTTGCCGTTTTATTATTATTATTATATTTATTTATTACTGATTGATTGATTTTCTTTATTCTTGATTTGTTTATTTATTTTTCATCTTATTTTGTGCAGAAAAAAAAATTAAGATGTTTGAAAACAGTGGAATGTTTTATCAGAGCTTTTTTTGTAGAAAATCGGAACCAAAGCACTGAAAAAGTTTATATATTTTTCTGTTTTTAATAAATGCGTTTTTTTTTTTTTTGGAAAACCTGATGCGGCCCAGCCTTGCCCAGACCCTAGCTCCAGTGGCCCCCAGGTAAATTGAGTTTGAGACCCCTGCCTTAAAAGAAGGCTAAATGGATGGGATTGTGACTTGTGACCTGAGGGCTGTTGCCGACTTAATCTGGATACAATACTCCTGACACTTACTCTACATTGGCTGACGCATCTATGATTAGATTTCACTATTTTGCATTTTAATCACTTTATTACCATGATCATTCAGAATGGAGTCAAGATTTATAGGTCCACAATGAGATGGGGCATGGTCGAAACCATTCTATTATTCATTCCAGTCAGGTTATAAAAATCCAGTGGGGGAAAAATGCATGGAACTGAATTTGACATTGACTTCTAATAATTATATATTTAATATTTTTATATGCATGTTACTGGGAATTATCTATGATTGACATAGGTGTTCTTGAGGAGCAGAATGGAATCAAAATAATAAAAGCAGTGCCCATTATTAAACATGATTCTTTTTGGCCTGGCCCATTCAGGATCACATTTCCAATGTATTCGATTCTACAGCTCAAACTTTCCATATATGCAGTCTTGGGATTGACACAGGAAATAGTCACTGAGGGTTTAGCAACGGGCCAATCAATACTGGGCTGATGGCCATTTATTGAATGATTGATTTATTTATTGTTGCATGTTTCCTTGGTAACTACGGTAACTACATCTCCCAGGCCTGCCCAAGAACATGCCGCTGCAGACACGCCACAACAGAGTGGGCGAGTTGGAACCATGAGATCCACCCTTCCCAGCCAAGCAGAACATGCACTGTTGTAGAACATCACCATCCATAGGTCGGGGTGCTCATTTTGTGCAAGGAGGCCATATGTTACATCACTAAGAGGCTCCATAACCAATAAAAGAACAACATTGCAAAGTTATCCTGCTCTGCTGTGAGTCTCAGTTGATGTAATTATATGTACTACATGCTGCCCCCCCCCCCCCCCCCCCCCACACACACATCAAGGCAGAAAGTGCTGAGTCCCTGGACTATTTTTTTATCAACACAAAGAGTCTCATAATGGAGGTCGGGGTGGGGTCCCTGGTGTCTTGTGGCTGACTTCAATGCAGGCATGGTGGGTTCAATTCCCACTCAGCTGTGTGAGTGTAAGCAGGCCTGTGTGATTGACTGGCGATTGGTCCGTGGTGTAGTTTGTCTTTTGTACTGTGGAGGCTCTGAAGCAAAGGGATGGATGGATGGATGGATGGATGGATAGATGGTATCAGCACACAACATCAGCAACTGTTCTGAAGCAAAGGAGAGGATGGATGGATGGATGGATGGATGGATGGATGAATGGATGGATGGATGGTATCAGCACATGACATCAGCAACTGTTCTGAAGCAAAGGAGAGGATGGATGGATGGATGAATGGATGGATGGTATCAGCACACAACATCAGCAACTGTTCTGAAGCAAAGGAGAGGATGGATGGATGGATGGATGGATGAATGGATGGATGGTATCAGCACACGACATCAGCAACTGTTCTGAAGCAAAGGAGAGGATGGATGGATGGATGGATGGATGGTATCAGTACACGACATCAGCAACTGTTCTGAAGCAAAGGAGAGGATGGATGGATGGATAGATGGTATCAGCACACGGCATCAGCAACTGTTCTGAAGCAAAGGAGAGTATGGATGGATGGATGGATGGATGGATGGATAGATGGTATCAGCACACGACATTAGCAACTGTTCTGAAGCAAAGGAGAGGATGGATGGATGGACGGATGAATGGATGGATGGTATCAGTACACAACATCAGCAACTGTTCTGAAGCAAAGGAGAGGATGGATGGATGGATGGATGGATAGATGGTATCAGCACACGGCATCAGCAACTGTTCTGAAGCAAAGGAGAGGATGGATGGATGGATGGATGGATGGATAGATGGTATCAGCACACGACACCAGCAACTGTTCTGAAGCAAAGGAGAGGATGGATGGATGGATGAATGGATGGTATCAGCACATGGCATCAGCAACTGTTCTGAAGCAAAGGAGAGGATGGATGGATTGATGGATGGAGAGATGGTATCAGCACACGACATCAGCAACTGTTCTGAAGCAAAGGAGAGGATGGATGGATGGATGGATTGATGGATTGATGGATGGAGAGATGGTATCAGCACACGACATCAACTGTTCTGAAGCAAAGGAGAGGATGGATGGATGGATGGATGGATGATAGATGGTATCAGCACACAACATCTGCAACTGTTCTGAACCAAAGGAGAGGATGGATGGATGGATAGATGGTATCAGCACACGATATCAGCAACTGTTCTGAAGCAAAGTAGAGGATGGATGGATGGATAGATGGTATCAGCACACGACATCAGCAACTGTTCTGAAGTAAAGGAGAGGATGGATGGATGGATGGATGAATGGATTGATGGATGGATGGATGGATGGATGGATAGATGGTATCAGCACACGACATTAGCAACTGTTCTGAAGCAAAGGAGAGGATGGCTGGATGGATGGATGGATGGATAGATGGTATCAGCACACGGCATCAGCAACTGTTCTGAAGCAAAGGAGAGGATGGATGGATGGATGGATAGATGGTATCAGCACACCACATCAGCAACTGTTCTGAAGCAAAGGAGAGGATGGATGGATGGATGGATGGGTGGATGGATAGATGGTATCAGCACACGACATCAGCAACTGTTCTGAAGCAAAGGAGAGGATGGATGGATGGATGGATTGATGGATTGATGGATGGAGAGATGGTATCAGCACACGACATCAACTGTTCTGAAGCAAAGGAGAGGATGGATGGATGGATGGATGGATGGATGATAGATGGTATCAGCACACAACATCTGCAACTGTTCTGAACCAAAGGAGAGGATGGATGGATGGATAGATGGTATCAGCACACGATATCAGCAACTGTTCTGAAGCAAAGTAGAGGATGGATGGATGGATAGATGGTATCAGCACACGACATCAGCAACTGTTCTGAAGTAAAGGAGAGGATGGATTGATGGATGGATGGATTGATTGATTGATTGATGGATGTTTGATGGATGGATTGATGGATGGATTGATGGATGGATAGATGGTATCAGCACACGACATCAGCAACTGTTCTGAAGTAAAGGAGAGGATGGATGGATGGATGGATGAATGGATTGATGGATGGATGGATGGATGGATAGATGGTATCAGCACACGACATCAGCAACTGTTCTGAAGCAAAGGAGAGGATGGCTGGATGGATGGATGGATGGATAGATGGTATCAGCACACGGCATCAGCAACTGTTCTGAAGCAAAGGAGAGGATGGATGGATGGATGGATAGATGGTATCAGCACACCACATCAGCAACTGTTCTGAAGCAAAGGAGAGGATGGATGGATGGATGGATGGGTGGATGGATAGATGGTATCAGCACACGACATCAGCAACTGTTCTGAAGCAAAGGAGAGGACGGATGGATGGATGGATGGATAGATGGTATCAGCACACGACATCAGCAACTGTTCTGAAGCAAAGGAGAGGATGGATGGATGGATGGATGGATGGATGGATGGATGGATAGATGGTATCAGCACACGACATCAGCAACTGTTCTGAAGCAAAGGAGAGGACGGATGGATGGATGGATGGATGGATGGATGAATAGATGGTATCAGCACACAACATCAGCAACTCTTCTGAATTAATATACCAATCAACCAATAGTGATTTCTTTATTGTAATATGTTAAAATGTTTGTATGAATTTCCCATTGCATATCATGTATGCCTACTGTACAGATGCTAGTTAGCAATACCTTTGGTACATGGCAATGACACCACAAGTGGAATATAGCTAATTAGCATCCAATATCAAAACATTCCAAGGCATACCAGATGCTGTCTGCTAACATTTACACCTGCCTGGTTGGTGCTGGTCACATGCATGGTGAAAACCACAGTGGCAGTCCATGGCTCTCTGCCCTCTGATTGCTCCTAGTTATTCCCGTATTCTTGCTGAGATGACAGGTAAGGCACACATGCCAGATGGTCAGGGCTTGGATTTTACAATGCCGCTTCTATAGTTGCAATACAATTACATCTCCTACCGTCAACTAGATATAATATTAACAATTAACTGTGTTATTTCTGTGCAATTACTGTTGTAAGTTGTCTTTTTTTACCTCATAATTAACTTGAAGGCTGAAGCTTGCTTGGTTTCATCCACGTCACATGGTGGACAATTGAGTATGACACATGAGGATTTGGATTTGGTAATGGTTTTATTTCATTTGAACATGCATCAGATTACAATTGAATGCATCACATAATCAGTTCACAGTTCCACATGTCCAAAAGGAGTAGGAAGAAGCAAAGCTTATTATATCCTACCCCTCCATCTGGTACTTTTACAATCAGTAACTGTTACATTTGTTCACTTCCTGCTTTCCATAATACAGTTAAAGGGTTTTTTTTTTAATTTTATTTTATTTTTAAATAATGTACCTCGTACCTAAGTACAAGGTGATATGACCATACAATGCCATAATGGGTACCATAGTAAGTGTCAATATAGTGATATATATAGCACATCATGACTGGTTCAAGACTCTTCATCCTTGTATTTAGCAAACATCAACTGCTTGTATTGTTTCTTGAATTGGCTCATCGTTGTGCATTGTTTGATTTCCTCACTCAATCCATTCCATAGTTTGATTCCACATACTGAAATGCTATGGCTTTTTAACGTAGTCCGGCATTATGAATTATCCTTACTGACCTTTTTTCCAGTACATTTAGCGAGTGAAGATTGCTTTATAGTTATTACTCCATATTTCCATACAATAAAAGATTTGCGACTCCTTGTATTAATTAATTGATACAATGCAGAGCCAGTTACAATATAACCAGTCAATAACCTAACAATAAGTTGAGTTATGCCTTATGACTATGAATACAAGGTCAGGATATTGATAGAGCCATAAGTTATTTATTGAATTTCAAGTGGACATAACTTCATCCCCCCCATACAAGACTGAAAACAGAATTTCCCTCTTAGTTGTATTAATAATAAAAAAGACATACAGAAACTCTCTATCTGGACTTTTGAGACTTGATGTGTGCTTTCCTGGAGAAATGTAGGGAGTCACTGGCATGCCCCATCCCGAGGTCAAACTCATCAAAACGTCGTACATTGATGAAGAGAGATCTGACTGCTAATGAAGGTGTCCTTGACTTGTTACAATATCTGTCCGGGGGATCATCTGAGAGCAGCTTAGAGCCAGCCCACTTGTCAGTTCAATACAGATTTGCATGGAAAGCATTTATAACGCCATGTTGTTGTTTTTTTTTCTTCTTAACCTTTTTGTAGCATTTTCACAAAGGGCTTGTGCAGTGTAAAGTCAAAGGATGATGGTTATGATATGAATCGTCTAAGGATAAAGGTTTTGGGCCGAAGTAAGGCAATCATTTTAAAATATTTCAAAGATCCTCCAGGTTATCAAATCAAATCAACTTTAATAATAATAATAATAATAATAATAATAATAATAATAATAATAAAATCTTAAGAAACCACATATAGTTGGTGGGTAGACAAATTATTTTTTTCAGATTAAAATGAACAAAGCATTATTAGAGCCCTGTAGACATGACAAAACACGACTATAGTCACATTTATACTCTTTTTATTTACAACATATTGTGCAACTGCAGGGTCTTGAGACACATGCTAACTCGCAAATTAGAGAGCTAGCGACCTAAACGGTAGCCTTCGTGTTATTTCCTTTCAACTTAAACGAACAAAAAACTGCCAATTCGGAGTTATTCCAACAAGTAAAAGAAAAACTCAAGGAAGTCGGTATCACGTGATGTTGTGTTTACGCTTTACTGGGCATGCCCCATTGAATATTCTGGTTGATTTTTGCGGCGCATGTAGACAAGAGATTGGAATATTCCTTTCCATGTAAACTAGAGAGCTAGCGACCTAAACGGTAGCCTTCAAGTTATTTCCTTTAAACTTAAATAGCCAAAAACTTACCACTTCCACACGGATAGGGAGGATAACTATTAACAGTTATTTAACCTTTAACATGAACATTAATCAAACGTAATAATTTTTTCTGGGTACATGATACCATACAGCATCCATATCAAACTTGCACGGGCCGCACTAACATTAAACTTTCATATCAAGGCGGGGGCCTCAAACTTGTGTCCTGCGGGCCACATTTGGCCCGCGGGCCATGTGTTTGAGACCCCTGCGCGAGATGATCCTCATCCCAGTATTTTTCAGGGAATTTGAAAACTTCCTGAAAATGATCTTGCTGTGGTTGTTTATGTCAATAGTGTGACATCATACCAAAACTAACAAAATAGCGTGGATTCACCACAGAATGCATGACAGTATTGCGGTACAATGCAACACTTAAAAAGCAGATTTGAATCTCTCGGTCACAATCCACAGTACTGTGTATTGGATTTTGAATGAGAGTTTTTTGTTTTCTTCCCATTGAATTGCTTCAATTATAACACGGAAGAAGAGGAGCAATTATTTGTTGACCAATCAATTTGTCAAGTGGAAACTGTCACAGGCGCGTGTCGCACATAGCCAGCAAAATGGTGCAGATAAGTGGCGTAGTTTAAATGCTCTGGTCCGTTTTCAATAGAAAGAAAAAGGAACTATATAACAGTGTGTACTGAACCTAGAAACAAGGCATGTTTAGATAACAAAGTAAAAATGTTTTTTAGTCCGCAGCCATGTCTTGACCAATGAATAAGTATTCCAAACTGTGATAATATGAAATAAATGACTACAAATCCAGATATATATGACGGTCAGTCCGGTAAAACATGATGACAAATACTTGTGGAAGAATGTGAGCACAAACGGGATAACTGCAAACACAGAGCGACACAAAGGAGCGAGGATTAATCACTTCTACCCCGCAGGCGCCTCTAACTCGGCCCGCCTCTGTCCTTTTGGAATAGAGCCAAGAAAGCGGTACTTTTTTTTTTTTTTTTGCGTTTCACCTTTCTCAGCCCACACAACATGACCAACGTCGGCCTAAAGTACTTCAAGATCACTTTATGAAAAGGCTTTTAGCATCTCTTAAATGTCTTAAAGTGACCTTCAGTTGAAACTACATAATGTGCCAGTAAATAACATGAGCTGTGCCATCGTAATTGCCCCAGCTGGAAGGCTCCCTCAATAACAACTAATGTCAGCCGGTGTCATCTGCTCACATGTCTGCTCCATAAATGTCTGTTGTGCTTTGTGAGAAAATGTCTTCATTAAAAAAAGAATTGATTGGACCTCGACTCAATTACCACCTGGACATTCAGTCTCTGCAACATAAGTCCGATAATGTATAGGCTTGTATTCATCTACTCACCTTTTTAAGCCTTGGATATAGTTTGTCAAGAAAATTGGTTTTGACAAAATTCTGAATTGCAATAGCAAAATCATTTAAGTTCTGCATTATATTATCGTCTGAACTGACACAAAGACAGATCAATCTTGAATGGGCGGCAACCTTTCTGAGCTGAAAGTGAACCACACAGTTGGATCTCTGGACGGTGGCCTGTTCAAGTCCCGATTGAAAGTCCCAGGCACTGAACCCCCAACTGCTCGGGACTCTTGAAATCTTTCCATGAGGCCATAAATTACTACTTATATTTCTGGTTTGTGTCAGTTGATATGAAACCTGAATTATTATTTAGGCTGTTTCTGATATTCACATGTCAGTAGCCACGTTTACATGGACCCAAATACAGTAAAGTCTCCTTATATCGATATTCTCGGGAGTCGGAAAAAATACCGATATAACCGGACTATCCATATATCCGATCCTGCGCCGAACTGCATTAAAAGTGGGCGGATCTTTGATATGGCATGTAATTTTCTCCTTGACTTCATGGATTGCGTATCTAGCATGCTTTTGTACTACAATACATTTTGTACTACAGTAAATAAAAATAAACTTACGCTGTAGTGATTACCGGTTACCGGGACATAATTCACCCCGGAACTATCGATAGGGAAGGTGTTGCCACCCGAGGGGTAGGCGCGAGGGACGGGTGTTTTCCGCTGTGTGTGCTGCACTCTGGTGGTGGAAGTGTGAAAAATAAAGTTGACTGGAAGCAGCCGTTCGCCGTGTTCTTTTTTGGTATTGAAATCCTTAAGCAAAGATTGATTTAAGCTGCTTTTGTATCGATATAAGCAGACCAAATTGGCTGGCGGGAGATGAAAAGGGCATCCTAGTAACCGGATTATCATAGTAACCGTGTATCGTACTAACGGAGCTAATTATATCATAAAAGACTAGAAATTTGCCGGGAAATGAAAATAGTATCGTAATAAGTAGTAATTCGTTTTAACCGATATCGATATAACGAGACTTTACTGTAGTCCAATTCCATTCGGGTTATTTGCTCAAACAGGCAGACCTAGGACACGCTGGAGGGATTATGTCTCACAGCTGGCCTGGAAACACCTTGGTGTCCTCCCGGTGGAGCTGGAGGAGGTGGCCCGGGACTGGGAAGTCTGGGATTCCCTACTAAGACTGCTGCCCCCGCGACCCGGACCCGAATAAGCGCAGGAAAATGGATGGATGGATGGATGGAAAGAATCTAACCTTTGTAACCGCTCAATCGGAAAGTTGTCAGACTGCGTTCTTCTTCGTGGTGTTTTTCTTCTTCTGTTGTTTGTTGGCGGTTGGCAAGCAACGAAAAACTGGATGAACGAAAAACTGCCAATACGGAGTTATTCCAACAAGTAAAAGAAAAACTCAAGGAAGTCGGTATCACGTGATGTTGGTGTTTACGCTTTACTGGGCATGCCCCATTGAATATTCTGGTTGATTATAGCGGCGCATGTAGACAAGAGATTGGAATATTCCTTTCCATGTAAACTAGAGAGCTAGCGACCTAAACGGTAGCCTTCAAGTTATTTCCTTTAAACTTAAATAGCCAAAAACTTACCACTTCCACACGGATAGGGAGGATAACTATTAACAGTTATTTAACCTTTAACATGAACATTAATCAAACGTAATAATTTTTTCTGGGTACATGATACCATACAGCATCCATATCAAACTTGCACATGAAACTTTCATATCAAGGCGGGGGCCTCAAACTCGTGTCCTGCGGGCCACATTTGGCCCGCGGGCCGCGTGTTTGAGACCCCTGCGCGAGATGATCCTCATCCCAGTATTTTTCAGTGAATTTGAAAACTTCCTGAAAATGATCTTGTTGTGGAAAGGTTGTTTATGTCAATAGTGTGACATCATACCAAAACCAACAAAATAGCGTGTATTCACCACAGAATTCTGGTTGATTATAGCGGCGCATGTAGACACGCGATTGGAATATTCCTTTCCATGTAAACTAGAGAGCTAGCGACCTAAACGGTAGCCTTCAAGTTATTTCCTTTAAACTTAAATAGCCAAAAACTTACCACTTCCACACGGATAGGGAGGATAACTATTAACAGTTATTTAACCTTTAACATGAACATTAATCAAACGTAATAATTTTTTCTGGGTACATGATACCATACATCAAACTTGCGCGGGCCGCACTAACATTAATCTTTCATATCAAGGCGGGGGCCTCAAACTAGTGTCCTGCGGGCCACATTTGGCCCGCGGGCCGCGTGTTTGAGACCCCTGCGCGAGATGATCCTCATCCCAGTATTTTTCAGTGAATTTGAAAACTTCCTGAAAATGATCTTGCTGTGGAAAGGTTGTTTATGTCAATAGTGTGACATCATACCAAAACCAACAAAATAGCGTGTATTCACCACAGAATTCTGGTTGATTATAGCGGCGCATGTAGACACACGATTGGAATATTCCTTTCCATGTATACCATGTATATGTGTACACACCGTCAGTTAGAACAGATTCTTCGAAATGGTCAAACATTAATTCCCTTTGCCCGAATCCTTTTTTAATTGAGCAAATTGTAGCCCAGATTGAAACATACATACAGTATGTATTCCAACATTGTTGCTTCAAAGGCATACATTTTCATATGATGTAATCCAGAAGAGAATCTAAATAAAAATCTGAATTTTCACAAGCCAAGGCCAATGCATGGCTGTTAAAGCATGAAAGCACCGTTACATACTGTATTTAAATACCGTCATGGCCTGCTTGCAGGTCGCAGCTGCAGAGCAGGAAATACACACAGGATGTTCTGTGATAAACTCCAACTCTGGTGGATATTATACCCGATTGCAGCTAATAAATTGCAGCGTGGCACAGAGAGCACAATGGATAATGTCTCCTTGGCGAGGTCGGTCACACAATGATTGAGACCAGTGAGTCAATAATTAAGTCTACCATTAAGACAATAAATCTCATTGTAATCAAAACAGCCAATTGGAATTGAAACACACAGCTGATCATCGCACCGGCGATGGTTTGCTCTGTTTGTCGGTAATATGCCTGTAATGACAATGTTAACCTTCATGTGCTCTTCTGGAGCTTCAATTAAGTCTGCATGATTGCTCATATTCTTACTGCATGTAAATGAGTCTGCACTCTTTGTTCTTTCATTTTTCACTCTTCATTATTAAAACAAGACACACCAGAAATATAGTAGAAGTTTTACAATGTTATCAGCAAGAAAATGAAATGTTTTGAAAGTCATTTAGTACCATTTGTAGTGTAGTTTATACCACATACTTCTTTCATCAAGACCTCTCAAATTGTCTAGTAAACTACAGAAAGGGGTGGACATTTGACCCCATTTTATTGATCTAATATGCAAAAATTAATGATTTTGCACTCAACTTGATTTGGACTTTGCCATCAATGACTCTTGACATTTTCAGTGTATGTGTTTTGAGTAAAATGTGTCAAAATATTCAACTAACCTACCTGATTGTTATGATGATGATGTTCCAGCAAGACAAACAATGTTCTCATTGATATCCGATCAGGTTTAAGAACAAACAAGAAATATGTGAATGTCTTGTCTTGTCACACTGGTTTTATTTTATTTATAACTCCAAATCCATGCATAGTATTTGTCAAATACAATAACACAAAAACAATTGTCACATTGTCCAAATGGGATTTTATTTGGGAGACACTGAACAGTGCTTATGACTTTGGACTTGACTCGACCTGTCTTGCCTTGCTCCGACCTTTACCTTTGTGTGCTGGCCCAAGAGAGAGATGCTAAAAAAAATGCTATGTCCAGTTATTAGATAGCCCCTTATTGCTTTGGACACTTGAGGTGAACAAAATTTCACACAGCATTCCAAATTCCCCACACTGCTGCTTGGAAATGAGGCCTTAGTAAATACTTGAACAGCCAACCAGACTCATTTTTTCATTACTTTTAATATCCAGTGTTACCGCATGATGTAAGAAAGCCTCAACACTCTGGGATACCTTTACGCTCTCTGAAACATGTGAGGTTATTCAAAAGACTTTGGAGGTTAAAGCTAAATCTAAATCCCAATTCTACCCCTTGGTCCTTGTCTTAACCCTTAGCTCTTGACTATAGAACATTGAAATCATGATAATCAAGTGGTGTCCCATTTCTTACTGGCTTTTTCCCCTTGGCGCTTGGAAAGGAAAAAGGAAAGGGTAAAACGAAAGGGATGGTCTAAGTCAGGGGTCTCAAACATGCGGCCTGCGGGCCAAATGTGGCCCGCAGGACACTAGTTTGAGGCCCCCGCCTTGATATGAAAGTTTAATGTTAGTGCGGCTCGCGCAAGTTTGATATGGATGCTGTATGGTATCATGTACCCAGAAATAATTATTTGATTAATGTTCATGTTAAAGGTTAAATAACTGTTAATAGTTATCCTCCCTATCCGTGTGGAAGTGGTAAGTTTTTGGCTATTTAAGTTTAAAGGAAATAACTTGAAGGCTACGGTTTAGGTCGCTAGCTCTCTAGTTTGCGAGTTAGCATGTGTCTCAAGACCCTGCAGTTGCGCAATATGTTGTAAATAAAAAGAGTATAAATGTGACTATAGTCGTGTTTTGTCATGTCTACAGGGCTCTAATAATGCTTTGTTCATTTTAATCTGAAAAAAATAATTTGTCTACCCACCAACTATATGTGGTTTCTTAAGTTTTTATTATTTGCCGTTATTATTATTACATGTATTTATTTATTACTGATTGATTGATTTTCTTTATTCTTGATTTGTTTATTTATTTTTCATCTTATTTTGTGTAGAAAAATAAAAATTAAGATATTTGAGAACAGTGGAATGTTTTATCAAAGCTTTTATTGTATAAAATCGGAACCAAAGCACTGAAAAAGTTTTTATATTTTTTTGTTTTTTGTTTTTTTGGAAAACCTGATGTGGCCCAGCCAGTGGCCCCCAGGTAAATTGAGTTTGAGGCCCCTGTTCTGAGGGAATTGTTGGGAATTGTGGTCCAAGTCAAGACATATTTCAGTCTATCTATTGAATGTATATGCAAATAAACACTGCAGGAGGGAGAAATGTTGCTCCCCAGGCTCTTTTGCTTATAATAGACGTTACAGCTAAAGTAAACGTGGTCCCTGTAAACAATGCAATCATATCAGCAGCCTATAAAATGACCTTAATAGCAAAATCACATACAGTGTTTATTTCACTGCAGGTATCTCCACTCTCAGGGCTGTCTTACACTATTTAAAAATGAAAAATACAGTCCCCGCTGATAGGACTGTGAACCCAAGACAATCCACCTCAAACCTGATAAGAAGTTAGTTGCATGTTCTATGCAATTTCTATGCATGTCGGCTGGCTCATTAGGCAACAGAGTTTCCACGGACTCTGTGTTTCGCAGAAGTGCAATTTAGCATAGTTGAATGCACGTTGTTTTATGCATCCTTGTGGTGTATTAGAGCGATGTATCAGTGCTCTGTTATATGAGCAGTTATGTTTTGCTGCATCAAATAGAGAATTGCATACTATAGCATATGCAGACTGTTGCATGGACCACTCACTGTAGTAAATATTACTACTAGATATATTTCACAAATCTTTGAATAGTAATACAGGTTAGCTATCAAGGCTAGCTAAACAGGGGCCACTGTCATTCATGTTGTATCTTGCAGTCTCTGACAGTCGGTGTCAATCACGGCTAGTCAAACGACATACATCTTGTGGACAATTTTTTATTTTTGTTATGTCTTATAGATGCTCAATGAACTACAGAGGCGGTTCTGACTTCCGAAACTGAAATAGAGCCGGTTGTAAGTGATTATTCTGCAAATGTAATATATAGATGTATGTAGTAACAATGCACAGTGTATTAATAACTGCTCATCACAACATAATATTACAAACATGCATGTTTTATTTTTGCTGAGGTCCTAAGAAACACACCAAAAGAGGGGTGCCTCATACTCATATACTTATATACGTATGTCTGGTGTGTGTCTTGCATAGTGGGTGTGTATGCGTTCCATTCTGGAAGCCTTTTAGACAATATTTTGGTAGCATTCCCAATTTTGCATTTGACTTCAGAGGTTCTATTATCATTCTGCAAGACTGCAGTATATGTGGCTGTAACAACAAGAAGTCCTTAAGTACATGCATCACAGTCGGAAATCTGAACAAACATGTCTTCCACTTTGTGTAACACTGACGGTCAGCATGTGGCCTCCTCTGTAGCCGACTAGCGCCAACCACAAAGCCAAGCTGTGACAATCTTTGTGACTTTTCTATTTAATCCAATAAAAGGGGAGCAATCCTTCAAGGGCAAAATGGAAGACAGCTATGAGTCAAAACTGCTGAAATTATAGCCGTGCTTGCACAAATAACAGAGTCGACAATAGCCGTGTTCATTACAAAAGACATTATTTTCATTAATGTTCTAAAGAAGACTGATTGCTGAGTGTTGAATCGTAAGGGGAGAAGGGGTGACTCCATGCATGCTTCCATTCTCATCACACCGTCACGCTCGTTTCATGGCAGACTGAGGCCTAAACCCATCAGCACATTATCATTCAAGTAGAGCGGCTGCCTGAATCAAGGACTTTGGTATTATCGGGAGAATGACTTGCCAGTTGACACCGAAGAATCACAGAAATCCTTCACCACCATTGTACAAGCTTTCGCCATTCTCCCCTAAAATCTTCTTATGTTTTCCTTTATTTTTTCATTTTGCCAAATGGCTTTCCGGTGCTTTACCACACAGGGCTGTTCATTTAAAAAGGTACACTTTGAAATTGATAACTGAGGTATAACGTGTCTAGGGAAGAGCTAGTACACCAGTATCTGTATCTGTTCACCCATCTAAATGATCTATATCTGTATATTATTTAAAATCTGCAATTGACATGGATTGATCAGAAGTTGCTATATGTATTGTTTATTGTATGCGTAATTTATCCTTGATACTTTAGAACAGGGGTCTCAAACGCGCGGCCCGCGGGCCAAATGTGGCCCACAGGACACTAGTTTGAGGCCCCCGCCTTGATATGAAAGTTTAATGTTAGTGCGGCCCGCGCAAGTTTGATATGGATGCTGTATGGTATCATGTACCCAGAAAAAATTATTACGTTTGATTAATGTTCATGTTAAAGGTTAAATAACTGTTAATAGTTATCCTCCCTATCCGTGTGGAAGTGGTAAGTTTTTGATATGGATGCTGTATGGTATCATGTACCCAGAAAAAATTATTACGTTTGATTAATGTTCATGTTAAAGGTTAAATAACTGTTAATAGTTATCCTCCCTATCCGTGTGGAAGTGGTAAGTTTTTGATATGGATGCTGTATGGTATCATGTACCCAGAAAAAATTATTACGTTTGATTAATGTTCATGTTAAAGGTTAAATAACTGTTAATAGTTATCCTCCCTATCCGTGTGGAAGTGGTAAGTTTTTGGCTATTTAAGTTTAAAGGAAATAACTTGAAGGCTACCGTTTAGGTCGCTAGCTCTCTAGTTTGCGAGTTAGCATGTGTCTCAAGACCCTGCAGTTGCGCAATATGTTGTAAATAAAAAGAGTATAAATGTGACTATAGTCGTGTTTTGTCATGTCTACAGGGCTCTAATAATACTTTGTTCATTTTATTCTGAAAAAAATAATTTGTCTACCCACCAACTATATGTGGTTTATATATAAGTTTTTATTATTTGCCGTTTTATTATTATTATATTTATTTATTACTGATTGATTTTCTTTATTCTTGATTTGTTGATTTATTTTTCATCTGATTTTGTGCAGAAAAATTAAAATTAAGATATTTGAGAACAGTGGAATATTTTATCAGAGCTTTTATTGTAGAAAATCGGAACCAAAGCGAAGTTTTTTAAATTTTTTTGTTTTTAATAAATGCGTTTTTTTTTTGAAAACCTGATGCGGCCCAGTCTCACCAAGACTTGAGCTCCAGTGGCCCCCAAGTAAATTGAGTTTGAGACCCCTGCTTTAGAGTTATTCTTAATGAGTTATGTGAAGTTGGTGATTCATGCAAACATGACAAGAGGGGGAATAACCTGTCAGCTTTGTTGACTCTATTTTTCTCAAAAGCACCGCGTTCTGTACTCCAAGCAGTTTTCCAACTCACTTCATATCGCCACCAAGTGAGCAGATGAAAAAAAACAAAACATTGTCAGTGACTGATGCACGGTCGTGCCGTCTGTCTTGTTAAAAACATCGTGTATTTTATGAAACAAGTTTAACATTGCAAGTTGCATACTGCAACTTATTGATAGGGGTGTAATATTTTAGCTATATATTAGTAATATTTTAGCCATACATGCAGAATGCTTGATGCCGCACTTGTGCCAGTCAATGCAGGTCTGCACAGAGGGATTACGCTGGTCTGTTTGGACAATGTTGATGTACTGTAAGTGGGCTGGACAGAAAATTAGGAACCTCTTGGTCTGAGTACTATACCACAAAACCCATCCTCCACAATGACTGTAAAAATAAATCAGCACTTCTCAAAGACAGACTATAAAAATGAATCATTATAATCCCTGCGTAGGGAGGATTTATCTGAGTGATACCGCCGTTATCAAGGTGTACCTTATAAATCAGCAAGCGCACATTTATCACATCTCCAGGCTGAAATGAGCATTGGGCATCACAGTGTTTCAACTCGGTGGGTGGCAAAATGTTTTCACTTTCACAGGAGAAAGAAGACATGGCTGTAAAAGTAAATTGCAAGTGGGTGGTTATGCTTTGCTGTCCCTCCTTCTTTGGAGGCTGTGGAATTCCAAGGTTGGAAGAACAGTGACACCTAGTGGTCCACCTCTGCATAAGGCATACAAACATTAATTCTTCACAAAGTGGTGCGTTCAAAGTCAGTTGATACATCAACACAGTACAGAAATCACTAAGCTAATAATGACTATGTTACTTCAAGACTATATAACATATATATGTGTATTTTATTGATATTTCAGAAATCTGAAAAATATTTGTTACTCTGTCACCAAACCATTACAGTACAGTAATCCCTCATTTATTATGGTTAATAGGTTCCAGACAATATTATAATAATACTGCAGCTCACTGTTCAGGGATGCGCTCATGAGCTCCGCCAATCAGCCAATGCATTATGGGAAGAAGTTAAAATACTTGTTGTTTTTGTATTTTAATCTGTCAATGGCTGCCGGGTCACCGGAGCTCATGAGCTCCCTCTGTTGGCTTCAGCCATTGGCCAATTAACTGCTCTGCTGGGAAGAAATGCATGATGGGAAGAAGTTCAAAAAATTGTTTTGTTTCATTTTGTAGCTACCTTTTGAGTGTTAAGCTATTGCGTGATGACTTTAGCCTTCTATCCAAAATGAGTAATGCGATTTCTGATGTTTAATAATCTCATTGTGAGTTTTCTTAGAGCTGCCTGTGTCATCACTGACGCCACAATACGTGTCTTTTTGGAACATGGATATGTGCGGATTGTGTATCGAAAATCAGTTTTTCTCTCTGAATTTAGTGGGATGTTTTAGTGGACATACTACTTCCATGCTTATTCGTTCTTCTTCTTTCAAACGTTTGTATGCAAATACCAGGTATATCAAAACTGGTTTTTAATTTCTTCTTGTGATTTTTCACAGCTGGAACTCTGTATTTCCACAAAGCAATGTTTATTGACGTATTGAATCTATTTGGATTACCATTCGATAGATTTGTTTTGCAATAAATTTATCACGTCTATGATAAATTGTGACAATAACAAAGCCATTTTTCAAGTGGATCTAGCAGCCAGTGATTTGTGTCCAGTGTAAACAGTTTTGATAAATGCACTCTGCTGTGTTTGTCGTCCTTTTTGCTCAATCATTTTCATGCTTAAATGAAGCAATTTGTTTCCCACTGTGCAATCTGTAGAGTTGATTTTCCAAGATGTCCATCTCGGGGCGAGCCACCCACTTCCATTGCTTGTGCACAGCAGGCTCTGCCTCTTGTTGAGGCGCCGGGAACGACCACAACGGGGAGGATTTCAAGTCGAAAACGGGGCTTTAATTAATGTAATGAATCTTGCTGGAGAGGTGTTGAAAGCCCGACATCGGTGTGGTCTCAGCAAGAGCTCATTCCGGCTCACACCATCGTGGTCATTCATCATCCTCTGAACAATACAGTGCACGGCGGCGAGTACGATAAGAAACATGGACAGAGCGAGAGATGCAGTCAATGAGCGCATTCATTCCAAACTGTAGGGAACCACAGATAGTCAAAAAATATCCTTTCGTTCATTAATTCTCTACTGCTGGTCCAGTCTCGGGCGAGATGGTAGCCTATTTCAAAATATGTACTCACCGAATCATTTGTTTCAATGATAGAGTCCTGAGTCCTAGTTTTATCTACAAGAATAACAAGCTTACCGGTTAAATATTTCAGCGGATTTACTCGTATAACATCTTAACTGTATCTGTCTATCGCAAGATAGATCAGTGGTACATTGTAGTTGTTTTTTTTTTTTTGTAGAAAACATGATTTTTGCTCTAAAAAAGGTGAATTAGGACCTTATTGAAAGTTTGTTTGAGTTCCAAATTATAGAAGGTCATAGGTCCCTCACTTATTCGTCCCTCAGTGGGGAAATTTGTATTGCACAGCAGCAAGAGTACAGAATCAGTTAAGCAGTACAAAATACACAATATAGAAAAACAAACAATAGAAACAACCCAAGTATTAACAAAATCAACAATTTTTCCCAGAGTTATATTCAATACAGTATGTAGATAATATGAACGAGATGAGATATATGACCAGTCTATACACTGAGATCTTGTTAGAGAGTTAATATGAGGCATTATGGAAATACTTCACATAGAACTTAGTATATTGCATTTAGAGTCCTTAATATTGCACATGGAAGTTGATCAGATATTGCAGATTTGAACAGGTACTATAATAACTAATAAAAATCCTGGAAAAATTGCTGGAACTGAAACTCAACACTAAACCAACCGATAAACCACTTCCTGTCTAGCACTCTACTCCAATAGGAAATACATTTATAGCAACACACACATTGTCTTATATGGCAAATTTTGTCTCCAATATTGAGTAATATGTGTATGATGATGGGATGTTAGTTCAGGTTTAGAGGGCTTTAATAATGTTAAAACAACTTATTTAGAAGGCTGCAAATTGGTTTTAACGACAAAAATTGTTTTCTAAATTTTTAAATAAAGAAATTACAGGGATTCGGACATTCATTCATTTTCTACCGCTTTTCCTCACGAGGGTCGCGGGGGTGCTGGAGCCTATCCCAGCTGTCTTGGGGCGAGAGGCGGCGTACAGCCTGGACTGGTGGCCATCCAATCACAGGGCACATATAGACAAACAACCATTCACACTCACATTCATACCTATGGACAATTTTGGAGTCGCTAATTAACCTAGCATGTTTTTGGAATGTGGGAGGAAACCGGAGTATGGTCGATGGTGGAATTGAACCCAGGTCTCTTAGCTGTGAGGTCTGCACGCTAACCACTAGACCAGCGTGCCGCCCTTTAATAATGTTAAATCAACTTATTTAGAAGGCTCCAAATAGGTTTTAACGACAAAAATCATTTTCTAAATTTCTAAATAAAGAAATTACAGGGATTCAGATATTATAAACTTATTATTAATTTTAATTCTCTTCAGGTAATAAAAGCTTTTTAATGGAGAATATGTCTGTATTATTTTCTCAGTGTTAATAAATTGCAATTGCATCATATGACATGTTATGGAACCTGTTATGCATAAAACAGTATCAATATATCTCCTTACAGATGCTTGAACTCTGCACGCTGATGTCCCCTTCTTTGCATCCGTCATTACTTTGGTAAAGCGAGTATGTTTGTACTTTTCATGGCTGTGATCATTTTCAGACTATCCTGACCAGAAACATAGCTGTTGATTATTGACATGTGCGTGCACATTTGGAGTCAAAGTCAGAAGTGGTATGTTGTTACACCACCACAAATCTCCGGAGAGCGAGGGTCACAACATTGCATGTAAATTTGATTGCTTTATGCACCGTATCGCATTTCTGTAGTTTTCCAAGTGAGCCACAGAGTTGAGAGACGAGCCCAAAGTTGGTCACATGTTGTGTTCTTTTATGAAGCCCATGATTTTTTTTTTTTTTTTTTTTTTTGCCAGGTTAATTAGTCGTCAATCGTTACACAATTTCACCTCATCCAATCAAAGACGATGGTTTTAAGTTTAAAGTTTCATGTCTTTGACACAGTCTTTATGACACATCAATTCCAAGCCCACACTGATTATTAAAATGTGTTGGAGACTTCTCATACCTGCTTTTGTCCTTGACTTTTTTTTTTTTTTTTTTCCACAACCAACCCACGCACACAAGCACTCAAGGGCCTGAATCCATACACATTTGCATGGCAGGCCTATAAGCCTGGGTGGCTACAGAGACAATGATGAAAAGAGACTGAAGGTCGAATGAGAAATGGGCGGCAGTGACTCTGCTTTAAGTGTTCAGTTGCCAGAGAGCTCGAAACATTTCATCCAAGAGTGAAATCCACAGTTTGCAGCAAGACCAATAATATACTGAGTCATTGTGGCAATTGAAGGCAGACTAGATAAACATGAGATGTCTCAGTGTCTCGCTTGTCTTTCATTTTAATTTAGATTCATTGATCATATACCAGCAATTCCGATTTTGAGTCTTTCACACACAACTTTGAGTTCAAACAGAATAATTATGCATCGTAAAACCTCAGCTCTGCACACATTAAAGGATTAACTTTGATTTGAGGATTTTTTTTTTTTTTTGCGACATCAGCTCCTTTATATGAGAACAGGAACACTAGTTATTTAAAGCAGTCAAATCAAAGCACGTTCTTGTTTGTTTGTTTTGCTGTTCTCTTCTTTAATCTCACATGTTAAGTAAAAACATGGAAGGCCAAGTCTGAAGTCACAGCCTTGGAATTTTTGAGTCACAAGCGCCGCTTAGTGCAGGGGTCGGCAACCTTTCCTTATTAAAAGAGCCATTTTAACCCCATGCTCACTAAAGGAAAATAGTAATGGTTTTATTTCATTTGAACATGCATCAGATTACAATTGAATGCATCCCATAATCAGTTCACAGTTCAAAAGGAGTAGGAAGAAGCAAAGCTTATTAAATCCTACCCCTCCATCTGGTACTTTTACAATCAGTAACTGTTACATTTGTTCACTTCCTGCTTTCCATAATACAATTTAAGGTTGTTTTTTTTGTTTTATAATTTTTTTTATGATTTTTATGATATGACCATCCAATGACATAATGTGTACCATAGTAAGTGTCAATATAGTGATATATATAGCACATCATGACTGGTTCAAGACTCTTCATCCTTGTATTTAGCAAACACCCCTGAAGAAATGTGGACATCCACAGCAAATTGCGAGTCCCCATCATGATTTTGATTGACTGCCAGATTTAGAGGGAATTTTGGGGTATCAAAGTAGTTCAGAGGAGAAAAAGCGGAGTTGATCAAGTACTCCTGCTAGTATCCGATCTTGCTATAATATTCAAGATAAATGTACATAAATATATGTGTAAATTAAATGCAAACTTACCTGGTATGTTTACTCATTGCGAAGGGAGCCACAACAAAGAGGCTGAAAAGGCTCTGGAGCCGTGGGTTGCTGACCCCTGGTTTAGCGTTTACCAAATAAAATGCCATTTTGACAGTGTAACAATCTTTAAATACAATCAATCTTGTATCTGATAACTACAATGACTTCATTTTCAGTTGTTTTTTTTTTTTTTTTTTTTAACAAGACCAGTGTGATTTACTCAGTACACAGAAATATAATCCAAAAAAAATGGCTTGGACCTTACTAGATGCGTTCAATGAGGCAGATTCTGTGGGAAAATATGTTGTCCTGCTGGAAATGATACTTTATATGGGGACATACAAAGTCATCAGACCCAAGCACGGGTCAAGTCCCGAGTAGTTAATGTCAAAGTGCAAGTCCACACCTTTGGTCTTTGGTAGTGGTAGAACGATAGATGGACTTGGCAGTAGGTCAAACTATAAACAATTACAGTTACCTCCTTCAAAGATGAATTACAGCAGGGGTCTCAAACATGCGGCCCGCGGGCCAAATGTGGCCCGCAGGACACTAATTTGAGGCCCCCGCCTTGATATGAAAGTTTAATGTTAGTGCGGCCCGTGCAAGTTTGATATGGATGCTGTATGGTATCATGTACCCAGAAAAAAAATCACGTTTGATTAATGTTCATGTTAAAGGTTAAATAACTTAATAGTTATCCTCCCTATCCGTGTGGAAGTGGTTTTTGGCTATTTTGGTTTTTTGGCTATTTAAGTTTAAAGGAAATAACTTGAAGGCTACCGTTTAGGTCGCTAGCTCTCTAGTTTGCGAGTTAGCATGTGTCTCAAGACCCTGCAGTTGTGCAATATGTTGTAAATAAAAAGAGTATAAATGTGACTATAGTCGTGTTTTGTCATGTCTACAGGGCTCTAATAATGCTTTGTTCATTTTAATCTGAAAAAAAAATTGTCTACCCACCAACTATATGTGGTTTCTTGAGTTTTTATTATTTGCCGTTTTATTATTATTATTATATTTATTTATTACTGATTGATTTTTATTCTTGATTTGTATATTTATTTTTCATATTATTTTGTGTAGAAAAATAAAAGTAAGATATTTGAGAACAGTGGAATGTTTTATCAGAGCTTTTCTTGTAGAAAATTGGAACCAAAGCGACGTTTTTTAAATTTTTTTGTTTTTAATAAATGCATTTTTTATTTTAATTTTTTTTTGGGAAAACCTGATGCGGCCCAGTCTCACCCAGACCCGACCGAGCTCCAGTGGCCCCCCAAGTAAATTGAGTTTGAGACCCCTGAATTACAGCTTGGAAAGAGCTCAGTTTCAATACAGAATACTGTTTATTTTAGGCTGCTAATATGACATGGTAATAAGGGGCAATATGTTCTAGTCATTGATACTGCAGTTGTGACTTTTTTATCTTCTGTTGGAGTTCGAAAATAGCAGGAAGTGGAAATCTACACTGACACTGCCCAAATTGTTGTCGAAACTGTTTGACACTTTTCAAGGTTTTTGTCTCTCAGCCATAAATTGCTTGGAACACAACGAGCCAAGCACCATTATCCTCAATGGAAAACCTTCTCATGGAACGTCCTTGGGGGACGTTTTTTTTTTTTTTTTTGTTTCTCACGACTGACTGACTGACAGCCTTCCTGCTCTATCGGACGCCCTCCATCTTTCTCTGCCTGTCTCAGCTCCTTTTACCTCGCTCTTTTACCTCGACAGTCTGTTCACATTAAACTGCTCCGCTAAGCACCTTTGATTCCCAACACATTTCAGTGTGTTCTTCATTGTGCTCGCCTGTCCTTCAAGTTTTAGGAGGGAGGAGAAGAAACCGGAGACAATAGTAGTTCTCTGACATTGACTGTAATGGAGCCAGACCCTTAACCGCACTTCTCATAACCTTCCCTAAATGAACATGGCAACAGTTCTTTCAGATAGATCATGTGGTAGTTCCTTTTGAGCACAAAGTCAAGTGAATCAGCATCGCTTATGCACGCCCTTTGTGGGATTCCCACAGGATCAAACCCCCGTCTATTTCGTGACACTATATTGTGCATCGATTACACGGCCTTCGTTTTGCATTCTGTTCTTTTAATCTTGTTTACTGTTGAGAATCATTTCAAGTTAGTCTTCACAAACAATAAACTCGAGAGAAAGATCCTCCATCATTGATACGAGAAGTTCAATATTATTATTATAATATTCTAAGAGACGAGACAAAATTTTAATTTGAATCTTAATCTTAATAATAAGTAAAATTAAAAAAAATATGATTGGACAAACAAACTATATAGGTGTGTTTTGAAGCGTTTACTGTCCCAAAAATTGATGCTAAATGATATTACTGTCAACATTTTTTGGACCAAATAAACCACTAATGTTATATTAATAATAGTATATCATAATAATGCAGTATTTCCTTCAATATGTCTAGTTTCACTCTATAAAGTTGTGGAATTACTGTTTGTGGCATTTATTTTCTCACATGCAATGTGTCTGTCAAACGTTTGGAGCATTTCTTGAAGTGTACTATTAGTACTATTTCCACGAAACGATGTGTACATCCATACATTTTTTTGTACCGCGTATCCCCACAAGGTTTGCGGGCATGCTGGAGCCTATCCCAGCTGTCTTCAGGCGAGAGGCTGGGTACACCCTGGACTGGTCGCCAGCCAATCACAGGGCACATATAGACAAACAACCATTCACACTCACATTCATACCTATGGATAATTTGGAGTCGCTAATTAAGTTAGCATGTTTTTGGAATGAGGGAGGAAACCCACGCATGCACGGGTAGAACACACAGAGATGCCTCAGCAGGGAATCGAACTCAGGTCTCCTAGCTGTGGGTCCACTCTTCTACTGTGCAGCGATGTGTACATCACAAGACAAATAATGAATAAAGTCCAACCAGAAAATTAACACAGCCTAACTCAGTGGACGAGTTATAGTCAGATCAGGAAGACCCTGGTTCGATTCTTCGCTTGGGCACCTCTGTGTGGGTTTTCTCCAGGGGACTCTTGTTTCCAAAAACAAAGACTGTTGGGTTAATTGGCAACTCCAAAATTACGTGAATGTTTATTTATCTATATGTGCCTGAAGTCAGCTGGGATAGACTCCAGCATACCTGTGACCCTAGTGAGGATAAGCGGTAAAGAAGATGGATTGGTGGAATATTATGACCTGAGGCAGAGCAAAACTGTTTAATTAGACTTTAAAAAAAGAACAGTGATTTATTGTAGGGGGGTTAAAAAAGTGCACACAGAGTAATTCGGCAGAGGTATAGTATCACAAACAAAATCTTTGTGATAATAGCCAAATAATCTGCAGAATCATTGACACAATTACTGAATCAATGTATGGTCTAATCACATCCATATCCAGCTATAGTAATATTGATTATAAGCAGAATTTAATTGGGTCCACAGGGTACATATAGTTAGCATGGATGTGGAACAAGTGGGATTCCATAGAGGTTTTTAAAAATGTTATTTAATCTTCAATAAGAGGAAACTCACCTCTTCTTTGTGATTGTCCTCACCTTCATTATGTGCTTATCTGCATTGTTGCCAATTTTTAAGGAAGAAAAATAGCAGCTGCTTTAGAACTACAAATAAACTCCAGCATTTCATTCATTCATTCATTCATTCGTTTTCTAATGAGGGTCGCGGCGGTGCTGGAGCCTATCCCAGCTGTCTTCGGGCGACCATTCACACTCACATTCATACCTATGGACAATTTGGACTCGCCAATTAACCTAGCATGTTTTTTTGGAACGTGGGAGGAAACCGGAGTACCCGGAGTAACCATTTTGAGGGGTTTCTGTGTGGAAGTGGTTTTTTCATTCATTCATTTTCTACCGCTTTTCCTCACGAGGGTCGCAGGGGGTGCTGTAGCCTATCCCAGCTGTCTTCAGGCAAGAGGCGGGGTACACCTCAGCCAATCAAAGGGCACTTACAGACCATTCACACTCACATTCATACCTATGGACAATTTCACAATCACTGTCCATCAATCAATTTTCTATCCTTGCGAGTGTCGCAGGGGTGCTGGAGCCTATCCCAGTAAAAGTTGTGGAATTACTGTTTGTGGCATTTATTTTCTCACATGCAATCCGTCTGTCAAAGGTTTGGAGCATTTCTTAAAGTGTACTATTGGTACTATTTCCACGAAACAATGTGTAAATTCATCCATTTTCTGTACCGCTTATCCCCACAAGGTTCGCGGGCATGCTGGGGCCTATCCCAGTTGTCTTCAGGCGAGAGGCGGGGTACACACTGGACTGGTCGCTAGCCAATCACAGGGCACATATAGACAAACAACCATTCACACTCACATTCATACCTATGGACAATTTGGAGTCGCTAATTAACCTAGCATGTTTTTGGAATGTGGGAGGAAACCGGAGTACCCGGAGAAAACCAATGCATGCACGGGGAGAACATGCACGGGGAGAACATGCAAACTCCACACAGAGATGGCTGAGGGTGGAATTGAACCCTGGTCTCCTAGCTGTGAGGTCTTCATGCTAATTTTCATTTCCAAAACTCTGCACAGGCAACAATAGCAAGCCGAGGTATTGCACAATTAACTGAAAAATTCATGTTTCTGGACATATTTGATGAAAAGATGTGCAAGCGCAGGAAGAACACGCAAACTCCACACTGTATGCCTGAGCTGAGATTCAAACATAGAACCTGTGATGCAGCAGTGATGGAAAAAGGTTATATTGTATATCAAATGCTGCATAAGCATTCACAGAAAACAAGCGGTCATGCAGTGACATCTTATGGTCAAATTAAACAACACAAAATATCACCAAAATAGTGACAAAAAAACACAATTATCTTTTATTATGTTTTGCCACTGTTTTTTTTTGTTTCCTGTGGAATTAAGTCATTTTATGTATTTGCAAATGGGGGTTTGCCCCCCTGTGTTACATACTGTAGTGTTATATTAATCATGTACCAGCATGTAATTCAACCATTCATTCAATAGGTGGCACTGTCGTTTCACTTTTAAAATAGCACTGTGCAGTAACTCCTGAGTGCCTTACTAATATTCATTAATCTTCATGATAGATTCAGTGAGCGGGATGCAGCTCAGGATAATGATAATGCATATGTATGAGTTCCCTCACTCATCATTTAGATAATCCAGGAATATAAATTGTGCAAATTTACCGTCATTTGCAGGCAGTTTGCCTTCATTTCCGCAAAGATTCTCGGGGTCACACACAGCATAGCGTTCACAGTGTGACCTTTAACCCCTGTAATTTACTATGGGTCTGAATAGTAGAGGCGGCACACAGAAAATGGTAATTAAAGGTTCCTAATGCCGCACATATATTATATAAATGACAGTTAACATATTCTTGAAAAAGTTGCACATTGTTAAGATTTAATGTTTACGATGCGGCGTTCTTAATTATGATGTACTTGCATCAATTTATCTCTACAATAATGTAATAAAATTATACAGCGTAGTACACTTTAATATAGTGTCTACTGATTATTGCACATTCATGCAATATTATATCAGCTGTAATTACTAAGACCATTTTGATGCAATTGTAGAAAATGTGTCCGCTGCAAGGCATTATAAGAGCTTTCCTTGAATCAAAGAATCATTTCAGTCTGCAGCTAGTGTCCTCAGTTGCCTAGCAACTCCAACACTGGTGCAGACTAATGCTGTCTGTGTGTGGAGGTAAATCAGAGGGCAAATCTCCTCTCACAATTGGTCACATAAAGGTGGGCAGGGTCAAACTTTACCAGCACTACAGGACACTTTTTCCCAATTGTTGTTGCACTGTGGTTGTCTTGTTTAAATAGAAGCAGGGCCAAAGGATGGGAGTTTGCTGCGTTTGACAAACGGCGTAGTGATATCGTCCAAGGACGACAAGTCAGATAGGAGGCTGTGATGTTTGAAAGTAACATTTAGCGTCTGACCGTGTAAGGAAAGCTTTACGAGCTCTTCCAAATGGTGAAATTAACTCTGCTTGCCACCTGAGCTTCCACGCCCCCCAGGCAAATCCGAATGCTCTGTTCAAAGCATGAAAATGTGCTTTGTGGATAGCAGCCATGTCCTCGCTCACCGCTATGTATAATTGCACTGGTGGCTCCTCTCACACATGTGAAATGCAAATGCCCGTAGCGATTGTTCCTCCTTCTCTCGATTCTTGTCCGTCACGCCTCACTAAAACAATTCCACATTGCCGTTAGCTTATCAGCTCCGTCTTTTTCCATTCTTCATTAAAGTTTCATGGCAGATTTCTGACTTTGATAACATATACATATTGCATGTCGTGCTGGGAAACAAGTTTCAGAGAAGTCGGATATTTTTTTACACCGCGCCTTTGTAAGCAGTCAACTGTCATTTGCTTGTACAGGTTCCTGCCCTCAGATCTTCCTGGGTGTGTTGCTACAGGTTATATAACACCTTGACACCACAGAGAGATATTTTATTATCATGAAGCTCACTCAACCAAATTGCTATGACAGATAAATTCCAATAGGGTGTCACATATACAATTTTTTTCCGTTATAATCTGTGGTATCAGGGCTTGACAATAACGATGTACCGATGGCCCGGCGCAAGTTAAAACAAAATTCGGGCAAGTAAATCCAATCAGTGATATTCCCGTCGGGCAAGTGCACTTTTTCGGAGAGTTTTTGGTTCTTGACTGCGTAATTCCGGTGGTAATTTGCAAACCAAACCTTGTAAATCTTGAAATGCACCAATCAGAATCGTTTATTTAGACCGCGGTCCACAGTCTGCGTTTTACCCACACCCGTTCTTTTTCACGATCAACCAATCAGCGATCGTTTGACTACAAAAACATCTATCATGGCGTCCCTGCCAGCATGGTCTAATTCTGCAACAAAATCTTAAGGAAAAGACCAAAAAGTGATGAACCAGTGCCTCCTAAACAAGTATTTTATTAGCGGCAGCAAATCAAATGATAGCACAGGTGAGTGAATCACATTGCTGTGACAATTTGAAGTGGTCACAATGAAACACCACCGATTAGATCCAATACCAAGTGCTGATTTTGCACAAGCTACAAAATCTAGCGCTTCCATTTCTCTGTGTATTTTTCTCACCTTTGCTTCACAAATTATTGTTTGACTATATGAGCATTTTTTTCCGGATTAAAAACACTTTACTAGTACACAAATGTGTCTATTCAATAATGTTTCATTGTGGTGCACAACTTATAAAAGGCAAAGTGCCTCGAAGTCTCGTTCCATGCAACGTCATGATCTATGTAGGAAAACAACCACAATAAATGATAATCATTTCATCTTTATTTAAGATTCTCATGTGATGCCACAAAAATTAGATGATATCATTATGGCAGTCTTTTCATTTTACATGGGGCAAGTTCGGGCAAGTAGTTCTCACCTTAAGGATTCCCCATGGGCAATTAATTTTTGTTTTTAATGTAGAGCCTTGGGTATGTCATCCTTGGGTTTTGATAAATAAAGATTTGAAATTATTCAGACAGATTCAGAAATACATTCCCACACTTGGCAACCTTTTTTTCAGTATTTTTTGATTTATTTTTTTTAATCATTATCGTTATGCTGCATCCATACCGCTAAATAGGCCCAATGTATTGGCTGATTGGCACCTGCTCCTGCCAGTGGTTCCGCCCAGCGCCCAAGTCCCATAATAAAGGCACGACACGGTGCAAGATGTGACACATTCCGTGGAGCACTGTCTCTGCCAATCAACCACACTTCATTGAAATTAGTAAAGAAATGTACACATTAATGCATATTTTTCATCATCAAGATTCATACATTATTAATGAGGAAATTCTGATTTTTTTCAGACTGAAATCTCATCTTGCAATGTTAAGAGGAGTGGGAGTGGGGATGGGGGGGGGGGGGATCCTGATCATAGGAAAGTGTGAAATCTGAACTGAACTTCTTTCAGGTCATGAATGTGTTCTTAAAACTAGAATACTAGTCACTAGTCACCTTTACACTCCTTATATTACTCCTTATACTCCTTATAACGGTTTCAGTGAGTTTCTGGGCCACTAATACATAGTACACTGTGGACACTGTGTATGGTGGGAATGGTGTCCTACTGACTTCGACTTGCATGGAGGATTCGCTTTTGTCTGGAGGTTGCTGAGGTGGTCAAAAATCTCCTCAGGGTGGATTAGATCCGCAAGGAGTTTCTCAAAGCCCTGGATGCTGTGTGGTCCGTCCTGGCGGACACTACTCTGGAGCATTGTGTGGACATTGTGTGGACGTTCCTATGCAAGTATGTTGAAGTATGGAATTTGATCTTACGTTGATTTCATGTTTCCATGACTGTTCTGTTTCCTAACGGAGGAAATTATGAATAAAATAATATATATATATATTCAACCTATACGTTATATGTGTAATGGCATGCTTACTGAGACTTTGTTAAAGGTTCTAACCGATGGTTTCCCCCTCACAATCACTGTCCATCAATCAATTTTCTATCGCTTATCCTTGCGAGTGTCGCAGGGGTGCTGGAGCCTATCCCAGTAAAAGTTGTGAAATTACTGTTTGTGGCATTTATTTTCTCACATGCAATCCGTCTGTCAAACGTTTGGAGCATTTCTTGAAGTGTAGTATTAGTTCTATTTCCAAGAAACGATGTGTACATCCATTCATTTTCTGTACCGCGTATCCCCACGAGGTTCGCGGGCATGCTGGAGCCTATCCCAGTTGTTTTCAGGCGAGAGGCAGGATACACCTTGGACTGGTCGCCAGCCAATCACAGGGCACATATAGACAAACAACCATTCACACTCACATTCATACCTATGGACAATTTGGAGTCGACAATTAACCTAGCATGTTTTTGGGAGGAAACTGGAGTACCCAGAGAAAACCCACATGCAAACTCCACACAGAGATGGCCAAGGGTGGAATTGAACTCAGGTCTCCTAGCTGTGCCCGTAGTTATTTTTATCATCAACAAAATATTGCAATAATATAGTGTTGAGTAACCACCCATGATACGTATATGTTGCCTCGAGGAGCTAATCTAATGCTGCAGGTCAATAGGCGAAGTCTCCACCTACATCTTTTTCTCCCCTCTTGTCCTTTCATGCCATTTCTGCAGCTTTCTGATGCATTTGCGCTACTCCCCTCTTGCCCTGAAAAAAAAAAAAATCACTTTGTCACATCGCGACGCATCATTTCACACGCTAAATTTTTAAAAACTGGAGCTGGAAATCCTTTCTCAGCATGCAATATCCATTAGGGAGAAAATAATTCATATGATTCCTATGCATTATTTATCTATTAATGAAGAGAAAAATGTGCAACTCACACTTCTTGGCATTGCAACCCGCCGATATTTTACCTTTCAGGAGTTGGGGGTTTCTGTGTACAAGCTACAACTGTAGCCTCACTGCATAATCTAGAGAGAGAAATGACTTTTGATCACATAGTAATGGGATTTAAAGTGCCCTCATCCCTCCATCACCTCCGCAAGATTCACTTCCTGGAGGTCCCATAAATCTTCCCTCTAGAGGTTGTTAGGGTCCAGCTGCTGTTTTTTTTTACTACACATTTGCTTTATTGTGGGATTGTCAGAGAGATGCTTTGGTCTAGAGGACACACACACACAGGCATGGATCTCTCACAGGAGAAGCACCTATCAGCTGCACAGTTCATGGTCCATAGTAGTCTTAGAATAGTCAACTATTCGACAATTATTCTATTTGGAGGAGTCTGATCAAAATGTCATGTGATCAAGATTGTACCATTCTGACCACATAGGGGGTAGTCACGGCTGCTGCGTGTACATCTTTCCAAATAAATTATTTCATACAAAAACAATAAAAACTTGATGTACTCGTTTCCTGATCCTATCCATCCTGGTCACTCCCAATGAGAACCTCAGCATCCTCAGACACACACAGGCATGAATCTCTCACAGGAGAAGCACCTGATATCAGCTGCACAGTTCATGGTCCATAGTAAGGCTGTCTTAGAATAGTCAACTATTGTACAATTCTATTTGGAGGAGTCTGATTCGAATAGCAATCAAAATGTCATGTGATCAAGATTGTACCATTCTGACCACATAGGGGGTAGTCACGGGGTACATCTTTCCAAATAAATTATTTGATACAAAAACAATAAAAACTTTATGTACTCGTTTCCTGATCCTATCCATCCTGGTCACTCCCAATGAGAACCTCAGCATCCTCATCTTTGTTATCTCTAGTTCTGCTTCCTATCTATGCTTTATTGTAGGATTGTCAGACACACACAGGCATGAATCCCTCACAGGAGAAGCACCTGTCTTAGAATAGTCAACTATTCGACAATTCTATTTGGAGGAGTCTGATTCGAATATCAATCAAAATGTCATGTGATCAAGATTGTACCATTCTGACCACATAAGGGGGTTGTCGCGGGGTACATTTTTCCAAATAAATTATTTGATAAAAAAACAATAAAAACTTGATGTACTCGTTTCCTGATCCTATCTATCCTGGTCACTCCCAATGAGAACCTCAGCGTCCTCATCTCTGTTATCGCCAGTTCTGCTTCCTATTTCTGCTTTATTGTGGGATTGTCAGAGAGATGCTTTGGTCTAGAGGACACACACACACGCAGGCATGAATAAAGAATAGTGTACCAAAACCTCCGTCGCCCTCTTTTGAATGCTGCACCAACTGAATGCACTGCCGACCACCACCTTGAAGTGTTGGAGTGCAGCGCAAAACACAGTCAGAGTGTCATTTGGAAGGAATACTGTAATCCTGTATGCAGAGGACAATTTCAGTCAAACAGAAAGGTTTGAGCAGCCAAGGGTGGCCTGTGTTGGGTTGTGGAGCTTTGTGTTGCTCTGCTGTGCAGGGGGAGCAGATGGAGACCTTGCAGGTGGGAGCGTGTGTGTTCATGGTACTAGCAGGCGCGAGGAGGAGTTGGATGTCAGAGTGCTTATATTTAAATGTCCGCAGGGCTTCTCATGGAAAAGCATTGAGGCTCAGACACACACCTGCAATGACAACACTAAACAAATTCATGGTTCAATGATTTGGTCATTCTTTTTTTTTTTTTTTTCATACAAAAGATGAACACTCAAGTGAATCATGCAGAGGTGCCCGTTGTAAAATATGCACAGCTGTCATAGTTTATGGAACATGTATTAATTTAGCAATGCAGGCACAGGCTTGCATATGTTTATAATACATTATTGTAAATGCAATCACGTTTGACAGTGTGTGGCCAGATGCTTTCATGTTTGCAAATTGAGTTAAATCCCGGAGACATTACAGAAGCTGACCTTTCACCACAAATAAACAATACCAGTGATGCTGCTGGTTCTCTGCAGCCCGCAGCTTTTACAGGTCAGAAAGACTAATCTGACTTAAAACTGGATACATATGTGGAAGCACTAATGCTTTTGGCAGTAGTGTGTGGTTAAACAAACACGCTGGGAAATGCTGAATCCCAAAATATATTATGACTTAATGTTTGATTCAAAATATTCAAATTATTTTGCTGCAATTGCTCATGTCAGCAGTTTATCTTTCCTCTATGTTTCCTTGCTGTGGCATCAGCCCGACCCTTACCTTTTGTTTATGCAGCTGCCCTTACCCTTTTCCATCACTTGCTAAATAATTGACTTGTACCTCTCCTTTTGATATGGACTTTAATGCTTTTTTCCCCTCCAACCTTGGAAAACTGCACTCCTAAGTGCTCTTCTCTCACAGGAGAAGCACCTGATATCAGCCGCACACTTCATGGTCCATAGTAGGGCTGTCTTAGAATAGTCAACTATTTGACAATTCTATTTGGAAGGGTCTGATGCGAATATCAATCAAAATGTCATGTGATCAAGATTGTACCATTCTGACCACACAGGGGGTAGTCACGGCTGCTGCGTGTACATCTTTACAAGAAATTATTTGATACAAAAACAATAAAGACTTGATGTACTCGTTTCCTGATCCTATCCATCATGGTCACTCCCAATAAGAACCTCAGCATCATCATCTTTGCTATCTCCAGTTCTGCTTCATGTCTCCAGGCCACATTTTCTCTTCTTCATAATCTCCATTGTTCTGAACTGTTGACACAAAGTACTTAAATTTCTCCACCTTCTGTATCTCTTCTCCCTGTAACCTCACTCTTCCACTTGGGTCCCTCTCAGTCAACAATGCACAAAATCAAAGAAATCAAGAAGATCCTTAGTTGATAGTATTGTTGATATTGGCCTTATAGTACATTAATGGAGAAAAAAAATCTGTCAAATGTCTATTTCTGTTTGTTAGTGCAGTAAAATAAAACTAAAGTACACATGTGGTCTTTATGATGTATTTCAGTAAGTTCTTATACTTAAGCATCCGACTGTGGAACGGGGAAATAAATTAAAAACACAGAAGTTGTCAATTAAAAGCAACTTGTGGGACTGATAGGAGTTCATGAATTCATACTCCGATTGATCCACCATTGATCAGTTTCATGTATCTCTGGTACATTTCTCATATACTAGTGAAATATGATCAGCTGGTTGGTTGTGTTGATGTTTGGATTGAAGTTTCTACTCCATGTTTACATTCAGTTTTAATTACCTGATGGTGGTGTATATTGTGTTATTTATTGCGTTCTTGTGATGTAGAAATCTCAAGTTTCAGAAATCGATGAGAGCGCCAAAAGGGTGAAAATGACCAAATATGAAAAATCATCCATACATACAATTGTGCTTTGAATTTCACAGCTTACCATATCATACATTTCTATAAATGCCATTAAAAATCCAAGTCCCTGAAAACTTTAAAGAGGTACAATATGCGAACAAAACAAAACAAACACTCCTCTCCTTTGGCATTGTTCTGCTTATTATAACTCAATGAAGACAATTTGACACCAAAGTGATTATGCATCCAGGCAAAGAAACGAAGCAACGAAGGGACACAGGCTCCTGAAATGGTAGGAAAAAGTGATATTCTGTTGAAATGCAAAGTATTGGGAGGTTTTGTTCCAGAGGCATGCAGGGTGAAATTGGCCTATAAACACACTAGCATACTAATGTCTCACGGTGCCTCCACCTTCAGCCTGCTTTGGAATAACCACAGCATTATAATTGACTTGTAGTTCACAATGGCAACGCATATATTTGCATCAAATAAAGTTAGCCCTTTCTACAACTCCTGGCTAAATATCTGTGTGTGTGTGTGTGTGTGTGTGTGTGTGTGTGTGCATGGCTTCAGGTGTAAAGACAAAAGAGATTTGTTGCATCGCTAATGCAGAGTTGAGTGCTGAAATGAATTTGCTTTGAGGATGTGGTGCTTCTAACCTTGACAAGGTTCAGTAAATTGGTTCGGTTGCTTTGTCCTGCAGCTCTTTTCCTTCTCCACTGTAAACAGTTCATTGCATGACATCAAAAAGCTACAAATAGTGTACGGGAGCTGTGACTCATACAGAAAATATCCAAAAACATACTTTTCATGGTTGATAATTGCCAAAATGACCCCGCGTAATGCTGACTAGACGATCGTTATATCAACATTTGTACTATGGAGATAAAACGTTTGGCTAGATTACACATGACAGACAAAAAAATGCTGATCTTGAGAACTGCAATCTTTGTGTGTAATTGACGGGTTTGGGGTTTAAGAGGCAAAATCAACACTTAATTTTGCTCGAACTCCAACTATTTTATAGTTGTTCATTTATCTATGACCACAGTATGACTAAAATGTTGTGTTAAGGGGCATTTCTTGTGTTTCTTGTGTCTAATCCATGAGCTGATATCTCTGAAAATCATGAAAAAATATGATTGAGTGTTTGATCTAATAATATTTTCAATTTTTCCCCCCACCTATAAGCAATGTCTTGAAAAATGAAAATTAAGAATTTATCTAATGAGTTCCATGGTGGTTACCACGAAGGCCACACAGCTAGGAGACCCAAGTTCGATTCCCCGCATGTTCTCCCCGTGCATGCATTTGTTTTCTCTGGGTACTCCCACATTCCAAAAAACATGCTAGGTTAATTGGCGACTCCAAATTGTGCATAGGTATGAATGTGAGTGTGAATGGTTGTTTGTCTATATATGCCCTGTGATTGGCTGGTGACCACTCCAGGGTGTATCCTGCCTTTCGCCCAAAAGACAGCCGGGATAGGCTCCAGCACGCCCGCGACCCTTGTGAGGAAAAAGCGGTAGAAAATGAATGAATGAATTCAGTAACTTGGATGCACGGCGGTTGAGTGGTTAGCCACACAGCTATGAGACCCGAGCTCAATTCCACTCTCGGCCATCTCTGTGTGGAGTTTGCATGTTCTCCCCGTGCATGCGTGGGTTTTCTCCGGGTACTCCGGTTTCCTCCCACATTCCAAAAACATGCTAGGTTAATTGCCGACTCCAAATTATCCATAGGTATGAATGTGAGTGTGAATGGTTGTTTGTCTATACGTGCCCTGTGATTGGCTGGCGACCAGTCCAGGGTGTGCCCAGCCTCTTGCCTGAAGACAGTTGGGATAAAATCAGAAAATGAATGAATTAATAATCTAATATTTAATTAAGGCACTGACCAATATGCAACATGTTATGTACTTCCCCTAGAAAAAAGTTATTCAGGGTCAAGAGACTTTTTAACATAAGACACCAAACTGTACATCGGTTCAATGCTGTGGTGACTTCATAAAGTATGTGAAAAACAGTCACTCTGTAACTACGTTTATTGGATCAGACGCCGACAATATTTGTTGTCCATTTATCATGATCAATTTCCTAAACTTGTATTCAACACGGTGGATTTAAAGTAAAAAAAATATACTTCACAACTCCGCAGGGGGTACCCTGAGTCTTTGCAACCGCTTTGAAGAGCTCCGTTTTTATCTTGACCAGCAACACCGGTTGTGTGTATCACACCTCTAACATAAAAAAGTAGAATGAAATCAATTAAAGGTTGTAAAATTACAAGCTTTTGCGTGCACTTTTTGCGGGTCACACATGCATATGCATTTAGTAAGTGAGTCAGCACCACGATTGCTATTCATTTGAACTCCCGGCAGGATTTCAGGCAATAAAAATGGAAATCTAAGCATGAGAGCCACTTACACATAAACAGACAGACAACAAGCTGTATGGCATTATAGCTTTCTTGATGGGTGACCATTTTCTGCAGCTTTTTACACCTCTGCTTTAAATTTCTGCTCTGCAGTGTACTACGTACCTCCTAACTTAAGCAATAATACTTAAGCATAAGCTGATGCAGTAATGGGTAGAGGCAAGAGTGAATCATCTGTGCACATTAGAATTTGCATGTTAGATTTGGATTTTTTTTTTTTTTTTTTTTTTTAAAGGCTTGTGTAGGGAAAGACCAGCAGAGCCCTCGGCGCTTGGCACAAAAATATCCCTAAATCCCCACTCCCACCCAGGGCAGTGACACGTGCTGTGACTAACCCTGTTTCATGATTATACCGTTCAGATTATTCTACAGAAAAAGCGTGTCTAAATAATCACACTGTGGTGCTAAACATTCATTATTAGTATTATGAGCAAGCATCAACAGCTCCTTGTTTCTGTCCTGAATATGAAATGTACCTGTGAAAAAACCTGATGTGGGGGCTGCTGCAATCAACCTCACCCTGAGAGCCAACCCAGATAAAAATAGGTGGTTATGATAAGGAGGGATACAAAGTATAGAAGCTATAATCGGTACTTAATGACTGTAAGCAAACAAAAGATAAAGCGCTGAAAGTACAGTGGTTGAACATAATCCGCTCCGGGAGGCTGGACAACCTTTGCTATGTTTGAGTTTTGCAACATAGAAAATCATGGAAATAATACAATTTGCAAATTTGAAAGATAGAGACAACAAATTGAATTGTGAAAATAAATAAATGAAAGGAAAAGGGAGCACAGTTCTCTTTGGTCACATGGTCATTTCTTAAAAAGGCTACAACACGCCAGGAACAGAACCAATGTTGTAAAGCGCAAATTGCTCAGTGAGCATTAAGTAGGTATAACATGTACAGCAGGGGTGGGCAAACTTTTTGACTTTTTGATTTAGCAAAATTAACGGGGAGCCAAACTCTATATTTTACACATATAACAATCCACCTGGAATTCTTGTATCTGTGTTATGCAATCTGCTATATGTGCTTGTGTCCCTTTTTTCAGGAGCATTTTGTAAACAGCAGACCAAATCAAATAACCAAATTAATAATAATAAAAAAAATTTTGGCTCAAGCCATGATGCCAGGTTTTATGTTAAATTTCAATGAAATACTTTGGAAAGAACAGGCGGGCCGTATTTAAACACTTGGCGGGCCGGGTGTGGCCCCCGGGCCGTAGTTTGCACATCCCTGATGTACAGGCTTCACACCACCAGCTGAAAAGTGCAACCAATATTTCAAAGTGCATGCAGAGGTAAATGAATCAGCTGAATTTATTAAGCAGTGTTTTGCACAACACAGCAGGAACATAACCAATGTTGTAAGGAGCAAATTCCTTAGCCAGCATTAAGCAGGTATAACCTGTATGGGTTTCACACCAACAACTCAGTAGTGCAACCAATATTTCAAAGTGCATGCAGAGGTAAATGAATCAGCTGAATTTATTGTTAAGCAGTATTTTGCACAACACAGCAGGAACAGAACCAATGTTGTAAGGAGCAAATTACTCAGCCAGCATTAAGCAGGTATAACCTGTATGGGTTTCACACTAACAACTGAGTAGTGCAACCAATATTTCAAAGCACCTGCAGAGGTAAATAAAGCTGCTGAATTTACTAACCAGTGTTTGCACAATACAGCAGGAACAGAACCAATGTTTTAAGGAGCAAATTGCTCAGTCAGCATTAAGCAGGTATAACCTGTATGGGTTTCACACCAACAACTGATTAGTGCAACCAATATTTCAAAGTGCATGCAGAGGTAAATGAATCAGCTGAATTTATTAAGCAGTGTTTTGCACAACACAGCAGGAACATAACCAATGTTGTAAAGAGCAAATTACTCACCCTGCATTGAGCAGGCATACCCTGTATGGGTTTCACATCAACAACTGAGTAGTGCAACCAATATTTCAAAGTGCATGCAGAGGTAAATAAAGCTGCTGAATTTACTAACCAGTGTTTGCACAATACAGCAGGAACAGAACCAATGTTGTAAGGAGCAAATTGCTCAGCCAGCATTAAGCAGGTATAACCTGTATGGGTTTCACATCAACAACTGATTAGTGCAACCAATATTTCAAAGTGCATGCAGAGATAAATAAAGCTGCTGAATTTACTAACTGCTGTTTTGAACAACACAGCAGGAACAGAACCAATGTTGCAAAGTTCTCCTTGCAAAATGAATCAGCTGAATTTATTAACCAGTGTTTTGCACACCACGACAGGAGCAGAACCAATGTAGTAAGGAGCAAATTCCTCAGCCAGCATTAAGCAGGTATAACCTGTATGGGTTTCACACCAACAACTCAGTAGTGCAACCAATATTTCAAAGTGCATGCAGAGGTAAATGAATCAGCTGAATTTATTATTTAGGAACAGAACCAATGTTGTAAGGAGCAACAACTGAGTAGTGCAACCGATATTTCAAAGCGCATGCAGAGGTAGATCGAGCTGCTGTATTCTAATCAGTCAAGATACTTCCAAAGATAGCAACTGGGAGGTTGTCTACAGCCACAGTTGTGAGTGCCAATGTTGTTTGTTTGTATATCCTGGCTATTATTTGGTGGCATTAGGTGGTAATTGCAGCATTTACAGTAAGTCCGCCTACTTTATGTAAGTTTTGGTGCATGTTGTTGTTCTCTTAAAAATCCTTGTTAAAAGTTTGTCCTTCTGTTGAAATAAGTGTGGGAAAATAAGCACAAGAGAAAGATGCACACTAACAGAGTTAATCCTTTGATGCTTGCTGAACTGCGCTTTGAAGTACGCTGATATCTCAGGCAAAGTCATGCACGAGGGCAAAGATTTGAGTATGTATATTGAGGCTCAATTTTACTTTCTAGGCTTCACCTTATATAGTAAATATTAGGATCGGAAGGGTTTTGTTTTCATTTATCAAATGTTTCTCTCATATGTTTTTTTTTTTTTTAAAGATAAGCAGTACAGAAAATGGTTGGATGGTTGGATTGATGCCTTCTTCATAGTAATTTCCGAGCTGGCAGTTTCTCCACAGGCAATTGAATCAGGCACTCATTTTGACACCTACTGAACATTACATGTTTAATAACAGGGTTACCCCTTTTTTAAATTATCTACAATTACAATAAATTGGTGGGTCTGTACGTTTATGGAATTAAGTGTTCACTTTCACCAAATTTTGAGTCCAGACACATCTGCGTCTATTTCTATCTCTGCTCTTAATCTTTTGGATTTACGATCCAAAGGTTGAAGGGCAGGAAAAGTGCTGAGATTATTTGACACAGTCTTGATACAATAAAAACACATAAAGAAACAAATCCACCAATCAAAGTGTAGGCCTTATAATTATTTGAAATGGTTGACCTCACAGCTACGAGACCAGGGTTCGATTCCACCCTCGGGCATCTCTGTGCGTGGGTTTTCTCCGGGTACTCCGGTTTCCTCCTACATTCCAAAACCATGCTAGGTTAATTAGCGACTCCAAATTGTCCATAGGTATGAATGTGAGTGTGAATGGTTGTTTGTCTATATGTGCCCTGTGATTGGCTGGAAACCAGTCCAGGATGTACCCCGCCTCTCGCCCGAAGACAGCTGGGATAGGCTCCAGCATACCCGCGAACCTCGTGGGGATAAACGGTACAGAAAATGGATGGATGTACACATTGTTTCGTGGAAATAGTACTAATTGTACACTTCAAGAAATGCTCCAAACCTTTGACAGACGGATTGCATGTGAGAAAATAACTCGACCCTCGTGAGGATAAGCGGTAGAAAATGAATGAATTAATGAATGTTTCATTCAGGCTGCACGGAAGAACATGCAAACTCCATACAGAGATGGCCGAGGGTGGAATTGAACTTGGGTCTCCTAGCTGTGAGACCTGCACGCTAACCACTCGACCACCGTGCAGCCACTTTTTTGATTACAAACTATTATTTTGCAGTATATCTGCCTGTCGCAAACCCTGCGACCCTAGTGAGGAAAAGCGGTAGAAAATAAATGAATGAATGAATGAATGTTCTGTAGAGAACAACACTTGGCAGAAGGTATTTTTATTGTACACAGGAAATAATCTGTGACCCGGTCAATTAAAAAACTTGAAATTTGCAGTATAATTTACTCGTGATTTAGATTTGTGCAAATGCATTTTGTCCATTTTTATTCCCTCTTTGGTGTAAATGTAAATGTTGTCTGGCTTCACTGTATGTTCCAACCTGGTGATTGACTGGTGCAGCATGCAGCCCACCTCCGATGTCAGATGGAAATGGCACTGCCTCCACACATCAACCCAGCCCCCCCCACAACCCCAACCCCAACCTCCACCACCACCAGCCTGTCTGCAGGATAAAGAAAGAATGTGCGAGTATTTGGAGTTGTAGATGTCGACAGAATATTACCGCCTTCTAGTACGACTGTGTGTGCTGTTGCATCACACACATCTGGCATGTGAGTTTAGTTTGGGAGAAGGGATTTGCATCGCCATTAATGGCACTTCTCTTCTTGTCTTGTTTCAAGCTACGTATTTGATTTGGATGACTGAACACACCCAAAATTCACCCAAATTGTGAAGATGCTGACCACATTTTAACTGATTGTTAATATTGTATTGACGCTATTATAAAATGACACTTCTTTTCAAGACAAACTCTCTGGGTTACAAATGTGTGTGAGTGACGGGAAGAAAACCTCTGACTAACTTGTTTTGCACCACCTGTTGGTTTGCAACGTTGATGCAACAGCTTCATACAAATCTAAGCCTTTGCAGAATTTATTTTGTACAAATTAGTTCCTATGAGGGCGGCACGGCGGTCGGGTGGTTAGCGCGCAGAGTTCACAGCTAGGAGAACAGGGTTCAATTCCACCCTCGGCCTTCTCTGTGTGGAGTTTGCATGTTCTCCCTGTGCATGCGTGGGTTTTCTCCGGGTACTCCGGTTTCCTCCCACATTCCAAAAACATGCTAGGTTAATTGGCGACTCCAAATTGTCCATAGGTATGAATGTGAGTGTGAATGGTTGTTTGTCTGGCGACCAGTCCAGAGTGTACCCCGCCTCTCGCCCAAAGAAAGCTGGGATAGGCTCCAGCAACCCCCGCGACCCTCGTGAGGAAAAAGCGGTAGAAAATGAATGAATAGTTCCTATGAGGCACCATAGTGACCAAAATTCACAAACCATTTTACTGACTTAAACACAGCTCTAGGTTTGTTTTTACCAGGCGACGATCATCCCGAGGAGTCCTGAGGCGTTGATGTTACTCTCCAGAAGTCATCTAGTCGCCACAGGCACCACACATTCATCTGTCTGCCTCAAAGCTGACGCTCGCAAAATTAGAGCAAAATTGCCTGTGCCTAACTGCAAAACGTACGCCTCATCACTGCCTCAACGTGAGACGATAAAACATTCACACCGTTTTACAAACTGCATTTGACTTGGATGCACGGTGGAGGAGTGGTTAGCCACGCAGCTAGGAGACCCGAGTTTGATTCCACCCTGTGTGGAGTTTGCATGTGTGGGTTTTCTCCGGGTACTCCGGTTTCCTTCCACATTCTTAAAACATGCTAAGCTAATTGCCGACTCCAAATTATCCATAGGTATGAATGTGAGTGTGAATGGTTGTTTGTCTTTATGTGCCCTGTGATTGGCTGGAAACCAGTCCAGGGTGATTCATACAAATCTAAGCCTTTGCAGAATGTATTTTGTACAAATTAGTTCCTATGAGGGCGGCATGGTGGTTGGGTGGTTAGCGCGCAGACATCACAGCTAGGAGACCAGGGTTCGATTCCACCCTTGGGCATCTCTGTGTGAAGTTTGTATGTTCTCCCCGTGCATGCGTCGGTTTTCTCCGGGTATTCCGGTTTCCTCCCACATTCCAAAAACATGCTAAGCTAATTGGCGACTCCAAATTATCCATAGGTATGAATGTGAGTGTGAATGGTTGTTTGTCTTTATGTGCCCTGTGATTGGCTGGAAACCAGTCCAGGGTGTACCTCGCCTCTCGCCCGAAGACAGCTGCGAAAGGCTCGAAAGTGTCAATAAAAATGCAAAGGATAAAGGTTTAAGCCACCGTGTTTTAAAATCTTGGAGAGCTGCCATTTTTACGAGTACGGTATAGCAATGCATATCACATTACATAACACACACTTTTAATGGCATACATCGTTAACGCTTCTCATCATGGAGTTACACAGTTTTATTTTTAGATAACCTCTCATTGGAAGATGAAAAAAAAAAGTTCCTTACTCTTTATTGCATGTCTGTCCATTCTGGCAAAGGAATCCCGTCAGTTTTTAATGAGTGCCTTGGGACTGAGGATGCTGGCTCTTCTACTGATTAGAACGGCCTCAGAAGCAAAGTCAAGGACTTGATTGAGAAGGTGTTGCTGACCCAGTTCCAGGACACCAGTCTTGTCTAGTTTTTCACACGCTGTCACTGTTCAAGTCAAATAAAGGCTGTGCACCTGTTTACCATCTCCCTCATTTTAAAGGGGACCTAATATGCTATTTTTCCACACTTTGTATTGAGTTGTGGACTCCTATAGAGCAGCTACACACAATAACCAGCATAGAAAACTTTTTAGAGTTTGCAGAATCTGCAGCTATTCCCACCTCCGGGCATGTCTACTCTTCTGTGATTGGTCACATGCCCAAAACGCTTCCTAATTATGAACCATATAAGGAAGTCCGCTCCTCTATGACATCACAAAGCATCAGTTTTACCACGCCCTTTGAAACCGAGCGTTTTGAGACATCTCAAACTTCTTTTGGGGCTCACTAGAACACATTCTAACTACATTTATAGGTCATTTTGTGGATTAGATTCCACTGCAGAACGGTCCGCTTCTCTCTTCAATTGCTATTGTTTACTCATGGCACAATCAGGTTTAAGTCCTAAATACACTTCACAAGCTGATAGGAAGCAAGTCTGTTATTTGTTATTCATTTTTAATTCAACCCCGCCACCCTAGTAAGGACAAGGGCCTAGAAAATTAATGAATGAATGTTTCATTCAGGGCAGACCTCACAGCTAGGAGACCCGGGTTCAATTCCACCCTCGGCCATCTCTCTGTGTGGAGTTTGCATGTTCTCCCCGTGCATGCGTGGGTTTTCTCCGGGTACTCCGGTTTCCTCCCACATTCCAAAAACATGCTAGGTTAATTGGCGACTCCAAATTGTCCATAGGAATGAATGTGAGTGTGAATGGTTGTTTGTCTATATGTGCCCTGTGATTGGCTGGAAACCAGTCCAGGTATCCCCAGCTGGGATAGGCTCAAGCATGCCTGGGAACCTTGTGGGGATAAGCGGTACAGAAAATGGATGGATGTACACATTGTTTCGTGGAAATAGTACTAATAGTACACTTCAAGAAATGCTCCAAACCTTTGACAGACGGATTGCATGTGATAATAAATAACACGAGCAGTAGAAAATGAATGAATTAATGAATGTTTCATTCAGGCTGCACGGGGAGAACATGCAAACTCCACACAGAGATGGCCGACGGTGGAATTGAACTCGGGTCTCCAGGCTGTGAGGCCTGCGCACTAACCACTTGTCCACCATGCAGCCACTTTTTTTTTATTACAAACTATTATTTCGCAGTATAGTCTGCCTGGATTTCGTTGGTGTAGTTTGAGACTGAAGTTCACATAATCTGCCCAATTCTTCACAATCAAATAATCAAGGAATTGATTATTTTGTCCATTATTTTGCCAATGCATGCTTCCATGCCAACTTGCATACTATATTGTAGCAGCTCTTTAATAATGATACAATCCCGGAAGGCAGTCAGAAAGGCAAACACATTTAGTGAGCATCAAATTGTTCCACCCCTCTTCACGTATGATACTTGTGCCCTTGGTTACCTAGTAACTCTCCTCGCTGGCTCCAATTGGCGCTCGGGAGAAAGCAGCGGGATTGCGCTGCACGTTCTCGCTCAGCCTGTCGAGTTGAGGCAAGAGAGCATCCAGAGGCAGGCGGACTGAGAGGGGCAGCGTTCCCGCTGGAAACAACTCGCACTGGAGACATATTTTTTTTTTAAAACATGACAGCAAGGAGAACGGAATGAGCCTTTACGCACTGGAGGCATATCTCTAAAATAATTAAACACGCGTTTTTTTTTTTGGATTTGGAGTACACCACCATCCGTTTTTAAATGAATATATTTCTTTATTTTTAAGAAAAACACGGCATGGGGACATTTATATGTGGATTGTGCAGGTGAGTCATTGTATGATATTTAATAACATGCAACGTGCGCTTTTTTATTTGTGTAAAAAGTGATATTTTAGCAACGAGGCAGGCGCTGTGTATCCTACTTCCTAGTCCTATTTTTGGGTTTTGTCACTTGAACGCGCTGCCCCATCATATGCGGGGTTGTGCAAAAAAAAAACTGCATATGCGGTCTTTTTTGGCCACTCTGACGCAGATACGACCCCAAAGTGTGCTTCGTGTTAATTATCCCCCTTTGCGAACACTTGTTACTTCCATGAAGACACAATGTGTGATGGAAGAAGAACTAAAAATGACTGCACCACATGGAATAAGCAAAGTTCATCATTTTTTTTTAGTGTATTTTTGTATCATATACCTACCATCTCTAATCAGCTTTCTCATATCTTATTTTATTGAGACATAAATAGCCAGCTCTGTTGAAATATCTATTTAACATGCATATGGGATCTGATCATTTAGAGATTATCTGCACGTGTAAGCAGAATGAGCCGGAATTAATATGTTTCATTACTGAGGGGGAATCGAGGTATTATTTCCATGCTCATCATTGAAATCCTTTGATAGATGGATCTTGTGTTGCCTTTTTTTTTATTCACGCCATTAATTCTTGGAAAAGCAGGCACACTTTTTGCGGTACTTTAAGTTGCACAACAGGCAAGGTGTTGTTGCTTAGAATAGTCCCCCGATAGAGGAGGATGCAAGTTTAAAGGCGGTGTGATGCTGCAGGCTGCATATGCCTGTCTACTTTCTTACTCGTTGAAATGCCTGGACACAACTAGAGTGGAGATGAGCAGTGTCAGTGGGAGCTGTGGCACACACACACACACACACACACACACATATAAATGTAGCTGTGAGGAATGAATTCCAAACTGGAAAAGAAGGAGTGAAAATGTCAAATGGTCTTTGTCATAGTGATTTAGTCCAATGAACAAATGTGTCCCCACAACAGAAGCAAGAGGCCTAGCCTACTTCAATGGTATTCACAACACTTAACCAGTTACAATATCATAGGGAAATATAATTTATAAATAACTAATGCACACCAATTGCTTTAAGATGCGATGGATCAATAGTCAATGGTTGTTTTTATATATGCAGGAAGCTATAAAACACGTCTTGAGGTTGGTGTTGACTGTTAAAAGATGCATACTAATATTAATTCATTCATTTTCTACCACTTATTCTCACAAGTGTCGCCAGCCAATCACAGGGCAAACAACCATTCACACTGTTGATTGAGTCTCAAACTACACCAACAAAATCCAGGCAGACTATACTGCAAAATAATAGTTTGTAATAAAAAAAAGTGGCTGCATGGTACCCAAGTGGTTAGCGCGTAGGCCTCACAGCTAGGAGACCCGAGTTCAATTCCACACACGGCCATCTCTGTGTGGAGTTTGCATGTTCTCCCCGTGCAGCCTGAACGAAACATTCATTCATTCATTCATTTTCTACCGCTTATCCTCACAAGGGTCTTGTTATTTTCTCATATGCAATCCGTCTGTCAAAGGTTTGGAGCATTTCTTAAAGTGTACTATTAGTACTATTTCCACGAAACATCCATTTTCTGTACCGCTTATCCCCACGGGGTTCGCGGGCATGCTGGAGCTTATCCCAGCTGTCTTCGGGCGAGAGGCGGGATTACACCCTGGACTGGTTTCCAGCCAATCACAGGGCACATATAGACAAACAACCATTCACACTCACATTCATACCTATGGACAATTTGGAGTCGCTAATTAACCTAGCATGTTTTTGAGTACCCGGAAAAAACCTACGCATGCACAGGGAGAACTCCACACAGAGATAGTTGAGAGTGGAATTGAACTTGGGTATCCTAGCTGTGTGGCCTGCACACTAACCACTCCTCCACCGTGCAGCCCTATACTAATATTCTTAGTTCTGAAATTAAATATTCAGTGCATTAAAGGTATGCATTCTTGCAAGTCAATTACCATTACCATATTTTTGGCTACATGCTTTGTTAGCATCGATTTATTGAAGTTCATTTATGTATTTATTTGAATTTCTGCAAAATAGGATTTCTTATTTTACAGTAAAATAGAATATTTTTGTATTTAGAGCATAGAAAACCTATTTACGGCCTCATAAATGTACATTTTTAACATGATTAGAGCCCTCTACATCTGAAGTAACACCCCTATAGTCACATTTTTGTGATGCTGGGGGTTCAGAGTTGAGTTTTAGCTCGGCATGTGGTGTGATATTTTAATGAGGGATTATTATGCCAATCAAGTCGGTATGTGTGTGTGTGTCACCCAGTATTACAGTATTATTACTAACACATCTAATCAGTATAGGATACTACATATCATTCACAGTGCCTTTGAATGCGTCGTTTTAATGACTTATATTTGTATTGGAGTTTATTTAGCAATGTTTATGCTAAAGGAGCATGCTGCCGTAATTCATTTAGTCAGTTTTTGTAATGAAATTTGTAGTGAAATTCAAACCATAAGTATTTCCCAGTTTTATGACTTTTGACAGACTCGTCTGAAGATTTATTAGGGCTTGATTTAAGCGAGAACCAAATGGCGTTCATTTACATTGCCTGGATGGTTTCAATATCAGGGATATTCGGCTCCCTCTAAATTCTCTCTTTTGTCCTTCAGCGCTATAGTCCGAAATGCCGTTTTTCTCACATCCCCCATTTTCCACCTAGCTTCTTTATTCATTCAAGTCAGTCAAAATCATAGCGGCTTCATTTACTACAAACGTTGAGCTCTCTGTTAAGGCTGCTGTCAAATAATTGCCAGGAACACTGCCCGCCCATTGTGTTCATTTCCCAGACAGATTGGTCTCCAGATGGACTGGAGGGGCTGGGCCATTGAGAAGTGGTCAACATGTGATCGCTGACAGGGCTCTTGAGCACTCTAATACGTTTCATGATAGAGTTGAAAGTCCTGAACTTGTTTATGAGAGTCTCGAACAGAAAAAGGCCCATTGAACCTAAGTCGTCCTGCAAAGGTCTATATCTTTACCTGAGTGATCCGTCTTGGTCTGATGTGACATGGCTCAGCCACTATCGGTCTGTGGCCTCTTGCGCTTCATCACACAGTTTAAGTTTCAATGTTATTGCTCACGAATGCAGGTGTCTGCTAATGGTAATGGTTTTATTTCATTTGAACATGCATCAGATTACAATTGAATGCATCACATAATCAGTTCACAGTTCCACATGTCCAAAAGGAGTAGAAAGAAGCAAAGCTTATTAAATCCTACCCCTCCATCCGGTACTTTTACAATCAGTAACTGTTACATTTGTTCACTTCCTGCTTTCCATAATACAGTTTAAGGTTTTTTTTTTTTTTTTTTAAATAATGTACCTCGTACCGAAGTACGAGGTGATATGACCATACAATAACATAATGGGTACCATAGTAACTGTATATATAGTCATATATATTCACATCATGACTGGTTCAAGACAAGACCTTGACTAGACTAGACCAAAACATTAGACCTTGTTGTTTGAACAACAGGCTTATGTCAGAGGTTCACAATAATCCCAAATAAAAATTCACAATAAAAATGCGGGCCAAGCTGAAACTCAACTCTGAATCCAATCGTCACTTTCTGCCCCCCCCCCCCCCCCCACCAGAAGACGTTTACAAGCGGTTATGGTTTACACGTTTATGGTTTATTTACTCTTATTATGTTTACTTCACTGGGTAATACTAGTGTAAATCTAATTAGGGGGGTGTTATTTCATATCTGCAGGACTCTAATAATGTTAAAAAATATATTGGAAGGTCGTAAACAGGTTTTGTATGCTCCAACTATGAGGATATTCTGTTTAGAAAACTTTTACAATCAGTAACTGTTACATTTGTTCACTTCCTGCTTTCCTAATATATTTTTTATTAATTTTTAAAATTTTATTAATTTTCATTTTTATTTTTTAATTTTTTTTAATTTTTTTTTTTTTTAATTTTTTTATTTTATTTTTTATTTTACTTTCTTATTTTATTACACCGAAGTACGAAGTGATATGACCATACAATGACATAATGGGTACCATAGTAACTGTCAATATAGTGATATATATAGCATACATCATGACTGGTTCAAGACTCTTCATCCTGGAAAGGGTGATTGTTTGCAAAGCGTGTTTATGCATTAGTGAGTTGCTGCAAGTGAGACAGAGAGAGCCTGTGCAAGGTTGTGTTTTCAAATATTCTTAATTCCATTTGATGTGTTGTCTTGAAAATGCGGCAGGCGGAAATGAGTAATTTCCCAAATGCATATCTCTGACTTGAAGTATGTCCAACCAGTGTTTGTATTACACCTATGCAATACAAATTGTTTATGTCTTTTCTCTACTTACATACATTACATGTGCCTAAAAGAGTAGGGAGAGGTGTTGCATAACACTCCAATATATTAAAAAGTGCTACAGTATTATTTTTTTCAAATTTGGAACAGATCTTGCAGGTGTAACTAACGTTGTTGGTGGTCATTCATTAATGACAAGAAAAACAAACACTTTGTTGTACTAACAAAATTATTCTGGCAAAAAGAGCGTGGAACATAACATATTTAACATTTTTACATTGTTCATGTCCCAAAACATCTCCCCAGACTAACAAGTTTCCTTGCCAAAGACCAGTGTCTGCTTAGTAAACAACATACTTTTGGACATCACAATTCTAACTACAAAGCAGATGTCACACAGTATGTTGGCCCTCACTGTCTGCCAGGAGTTATCATTCTAGATATATTTATGAATCTGACAATTTACATTAATAACAAGAAGTGCAGTATGTCTAAGATGGGAGATGGGATGTTGTATGATATGCACTGGCAAGCGGAGAGCTATTTTTGATTGTTTTCTTCCTTTTTTCAGTATTTAAAAAATGCATGGAGAGATGCGGCAAGACGTGGTTCTGAGAGACAAACATGACAGGCAGCAGAAGAAAAGCCCTTACCTAAATTTAGACTGGCACGACACGTGGGTTATAGTCAGCTGATTCCCTGATATTGGTTTAATGGCTGAATATGGAGTGCAGAGTCCTTGCTAAACCTTTTTTGTCCACTATGACCTTGAGATTTGCAGATTCAGTTGGTGTTCTTGTGGTTGAAGTGGAATAGTTGTCTCTTGGGTGTGTGTGTCCTGGTTAAAGACTGGTTAAAAATTCAGACATTTGATGACTTTTTTTTGGATACTGCTCCAGCTGGTGCAACTGTGCTAAACTACATTGGTAACCCATGCTGGGGTTCTCAATTTTCAGGCGGGTTGCACTCCCGGTTCTGTATTTCTAGGTGCTACAAAGGTGGAAGTCATAGACAAATCAAGGTCTTTTGAGTCCGGACCTAGTGAACTCCTTTGCGATTCCCAAGCCCCTGAGGTATTTATGCATGGTTGACATGGCAAAGTGCTGCTCTTGCGCATGCTCTCCAAACTGGGCATTCTATTGAAACATCAGGCGATGAGCCAGGTCCTTCTGTAATCTTATTTATTCATCTTAGCAAGACAATTCGAACAATTGTATGCACAAAGAAAGGACCATGAAGCGGTGCCTGGATGGGTTTACTGCGGGCTGACTTGTGAGTCCTGACCCCAAACCCAATAAACTCCTTCCCTTTACATAAGGGTTGTCCACAGAGAAACGTTTTCAGGTCAAAACAGCAAAACGTCTTCCGGCTTGTTGTTGCCGTGTAGACAACTAAGCCGCTACTTTCTGAAAACGAGAGAAAAATTGTCATCATGTGACCAGTGACAAAGCCGACTCACCCCACTTGACATTCATGGTTCACAGTTAATTGGTTTGCGGTTTCACTCTATCACCGTTTCTCAAAACCTAAAAAAAACTTGATGGTAATGGTAATAGTTTTATTTCATTTGAACATGCATCAGATTACAATTGAATGCATCACATAATCAGTTCACAGTTCCACATGTCCAAAAGGAGTAGGAAGAAGCAAAGCTTATTAAATCCTACCCCTCCATCTGGTACTTTTACAATCAGTAACTGTTACATTTGTTCACTTCCTGCTTTCCATAATACAGTTTTTTTTTTTAAATAATGCACCCCGTACCGAAGTATGAAGTGATATGACCATAAAATAACATAATGGGTACCATAGTAAGTGTCATTATAGTGATATATATAGCACATCATGACTGGTTCAAGACTAGACCTTGACTAGACTAGACCAAGACATTAGACCTTGTTGTTTGAACAACAGGTTTATGTCAGAGGGTCACAATAATCCTGAATAAAAATTCACAATAAAAATGCGGGCCATGCTGAAACTCAACTCTGAACCCAATCGTCACTTTCTGTCCGCCCCCCCCCCCCCCCCCCCCCCACAGAAGACGTTTACAAGCGTTTATGGTTTAAACGTTTATGGTTTATTTACTCTTATTATGTTTACTACTAGTGTAAATCTAATTAGGGGGGTGTTATTTCATAACTGCAGGACTCTAATAATGTTAAAAAATATAATTGGAAGGTCGTAAACAGGTTTTGTATGCTCCAACTATGAGGATATTCTGTTTAGAATAAGGAAATTAACTTATTCTGGAACAAATTAACTACGATAAACAATGGAATATTGTAGTGCCTGTGCTGGGTTTTGTGTGAAATGCACAGGCAACTGCAGGATCTACTTTTACGGCTCCGATGTGCCAATTTTGCTGTTTTTTGTGTGAATCATGTACCTCTAGAAGATTATGGGAGAGATCGTTTCATCCATTAGTGACCTGTGACCTCACATATGCTCTTGGTAGTTGCGATTTACTCCATATTTTACTCCATATTTTCTTCAGTTTTGAGTTCCAGCAGGTGTCAAATACTTCTGTATATAAGGTGAGATAGAGATAGCCTTTGTGTCTGATAGAGGTGACATACTGTCTGTTTTGTTTAATTCTAGTTGTGATTTGTTCCACTAAATCCACCCTGAAAATACAGACAAGTGCAAGAAAATCCAGTGTCAAAACGATGTGCAGAGCCAAAGCGTGCAGGTCAAAGGTGAACGAATCAGTGTGTGCCGTTCTCCTTGCCAATTCACCAGCTTCTTATCCTACCAAGCCATCGTTAAGCCCATTTCTCTCGTATTCATTTTCTTAACACGGAGTGAGCATTGTCTGGATCTGGCTGGACACAGAGGCCGGAGCCCATCTAATTCATGGGATAAATTGGTGGCGATAAGGCCTGAGTCAGTACCTCCATCCTACCATAGATCCCCTGGGGCTGGCTCTTAAGAAGCTTAGTAAAAGCCTGTCGTACGAAGACGTGACATGGAGCTGGCTAAATGGACTACGTTTGAGTGTCTTCCATCAACCTAATATTCATATATGGGTCACTGTCACTCCAGCGGTAATCCCATTCAGTTTATTTATTCTTTGTTGTGAGTTTTAGGAACTCTGCGGCTATTTGCCGAAGCATCCATGGTATATTACTGAGGCTTTAATACAGCTTCACTAAACTGACAAAACAGCATGCTGTTTAAGACGATGAGTGTGTGCCACCAAATCAATAATGAATGCTGGTTTACTCGTAGTAAGTGAACAAGGAAGCGCTCCCCCAGAGTCACTGGGTCACACACACTTGGGAAACAATTAGAGACTTCCTCTTAACGGCGTGCAGTTTTTCCCTCGATTTTTCTTTCCAGTTACACGCGTTTCCTCTAATTTTTCTCCTGGGTCCACCGGCATGTCTGTAATGCTGTTGAGAAATTACAGACACTATCATCCGGAATGTCGTATCCGGCGAGCGCTACAAAAGGCTACGTCAGATCATGGTGATGCATGTGTGAAGTGGTGAAGCGTGGTGACAGGGCGTGTGTTAACCTCATAATGCTGACATATTACAGATTTAAATATTTTAAATCTCATAGAGGATACTCTGCTGGTGGTGAAAAGTAGGGAAAAGGCTACAGTCGTGTCCGAGATTAATAGTGATCTTACCACATTCTCCGTCACTGAGGTGAATACGAATCATTAGTTGTTGTAATGTTCATTAACATAAACTGAAACTGACGCTGTGTTTGGTGATGCGTTTGTAACTTCCTCTGCTTCGGATTGTCACAGTACTTGTTGGAATTCATGTGTACCTCAATCAATCGTAGCTCCCCAGAGCCAGTAGCACTCATGCGCCGTGTTAGACTGCAGACAAGACACATTTACACTATCTTGGTACTCATTTGTGTTACAAAAACAGCTTGAAAGAAAAAAGTAGAGATACTTTAACCAAAACGCTGTACTAGTTGTAAATGTTTTTTAAATTAGAACATAGAAAACCTGTTTATGAACTTCTAAATATTTTTTTATTAGATATCTTACACTTTTACACTCTTAATACCCAATGCAGTAGACATAATATTGTTTGTATTGCTATAAATGTGTTCCTATGGGAGCTGAGTGGCAGGCGGACAGGAAATTATGTCAAGAGTTGTGGATTAAAGCCGTAATATTATATTAGCCTGTGTTTTTATTACTGTGATTACTGTGGAATGAGATAATTCAGGCTGCACGGTGCACAAGTGGTGAGCGCACAGGCCTCACAGCTAGGAGACCCAAGTTCAATTCCACACATCTTTCTGTGGAGTTTGCATGTTCTCCCCGTGCATGCGTGGGTTTCCTCCCACATTCCAAAAACATGCTAGGTTAATTAGCGACTCCAAAATTGTCCATAGGTATGAATGTGAGTGTGAATGGTTGTTTGTCTATATGTGCCCTGTGATTGGCTGGCGACCAGTCCAGGGTGTACCCCGCCTCTCGCACAAAGACAGCTAGGATAGGCTCCAGCACCCCCGCGACCCTCGTGAGGAAAAAGCGGTAGAAAATGAATGAATGAATGAATGACGAGTGATTAGTGTGCAGGTCACACAGTCTAGAGACCTGAGTTCGATTCCTCCCACATTCCAAAAACATGCTAGGTTAATCGGACTCCAAATTGTCCATAGGTATGAATGTGAGTGTGAATGGTTGTTTGTCTATATGTGCACTGCGAATCCTTCCCCTCCATCTGGTACTTTTACAATCAGTAACTGTTACAATTTGTTCACTTCCTGCTTTCCATAATACAGTTTTTTTTTAAATCAGGACTAACAGTTTTTTTAAAGTTATATTTTGCCAACAATCAGGTGAATCAGATAACTCCAACATATAATCTCCTAAAGTGAGCTAGGATAGGTTCCAGCATACCCCCAAGACCCAGTAAGGATAAGCGGCATAGAAAATCAATAAATGAATGAATGGATAATAATACAGTATATTTAGTCACTGAAGTAATATTCAGGCAGTCTGAGTAATAAAGTGATAATGGAAGATTTAATGCAAATATGTGGATCTATTCAAAGCTATTGTTTACCGACGCACCGTCTTTAATGTTTTTTTTGTTTCCTCTTTGACCAGTGTGGGAACCCGCTGAACAAATAAAAAAATATATGTGTGCCATAAAATCACAAGAGTGTGACGGCTCAATCATTGTTGCGTCATAAAAATGGTGTGGAGTCATTCACAAGTTTGTTTTTTTTTTTAACCTGAAATGCTTTTGACCAGTTGCGGTTCTGTTTTGAGGAAGTGGTTATTATCTCTGAGGAGAGAGATGCCACCTTTGATTGCACTTGGGAAATATTTCCCTACACACCTTCTCAAAAAGCATTTTATTCACATTATGTTAGTAGATTCTGTTTTTATTGGCCGATTCTGCTATTTCATCCGCAGTAACATTATCATTTGAATTGCATAACAATCCACCTCAAAAGCGTTTTTGCTTGGACGGACAAAAGACGAGAAAGATGTCTTAATTTGAATGAGTGCCATAGTACATTAATTCTTTAATATTTTCGGTTAAAATTCTAGCCTCGGAAAGGTCTAACAAACAATATTTATTTCAAAGTTCAACAAAATTCTGTTCTGCAGTAACGTGAAATGCACAGCTAAAATAATAAATTCACAATTATGTTTTATGGATGCTTCCTCAAACTTAACGCCGTACCTGCTTTGGAATGGGTTTACTTCAGTACTTACATGTAGTAGTACTCTTCCTCCTCCACCTCACAGTATTCTATTTATATCTGCGGGTTTGGCAATAGCTTTCTGATAGCTTTTGAGGACAGGCAAATTCCTCTATCAATTTTTGGGCAACTGTGTCCACATCCACTGCCAAAAAAAAAGAGACATTTTTTTTTACAATAGTGGTTTCCTTCTGCTCCATTTAAGAGTTATTTAAGGGCAGTTGGAGGAAATTGAATTTGTTCATTGCAACAAATTGTAAAGCTCAGGACTGACTCTGTGGTATTGTATGTGTTTTACGGTACGTTTATAATATGTATTAATGGTAATGGTAATGGTTTTATTTCATTTGAACATGCATCAGATTACAATTGAATGCATCACATAATCAGTTCACAGTTCCACATGTCCAAAAGGAGTAGGAAGAAGCAAAGCTTATTAAATCCTACCCCTCCATCTGGTACTTTTACAATCAGTAACTGTTACATTTGTTCACTTCCTGCTTTCCATAACACAGTTTAAGGTTTTTTGTTTTTTTTAAATAATGTACCTCATACCGAAGTACGAGGTGATATGACCATCCAATGACATAATGGGTACCATAGTAAGTGTCAATATAGTGATATATATAGCACATCATGACTGGTTCAAGACTAGACCTTGACTAGACTAGACCAAGACATTAGACCTTGTTGTTTGAACAACAGGGGGGTCACAATAATCCTGAATGAAAATTCAAGAAAGAAGCAAAGCTTATTAAATCCTACCCCTCCATCTGGTACTTTTACAATCAGTAACTGTTACATTTGTTCACTTCCTGCTTTCCATAATACAGTTTAAGTTTTTTTTTTTTTTTTTAATAATGCACCTCGTACCGAAGTACAAGGTGATATGACCATCCAATGACATAATGGGTACCATAGTAAGTGTCAATATAGTGATATATATAGCACATCATGACTGGTTCAAGACTCTTCATCCTTGTATTTAGCAAACATCAACTGCTTGTATTGTTTCTTGAATTAGCTCATCGTTGTGCATTGTTTGATTTCCTTACTCAATCCATTCCATAGTTTGATTCCACATACTGAAATGCTATGGCTTTTTAACGTAGTCCTAGCATATAAGTGTTTCAAATGTAGTTCTTCCCTGAGATCATATTTCTCCTCTCTTGTAGAGAAGTATTGGATGACATTTTTATGTAATTTTTAATTAAATTTTTAACCTTATGCATTATTTTAGCTGTTTGTAAATTAACTATATCAGCAAGTTGAAGTATTTATGATTTTAGAAATAAGGAGTTAGGTTTCAGAGCAAAGGATGTAGCAAAATCTTCCCTGAATAGTTTGTTTGACCTAATATGTTCTGTTCGCTGCAGCTCATTACATTGATACAGATCCTGATTCACCTGAAAATCTGGGTCATTACAGAAATAGCCTTGTGGCTTACTCTCCCTGGATGGCAGCTCTGATGAATTGGTGGCTGTAGGTCACTATGACAATGGTTTGAGATAAAAAAAAAAAAAAGTACAGCCTAGAAGTGGGGCTTGATGTTTTGATGAGACTCGTGTCAGCTGGAGGATTTTTTTGATCCGTGAAAGTTCACTTTTTGGAGAGTTTTGCGATGTGGGCGAACCCGTAAGACTAAAGGGATCCTCAAGGCACTTAACTGATCCTTTAAGTCATCCAGATTTGAGGGGTTTTGCAAAGACTGGCTGAGTGATGTGCTGGAAAATCTATAATCGTTTAATATATGGAGAATGCTATGATTGTGTAGGATGTTTATTAGTAAAAAAAAAATGACACTTATGCCCCTCGGCTTATGTCCATCTTAGAAAGTCACTCATTTGCTGTGTCTCTTGAGGGTTTACAACCTTTACGGATTTCACAATTTAAGCATACTACAGTTTTTTTTTCTTTTTTGTTTTTTTGGCTCTGTGTGAATTCGAGCTGCACCTGTAAGTACAGGTGTTGAATGACATAATGGTGGTGGGCAGCTCAGTCCTGATTCTGAAGAGACAAATGACACGGTTGGAATAGAAAGGCTTCTGCAAGACTGGCAGGAATGGAGAGCGGATCAGTGAGGATAAAGAACAAGGACAAGAAGAGATGAGTTTGAAACAAAACAAGAGGAAAATGATTGGTTTGGGAAAAAAAAAGTTTTACTTCCTGAAGTTAGCTCTGCATTGAGGAAAAGAAAATCCAACCAAAATATAGCATATTTTTTTTTGACTATATAGGTTTATTGTGTAGTGGGAATAAACAACGAGAAGCAGAAACGCCAGAATAGTATGCTTGATTTTTGAGTGAGCTGGATTTTGTTGCCACGTTCGCACACACTAAATCATTCAACGTTTTCTGACACCCCAGAATTTGCAGGCATTCTAATCTTTTATTCTCTTTAATCACATCGTCTAAACCTGCTGCACACACACTTCACACATTTCACACCCCCCCTCACTCCAAAGCAAACAGTGACAATTACTGTTGAAGCCTTTTGGCATCCTAGTGCCCAGTTATGTAATTGTAGGTATGCAATTATTGCTAAATGATAATACAATCATTACAGGATATTAAACTTTCATTCTTGGACCTAGTATGAATATGTTGACATATTGATTTCTTTGTTAAGACAACAAAACTCACAATGATACCCATGTGATTTACTCAGCTGATCCATGATCAGTGCATTAAAGGAATTCAGAAGTGACCTAATAAGCCGTATCTTTGCTTTTGTTCCCCACTGCGCGTTCTAAAAGACGACATTTTGGAGTCTCGACTGAAGGAACCTTATCATAAAAGGCACTGGAAATGTGACATATTTCCTAGGGGGATAATTGTGTTTTGTGTCTCAGTGGCCCACTTTTACTTCACATTGATGCCTTGCACCACACGCATGATAAAAAGCCACATCACATGTTAGTCTATGTCGTCAAATTCAAAACGAAATTCAAAATTCTAAATTTTCTTGATCGATGAAATGTTCCCTACAGCAGTGTTTTTCAACCTTTTTTGAGCCACGCCACGTTTTTTACATTAGAAAAATCTTGTGGCACACCACTAACCTACACAAAATAAGATCAAGAATAAAGAAAATCAATCAATCAGTAATAAATAAATATAATAATAACGGTAAATAATTAAAAAATTAAGAAACCACATATAGTTGGTGGGTAGACAAATTTTTTTTTTTCAGATTAAAATGAACAAAACATTATTAGAGCCCTGTAGACATGACATAACACGACTATAGTCACATTTATACTCTTTATTTACAACATATTGCGCAACTGCAGGGTCTTGAGACACATGCTAACTCGCAAACTAGAGAGCTAGCGACCTAAACGATAGCCTCCAAGTTATTTCCTTTAAACTTAAAAAGACAACAACTTACCACTTCCACACGGATAGGGAGGATAACTATTAACAGTTATTTAACCTTTAACATGAACATTAATCAAATGTAATAATTTTTTCTGGGTACATGATACCATACAGCATCCATACTTGCCACTTCCACACGGATAGGGAGGATAACTATTAACAGTTATTTAACCTTTAACATGAACATTAATCAAACGTAATAATTTTTTCTGGGTACATGATACCATACAGCATCCATATCAAAAACTTACCACTTCCACACGGATAGGGAGGATAACTATTAACAGTTATTTAACCTTTAACATGAACATTAATCAAACGTAATAATTTTTTCTGGGTACATGATACCATACAGCATCCATATCAAACTTGCGCGGGCCGCACTAACATTAAACTTTCATATCAAGGCAGGGGCCTCAAACTAGTGTCCCGCGGGCCACATGTTTGAGAACCCTGGTTTAGATTCTGTTTCACAGATGGCGGTAATGCACACCGAAAGCTGCTTACCAACCGCCAATAAACAACAGAAAAAGAAAAACACCGCGAAGAAGAACGCACCCTGACAACTTTCCGTTTGAGCGGGTACAAGATACCTCAATGGGATTGGTTAAAGGAATATTCCATCCCTGTTCAATTCTTTCCGTTTGAGCAAATAAACCAAATGCAATTGGAATATTTGGGTCCATGTATACTATTGACATAATGGCTATTGACAGTGGTTGAAAATCACTGCCCTACAGTGTGAGCTAACTGGTCAAATTGTCTTAAATGTGGATCCTCAGTTTCCCTTTTAATCCAAGACTCGGACCCAAACCCATGCAAAACAAAGTCCCAAAAGAAAGAAGTGTAGCACAGTGTAGGATATTCATGTAATCTTAGGGCAGCAGCGCTGACTCAAACCCAATGCAGAACCACTGTTGCAGAGAGACGACCAAGGACAGTAGCAAGTGTTCTAAATCCCTAGTAGAGACCCGTGCAAAGTAAAGACAAAGACTGTTGCAATGAAACAATGGCCAAACCATTTATCTGTGCATCCCACACAACCCTTGGCCCAGATTTACAGCTCTGAGCATCCGGCGCTACCAAATCTTCTTGCAGCCTCTGACACAGTTATTGATAAGAAAAGCAAGAACCCCACCAAGGAATTCTGAGCTGGAGAGACTAACATCCTAAAACATGAGCCGCCCGACCACGGCTCATACACCGCAGGCACATGATATACAACATAATGTAACATGATCACATTGTAAATTCGGAGACATTGTTCTTCATTGATTTAGCATTTTCTCTGAAATAATCTAGAACGTATTTCATCTTAAGTGGCGATACGGTTTTATGGATCGGTGGACAAAACCTTTGATGAGCATGCATTGCCTCCAGGGACGCAGCCAGTCGTTACTCCATCAAGAGTAAAACACCTGTTTAAAAATAACAATACAAACATGCCCTCTTTTATTATTACATGAAAGGAACCAGACAAAGGCCAAAAGGTTGAAATGCTGTTTTTCTACAAAAAAACATATCCTTTACATCCAACATAATATACAGTATATGGATTTTCTTTGTAGTGTGTGTTTGCATAGAAATTGGTGGAAGCCAATACTTGCAACATTGATTATAGTGGACAAAAGGGGTATGTTGATAGAAGAGCACTGGCTATAATAATGAAAGCATCTGCGCCTCAATGAACAATCTTTAATCGGGACTGATGCTATTCCCAGTTTTTTGACTTATAAATGTAGTTAGAATGTTGTATTCTTGTGTAAAACTACGCCAAATTTTCAAATAATGAGGTTTGCGCATAAGCCCTGAAAGAAGTTTGGTATGGGTCAGAATACTCAGTTTCAGAGAGCGTGGTAAAACTGGAGATGTGTGATGTCACACATAAAGGGAAAGCTACATTTGTTTACAATTCCTAAAGACGCCACCATTGGGTACAAGGGGTGCATACAGGGAGCGGGGTGCAGCTTCTGGAAGATCTAGAAGATCTAGAAGATCTGGAAGATCTAGAAAGCTTTGGAAAGTGAAAGTGCTGGTTATTGTGTGTAGCTGCTCTATAGGAGTCCTCAACTCAATACAGGGATGGGGCAGAATGCTCGGTTTCAGAGGGCGTGGTAAAACTGGAGATGTGTGATGTCACACATAAAGGGAAAGCTACATTTGTTTACAGTTTCTAAAGATGCCACCATCAGGTACAAGTACTTGGAGTTTCTGATTCCCTACCTGCTAAATAAAAATATTTCTCACTGGACTGTTGAGTCTGAAGAGCAAACGGTAACAATTTAACTGTGTTTATTTTATATAAGTCATGGAACAAAAACGTTTTTCTGTGTAGCATTATAGAGTGCGCATACAGGGAGCGGGGTGCAGCTTCTGGAAGATCTAGAAAGCTGTCAGTGCTGGTTATTGTGTGTAGCTGCTCTATAGGAGTCCTCAACTCAATACAGGGATGGGTCAGAATGCTCGGTTTCAGAGGGCGTGGTAAAACTGGAGATGTGTGATGTCACAAATAAAGGGAAAGCTACATTTGTTTACAATTCCTAAAAATGCCACCATCAGGTACAAGTACTTGGAGTTCCTGATTCCTTACCTGCTAAATAAAAATATTTCTCACTGGACTGTTGAGTCTGAAGAGCAAACGGTAACAATTTAACTGTGTTTATTTTATATAAGTTATGGAACAAAAGCGTTTTTCTGTGTAGCATTATAGAGTGTGCATACAGGTAGCGGGTTGCAGCTTCTGCAAGATCTAGAAAGCTTTCAGTGCTGGTTATTGTGTGTAGCTGCTCTATAGGAGTCCTCAACTCAATACAGGGATGGGTCAGAATGCTCGGTTTCAGAGGGCGTGGTAAAACTGGAGATGTGTGATGTCACACATAAAGGGAAAGCTACATTTGTTTACAATTTCTAAAGATGCCACCATCAGGTACAAGTACTTGGAGTTCCTGATTCCTTACCTGCTAAATAAAAATATTTCTCACTGGACTGTTGAGTCTGAAGAGCAAACTGTAACAATTTAACTGTGTTTATTTTATATAAGTTATGGAACAAATACGTTTTTCTGTGTAGCATTATAGAGTGTGCATACAGGGAGCCGGGTGCAGCTTCTGGAAGATCTAGAAAGCTTTCAGTGCTGGTTATTGTGTGTAGCTGCTCTATAGGAGTCCTCAACTCAATACAAAGGGCCAAAAATGAGCATAATAGGTCCTCTTTAAATAAAATGATGCATTTGAGGGATCATTTTCTTTAAGTATGTTGTTTTCCCCCCTCACCAAATCTTAAAACAAACACCTGTTCATGAGACACAAGAGAAAGAATTACACCTGTCACTATTTCGGTGTCTCGTCTCTCTGTTTACCCCAAGAGTAAATATTTTTAATAGGTGACATGGTGGTGGCTCAGAGGGTTTTGCGTTTAGTGTCAATGAAAATTAAAGGGGAGGCCTTGTAGCCACATAAAATTTTACAGCCAACATGTAGTCCCTTTTATTGTTGTGTTTTCTGCTTTGCACAAGCTCCGGGGCTCTTCAGCTAGAAAACAACAATGGCTCAGTTGTTCCATCTCGTCTGCATTCATGCCTGGTATGAGGAACTCTCTTCTCTCCGCGAGCCCCTTCAAGTTGCTCTTGTACAACTGTGCAGCTCGGCGGCGAAACCTACTTTTCAAAGTGCCAACGTTTAGGGCATAGTTTGGATGTCAGCATATGAATGAATAAATAATATGCCCTAAAGTTGCAGTGTTGAAGCCGGGGCTGATCCGATGTGAATTTTCATCCGAGCTAGTTAACTTGCAGATGTTAGAGGAAAACCCCCATTACTGTTTTTTTTTTTTTAACACAAGGAAAATGACAAAAGCAATTGGAATGAAAAAAAAAAAAATCTATCTAGCTGTGTATCATAACATATGTGTGTAACATATGAAAGATGCAAGGAAATATATTCTACAGAAAATATGCAGGATTGTTTTTAATACAGCACCTTGGTTAGCATATTTAATTTGTTCCATAAGTTCTGACTCTAACCAAAATGTTTGCTAACCAAATCAAATAAAAAATTCCTCTCGCCCGAAGACAGCTGGGATAGGCTCCAGCACCCCCCGCGACCCTAATGAGTATAAGCGGCATAGAAAATGGATGGATATTCTAACAGGCAATTCTTACTGTCTGTCAAACATTTGCAGCATTTTTTGAAATGATGGCTTTTCAACAGCATTAAAAAGCAACATTTATTTTGGCTCTGCATCATGACGTGTATTTTTTTTTTTTTTTTGGCTGGTGACCAGTCCAGGGTGTACCCTTCCTCTCGCCAGAACACATCTGGGATAGGCTCCAGCACCCCCGCGACCCCCGTGAGGATAAGCGGTAGAAAATGAATGGAGGATGATTCTTGATGTGACATTCCCAAAATGTGGCAGCGAGATCAATACCAACACCAGTTATTTCTTGAATTCAATAGTGTTTTTCATGTCAATAGCCCAAAATGGTTGGGGAAGTTGGATTGGGAAAAAAAAGTGATGAATTTCTCCCTCAACACTGACAACACCAGTCCCCACTGCCCCTCTGGTTAAGGGTCAGGTTTCATCCTTGATTCTATTTCCACATCAATAACTGCATAGTTCCGTCTACGCAACGCTAATTAATTATTCCCCTCTGTCAGTCCCCCCTCCTACTTCTATCTTTGTTCATTATTATTATTATATCTCTCGTCTCGTCAGTCTCCCTCACAAATCCCTCCATAAACTTCAAATGATCCAGAATTCAGCACGCGCATCATCACCCGTTCCCCTATCATTGCATCACATCACCCACATCCTGCAGCACCTCTACTGGCTCCACCTCAGCACCATGGGCTGTAGAGCTTTCCTTACCATTGTGTAACAAGTTAACGATGCTAAAATGATGTTTTAGGATTAAAAAAAATATTGAGTATAAATGTGTATAAGTGTACGACAATACGCAAGACATGTACACTACCCAGAAAATGTTTGCAAACATTGATTTAAACAATATAAGTGCAAGGATGTTCATATTTTTGTTCTTCTAACCATTTAAAACACACACAATCAAATGAACATACACATACACTAAAATGATGTTTTTATTCTTGGAAATGTTTGACTTTGTTCTTGGATTTTTTTAATTTATTCAGTGTGGACCAAGTAGTACTTTGTATAAAATATCTGTGTACTTTCTGGCATTAGTAGAGATGAGGAGTAAAGACATTGTATTCTGTTTTTTAAAGAAGTGCAGACAACCTGAGGCCAAATTTGCCTGCAGTGTTTTTTGGGCATGGCCTACTTCTCAGCAGTCAGTCATTAATATTGTTTTCTACCGGGTTTAAAAGTACACAGATGTGGGATTTTAATTCATCCTCACATTTCAGTATTCAGGGTTTTCGGACTGCATCAAATTCTTCTGTGAAAGCAGGTCAGCGTCCATGGAGAATTCATTCATTCATTCAATTTCTACTGCTTTTCCTCATGAGGGTCGCATGGGGTGCTGGAGCCTATCCCAGCTGTGTTCGGGCGAGAGGAAGGATACACCCTGGACTGGTCACTAGCCAATCACAGGGCACATATAGACAAACAACTATGTTTTTGGAACGTGAGAGGAAACGAGTAGAACACAGGGAGAACATTTGGAACATGTGGAATTGAACTTGAAAACTTGAAAACAAAACTGCCTACCTCAAATATATCCACTCAACAAAAAAAAAAAAACCTACACGTCGTGATTCAGAGCCAAAAGAAATGTTGCTTTTTAATGCTGTTGAAAAGCCAGCATTTCAAAAAATGCTGCAAATGTTTGACAGACAGTAAGAATTGCCTATTAGAATATCCATCCATTTTCTATGCCGCTTATACTCCAGGGGTGCTGGAGCCTATCCCAGCTGTCTTCGGGCCAGAGGCGGGGTACACCCTGGACTGGTCGCCAGCCAATCACAGGGCACATATAGACAAACAACCATTCACACTCACATTCATACCTATGGACAATTTGGAGTCGCCAATTAACCTAGCATGTTTTTGGAATGTGGGAGGAAACCGGAGTACAAAGAAACCTAATAATTTTTATAATTTTTTTTTAACCTAACAAATTTTATTATATATTTTTATATTATCAAATCAAAACTGCCCGCCTCAAATATATCCACTCAACAAAAAAAACTACACGTCGTGATGCAGAGCCAAAAGAAATGTTGCTTTTTAATACTGTTGAAAAGCCAGCATTTCAAGAAATGCTGCAAATGTTTGACAGACAGTAAGAATTGCCTGTTAGAATATCCATCCATTTTCTATGCCGCTTATACTCATTAGGGTCGCGGGGGTGCTGGAGCCTATCCCAGCTGTCTGGTCGCCAGCCAATCACAAGGCACATATAGACAAACAACCATTCACACTCACATTCATACCTATGGACAATTTGGAGTCGCCAATTAATTAACCTAGTATGTTTTTGGAATGTGGGAGGAAACCGGAGTACCCGGAGAAAACCCACGCATGCACGGGAAGAACATGCAAACTCCACACAGAGATGGCCGAGGGTGGAATTGAACCCTTGTCTCCTAGCTGTGAAGTCTGCGCGCTAATCACTCGACCGCCGTGCCGCCCCCATGTAGAGTTGTGGTTGAAAATACACTCCATACATGAGATAAGAGCTTTTACAAAGTGGTGGTTGTTTGTATGAGGAACATCTCACCATATGACCTTGAGTGCCCTCGAGTAAGTCGACGGATGTGTGTTTGCCAGCGCAGTGGCCTACTCTTGTCTCATGGATTTTGTAGCGAGTGTGCTTGAATAATGTCTTGATGGAGACACTCTAAGTGCAGCGTCTAGGACTCCGGCGTCAGCAGTAATATCAGGGCAACCTCTCCTCTCTGTGCAATGGCACGGGGAAGATTACAGCATTAGAACACATGAATTATGATACAGTTGTTAGCTCCATGTCAGAGAAGCTGGGATGTGTTTCTGTTACCACTGAGGATGACATCAGTCAAAAGCAAAATAAGAGAAACGGGGCTTGTGAAATGTGTTTTAAGCTTATCTCTGCACAGACGGTTCCGGACCGGTGATAAATTTAAGTCAACTCAATTGAGTAAAGCTATATTGAATTAGGGAACCACATTTGTCACAAACTGTAGTGAGCTGAGGGCAGGTACGGTCCGAGCGCTCTTTATTCATTCATTCATTCATTTTCTACCGCTTTTCCTCACGAGGGTCGCGGGGGTGCTGGAGCCTATCCCAGCTGTCTTTGTGCGAGAGGCTGGGTACACCCTGGACTGGTCGCCAGCCAATCACAGGGCACATATAGACAAACAACAAAACTGCCCGCCTCAAATATATCCACTCAACAAAAAAAAAATACACGTCATGATGCAGAGCCAAAAGAAATTTTTAACACTGTTGAAAAGCCAGCATTTCAAGAAATGCTGCAAATGTTTGACAGACAGTAAGAATTGCCTGTTAGAATATCCATCCATTTTCTATGCCGCTTATACTCATTAAGGTCGCAGGGGGTGCTGGAGCCTATCCCAGCTGTCTTCGAGCGAGAGGCGGGGTACACCCTGGACTGGTTGCCAGCCAATAACAGGGCACATATAGACAAACAACCATTCACACTCACATTCATACCTTTGGATAATTTGGAGTCGCTAATTAACCTAGCATGTTTTTGGAATATGGGAGGAAACCCACGCATGCACGGGGAGAACATGCAAACTCCACACAAAGATGGCCGAATGTGGAATTGAACTTGGGTCTCCTAGCTGTGAGGCCTGTGCGCTCACCACTCGTCCATTGTGCAGCCTGAATTATCTCATTCCACAGTAATCACAGTAATAAAAACACAGGCACAAGATAATATTACGGCTGTAATCCACAACCCCTGACGTCACTTCCTGTCCGCCTGCCACTCAGCTCCCCTAGAAACACAGCTGTCTCCGGGCGAGAGGCGGGGTACAAGCTGGACTGGTCGCCAACCAATCACAGTGCACATATAGACAAACAACCATTCACACTCACATTCATACCTATGGACAATTTGGAGTCGCTAATTAACCTAGCATGTTTTTGGAATGTGGGAGGAAACCGGAGTACCCGGGAAAACCACACATGCACAGGGAGCACATGCAAACTCCACACAGAGATGGCCGAGAGTGGAATTGAACCCTAGCTGTGAAGTCTGCGCGCTAACCACTTCACCACCGTGCCGCGGTCCGAGCGCTCTTTTTCTATTTTAAATAAATTGGTGTGTTTCTATGAAGATAGGAGCGAGAAAGGAGAGAAAACACCAACCTGTACAATAACAAAGGATGCATTACCTAATAGATTTGGCAGGAAGACAGAGTTCAGGGCGGTCTGATAAAGCTAGGTTACAGTACTTTAATCAATCACGAAGAACACAAGCCAATTTAGGAAGAAGCCTGACATTCAAGATAGGCTTTCAGACAGGATTAGAAATAGTAAATTGAGAGTAGACATATTTGGCAGTAGCAGCTAAAAGGACTGTTGTGATGGGACAGTGTTCTGTCCTCCATCGGGGATATTGAGGCATGTCTGTGTCTACTCTCAGTGGCGCTACTTTATTTTATATATTAGCAAGAAATCTCCGGTGGCGTCTCTTCGCTCTCCGCCTTCTAGAAAGGGCAGTGTCATTTAAAATGTCCCCTTGAGCTCATCCGGATTCTCAGCCATGACTAATAATAATGTCTATAATATCATTGTGAAACATCGACATTCACATGCGGTAGGTACTTTTTAGAAACGCATTTGCAACTGCCAAAAATACGCCATAGCAACCTGGCATCCATGTCTTTTCTATATCATGACCCTTATCAGGATTATAGTGGCATTTGGCGCCGAGCTCAGCTGATATAAGCCATGTTTGCACTAAGTGGTCGCATTCAGTTCACCAGGGGACACTTCTGATGAGGACTGTTCTGATTTCCACTATGGGGACCTCAAGACAGACTATCCACTATCATGTTTTTTTTTTTTTCTCCGAAATATGTCATTTAATAAATCAGCTTATTCATGCATTTATTTTCTATACCACTTATCCTCACTAGGGTATGCTGGAGCCTATCCCAGCTGGCTTTAGTCGAGAGGCGGGGTACACCCTGGACTGGTCGCCAGCCAATCACAGGGCACATATAGACAAACAACCATTATTAGTCCAAAAATATGATAAAAAAAATTATTTTTCCATGTATGAAATATCCCTTATGTTTTGCCTGAATTAAGCATTTTCATGCATAAAAGTGTCTAAATTAAGTAAAATACAAATACTATCTGGCAATACACAAGCATCAGACTTCATCGCCGCAACAGCAGAATTTAATCATCGGTTTGAATTATCTCACAACAGGCAAAAAAATAATAATAACATAATAACCATAATCAGAACAATAACATGGAATAACATAACTGTAAACCCCTTAACGCTATTATGTGCCCTCCACATGCCTGGAACACATTTATAGCAACACACACCAGTAAGTATTATTTACATCTTAAATAGATTACTATTTACTATATTGGGTAATAGAAGTGTATATTGACAGTTCCTATAGTACCCAATATGTACGTGATTAAAATTAAAATTAAAATTAAAATTAAAATTAAAATTAAAATTAAAATTAAAATTAAAATTAAAATTAAAATTAAAATTAAAATTAAAATTCTATATTAGGAAAGCAGGAAGTGAACAAATTTGGGTTCAGAGTTGAGTTTCAGCTTGGCCCACATTTTTATTGTGAATTTTTATTCGGGATTATTGTGACCCTCTGACATAAACCTGTTGTTCAGACAACAAGGTCTAATGTCTTGGTCTAGTCTAGTCAAGGTCTAGTCTTGAACCAGTCATGATGTGCTATATATATCACTATATTGACACTTACTATGGTACCCATTATGTTATTGGATGGTCATATCACCTCGTACTTTGGTACAAGGTGCATTATTAAAAAAAAACCAAAACAAAACAAAAAAAAACCTTAAACTGTATTATGGAAAGCAGGAAGTGAACAAATGTAACAGTTACTGATTGTAAAAGTAACAGATGGAGGGGTAGGATTTAATAAGCTTTTGGACATGTGGAACTGTGAACTGATTATGTGATGCATTCAATTGTAATCTGATGCATGTTCAAATGAAACGACATGTTCTATGCTCTAACTATGTAAATATTCCAATCATGAAGAAGAAATCGGACTTTGCCGAAATTCTTATATACACAGCATCCCGAAAGAAACTATTGCAAGAGCTAAAAATGTGCAAAGCCATAGTGGCTACACAAAACATTAGAACTTATAGTAGTACATTAGAGACGTCTGTGAATAAAAATATGCAATCCCCTTTAAGCTTTGAGTTCTCCTAGCGTCAGCTGCAGCCTGGTCTTATCAATGAAACACAGAGAGGTACTGTGATGGTGCTGGATAAGAGAAGCAAGTCAACTGCGGTGACTGATATCACCTCACTAATCCCGCTGCGTCTCCTCCAAAGCCACCTGGATGCTGCTTTGAGTTCGATCCTAATAAGTCGTGTTGATATGCAAATTGCATTTAGACATCTTGTTGTCATACGCTGTTAGAAAATATAAATTCTGATTTAATGGAAAATGAAAACACACTTGTTGGTTCGGCTGCAAGGTTAAACCTCTGGTACTGTACCTCTTAAGTTATAAATTCATCACACACCCAGCCGCCTCCCCATTGTATAGCATTGTATATAGGGCATTCAAAGCATAAATTATATTGCATTCAATTCCTAAGCACCTCTTCAATGGCTGATAGATGTCATGTGGTGCAGCGGGCGTTTGTACGCTCTTTGTGTCTCAGTCTCAATGAAGGTCCCCTTCACTTGCAGAATAGCAACATCTGTTTTGGTGCTGTGGACCAAGTAGTCATCAAGTGTTGCTGAAATTGCTGTTGACCTTTATTTAAAAGCACATCACTGTTGGTTCAGAATTTAATTATGCCCTCATAAAAGTCCAGACATCATGTACAGTGGGCAGACCTCATTTAATCTGTTGTCATTAGGCCACAGTAACCCTCTGCTTCCTGTGTAAATGGGCCTGCTGCGGCCTAATTAACATGACGCTATTTTACTCTGTTTTTTTTTTATAACAGAGGAAAAAGAAGTATGCTGCAGGTTTTTTTTTTTTTTCTTACTGCATGGAATTGTACTCGTGTGCAGCCATGAATTAAGAAATCCAGCTTGTCACACAACAATACACCTTGGCACCTCTCACTTCTCTGCAACTAGCAGCCATTTTGCATGACAAAAGCCTCTTCCTGTTCCTGCGGTTTTGGCATCTGTGAGTGCTCTGCGAGGAAGCCAAGTGGCCACGGTTGAAGAGAAACATCATGAAAATGTGTCGTTTTTCAATGTTTTTATTAACATATTAATACGTTAAATGTGGCTCCAATTGATATCAATTCCATGTTGTCACGGACAGGTGGAACATTGCTCATAAAAATACAAGGTGTTTGATTACAGGATGTGTTTTTTTTTCTTTTTTTTTGTTGCAGAAATTCAAGACCAGTGTTCATTCATTCATTCATTTTCTACCGCTTTTTCCTCACGAGGGTCACGGGAGTGCTGGAGCCTATCCCAGCTGTCTTCGGGCGAGAGGCGGGGTACACCCTGGACTGGTCGCCAGCCAATCACAGGGCACATATAGACAAACAACCATTCACACTCACAAGATTAGATACACCAAAGAATTTTGCAGATATTTGGTGTGTCATAAGGTCTTGATAGATTTAAATGTTAAGCGTTTTATTGTTGAAAAAAACTGTCTTGCAATACAAACAAACCCAATAATTTTTATAGTTTTTTTTACCTAATCAATTTTATTATATATTTTTATATTATCAAAACAAAACTGCCCGCCTCAAATATATCCACTCAACGAAAAAAAATACACATCATGATGCAGAGCCAAAAGAAATGTTGCTTTTTAACACTATTGAAAAGCCAGCATTTCAAAAAATGCTGCAAATGTTTGACAGACAGTAAGAATTGCCTGTTAGAATATCCATCCATTTTCTATGCTGCTTATACTCATTAGGGTCGCGGGGGTGCTGGAGCCTATCCCAGCTGTCTTCGAGCGAGAGGAGGGGTACACCCTGGACTGGTCGCCAGCCACAAACAACCATTCCCACTCACATTCATACCTATGGACAATTTGGAGTCGCCAATTAACCTAGCATGTTTTTGGAATGTGGGAGGAAAACCCACGCATGCACAAGGAGAACATGCAAACTCCACACAGAGATGGCCGAGGGTGGAATTGAACCCTGGTCTCCTAGCTGTGAAGTCTGCGCGCTAACCACTCGATCACCGTGCCACCAAGACCAGTGTTTGTCCGAAAATGTATATTTTATATTTTAAATATTTGCTTGTAGTTTTTACTGATAAATGTGCGCCTATAATAATGTCCCACTGGGTGAAATCCAAGGATTGGTTAATAGTTCCAGTAATAGTTCCATGCTTGTTGTGGGAGACCAAAAAGTGGACAAAACACATGAAAAGCAAAACAAATATGGAAAAAACATGTTATTTTTCTGATGCTGGATAGATATAATGTGGTTGTTTACCTTCTTTTTCAAGAGCTAATGTGTACTGTGGTAAAACTATAAACTTGTGTACTACTTGGGCTTCCTTTGAGAAACACTGGTCTCAGCACCATAATGGCAGTGATCTGTTCTTCCTGTGAATCACTGCTGTAAATGTTAAGGCAGATAATGCAATAAAAGCTTATTAAAAGGTAGTGTCTGGACTATGCCTGGATGCATGAATGACGAAGGTCTGCCTTTTAATTTTCCCTGAGATATATATATATATATGTATAAAAGGCAGACCTTTGTCTTTGCCACTGAGGAAAAGACAGGAAGCAGAACTGGAGGTAGCACAGATTAGGTTGTTGAGGTTCTCATTGGGAGTGACCATGATGGATAGGATCAGGACGGAGTACATCACAGGGACATTACATGTTTGAGGCCTTGGAGATAAAGTCGTCAGAGAGGCCAGACTGAGATGGTTGGGACATGTCCAGAGGAGAGATAGTGAATATATTGGTTGAAGGATGCTGCGTTTAGAACTGCCAGGTAGGAAGACCAAAGACGAGGTTTATGGATGTAGTTGGTGTGAGAGAGACAGATGCGGAAGACAGGGTTGGATGGAGGAGATTGATTTGCTGCGGCAACCCCTGAAGGGAAAAAGCCGAAAGTGAAAGAAGAGGAATATATATATTATATATATGTGTGTGTGTACAAAGTACAAGTAAAATTATGTTTATTTTGCCAAATGTGTCTCAGCTCACTTCCAACATATATCGCACAAGCTGGGAGCTTTGACATTTGTTGCAGAATCAAAAATAAAAAAAAAAAGGCTGATTCAGAATGCAGTGGAAGCGGTAAATTACATGCACTTGGCGTAGAGCTTCAGTACCTTTTTTGAAATGATGCACAGCATAGCAAGTGCTTGGAATGAACAGCTCTTCAAAGGGACTGGCTTTGTATGGTTTATTACTTTACTGTATATGTGTTTGTGTTTTGGTGCCTGTAATCGTAATATATTATGATTAATATTCTCTGTTCCTAGCAGGAAATGTGCTCCCATTTGCAGCGCATATAATCCATATAAGCCTTTTTAAATTGCGATTTATTTTTAGCATTGTTATCACGTCGGTGCAATGGACTTCCTCGATGTTAACTCTGCTGATGACCATTCAGGCCAAGGACGACTGAGTGATCTTTAACACACACTCAGTCGTAACCACACTTCACATGATACATTGTAGATGTTATATAATGCACAACCGATGAACATGGCGCCATCATTGTGCGCGATCAACTTCTGACCTCAATTAACTTGCAGCAAACCCCCCCCCTCCAGTTCTAGCTCCATGTGTTTGTGAAGTGTTAATAGCCGCTTCAAGAAAAATGGCATCCCACCTGCAACGCAGTCAATTCTCCATGTCCACTCCCCGAATCGATGTTTCTGTGCGAAACCTTACTGAGACTCATACTGGCTGAAAGGTTTCAATTTTATCCCAAATGATATCCTCATTAATCTGGCTTGATAATCCATCAATATGAATTTAAGTGAGGTGTCTTTTCCAGGCAGTAACGAGCAGGACAAATAGCTTGAGTGCAGCATTAGTAATACTCAGCAAGCAGCTGTCGTAAACATTGATTTGCCTTCTATACGCTGCTGTTCAATGAACTTGCTGGGATTTTATTAGTAATGTCAGCTAAATGTGGATGTCAGGGCAATCATGCTGTTTCTCCACAGCAGTGAAAAACAGCATGAGGTCGAGTCGAAGACGAGATGAGATTTTATGAAGTGAAATGCAAAAATATGACCAAACAAAAACATAATCGTTCCTATTGTAATGAGATGGAATTGCCGTTGGTGAGATATATTTTCTAACCGGGGCCGAACAGTGGGCGAGTGATTAGCATGTAGGCGACACAGTCTGGAGATCGGAAAGACCTGGGTACTATTCTCCGCTTGGACATCTCTGTGTGGAGTTTGCATGTTTTTCTCCGGGTACTCCGGTTTCCTCCCACATTTCCTCCAAATTGTCCATAGGTATGAATGTGAGTGTGAATGGTTGTTTGTCTATACGTATGTGCCCTGTGATTGGCTGGCGACCAGTCCAGGGTGTACCCCAAAGACAGCTGGGATAGGCTCCAGCACCCTCACAACCCTAATGAGTATAAGCGGCATAGAAAATGGATGGATATTCTAACAGGCAATTCTTACTGTCTGTCAAACATTTGCAGCATTTCTTGAAATGCTGGCTTTTCAACAGTATTAAAAAGCAACATTTCTGCATCACGACGTGTCGTTTTTTTTGTTGAGTGGCTATATTTGAGACAGGCAGTTTTGTTTTGATAATATAAAAATATATAATAAAATTTATTAGGTTAAAAAAAAATTATAAAAATTATTAGGTTTCTTTGTACTCCGGTTTCCTCCCACATTCCAAAAGCATGCTAGGTTAATTGGCGACTCCAAATTGTCCATAGGTATGAATGTGAGTGTGAATGGTTGTTTGTCTATATGTGCCCTATGATTGGCTGGCGACCAGTCTAGGGTGTACCCCGCCTCTGGCCCGAAGACAGCTGGGATAGCCTCCAGCACCCCCGCGACCCTAATGAGTAAGGGGCATAGAAAATGGATGGATATTCTAACAGGCAATTCTTACTGTCTGTCAAACATTTGCAGCATTTCTTGAAATGCTGGCTTTTCAACAGTATTAAAAAGCAACATTTATTTTGGCTCTGCATCACAACGTAGTTTTTTGTTGTTGAGTGGATATATTTGAGGCGGGCAGTTTTGTTTTGATAATATAAAAATATATACAGTGAAGAAAATAAGTATTTGAACACCCTGCTATTTTGCTATTTCTCCCACTTAGAAATCATGGAGGGGTCTGAAATTTTCATCGTAGGTGCATGTCCACTGTGAGAGAGATAAACTAAAAAGAAAAATCCAGAAATCACAATGCATGATTTTTTAACAATTTATTTGTGTGATACAGCTGCAAATAAGTATTTGAACACCTGTGTATCATCTAGAATTCTGACCCTGAAAGACCTGTTAGTCTGCCCATTAGAAGTCCACCTGCACTCCATGTATCATCCTGAATCAGATGCACCTGTTTGAGGTCGTTAGCTGCATAAAGACACCTGTCCACCCCATACAATCAGTAAGACTTTAACTTGTAACATGGCGAAGACCAAAGAGCTGTCCAAAGACACCAGAGACAAAATTGTACACCTCCACAAGGCTGGAAAGGGCTACGGAGCAATTACCAAGCAGCTTGGTGAAAAAAGGTCCACTGTTGGAGCTATCATTAGAAAATGGAAGAAGCTAAACATGACGGTCAATCTCAATCGGAGTGGAGCCCCATGCAAGATATCACCTCGTGGGGTCTCAATGATTCTAAGAAAGGTGAGGAATCAGCCCAGAACTACACGACAGGACTTGGTCAATGACCTGAAAAGAGCTGGGACCACCGTTTCCAAGGTTACTGTAGGTAATACACTAAGACGTCATGATGTGAAATCATGCATGGCACGAAAGGTTCCCCTGCTTAAACCAGCACATGTCAAGGCCCGTCTTAAGTTTGCATATGACCATTTGGATGATACAGAGGAGTCATGGGAGAAAGTTTTATGGTCAGATGAGACCAAAATAGAACTTTTTGGTCATAATTCCAATAAGCGTGTTTGGAGGAAGAAGAATGAAGAGTACAATCCGAAGAACACCATCCCTACTGTGAAGCATGGGGGTGGTAGCATCATGCTTTGGGGGTGTTTTTCTGCACATGGGACAGGACGAGTGCACTGCATTAAAGAGAGGATGACTGGGGCCGTGTATTGTGAGATTTTGGGGAACAACCTCCTTCCCTCTGTCAGAGCATTGAAGATGGGTCGTGGCTGGGTCTTCCAACACGACAACGACCCGAAGCACACAGCCAGGAAAACCAAGGAGTGGCTCCGTAAGAAGCATATCAAGGTTCTAGCATGGCCCAGCCAGTCTCCAGACCTGAACCCAATCGAAAATCTTTGGAGGGAGCTCAAACTCCGTGTTTCTCAGCGACAGCCCAGAAACCTGACTGATCTAGAGAAGATCTGTGTGGAGGAGTGGGCCAAGATCCCTCCTGCAGTGTGTGCAAACCTGGTGAAAAACTACAGGAAACGTTTGACCTCTGTAATAGCAAACAAAGGCTACTGTACCAAATATTAACATTCATTTTCTCAGGTGTTCAAATACTTATTAGCAGCTGTATCACACAAATAAATTGTTAAAAAATCATGCATTGTGATTTCTGGATTTTTCTTTTTAGTTTATCTCTCTCACAGTGGACATGCACCTACGATGAAAATTTCAGACCCCTCCATGATTTCTAAGTGGGAGAAATAGCAAAATAGCAGGGTGTTCAAATACTTATTTTCTTCACTGTAATAAAATTTGTTAGGTAAAAAAAAAATCTAAAAATGATTAGGTTTGTTTGTATTGCAAGAGTTTTTTTTCAACAATAAATCTCTTAACAATTACATCTTATGACACACCTAATATCTGCAAAATTCTTTGGTGTATCTAACCTTGGGTTACAAATCCATTCAGCACTTTCATCATAGCGAATTAATGGCTGCGAAAAGCAGCAGTCAGAACAGTAGCAAAGCATTAATCAGCAACAATTGATTTAGATGTCACTTGTGTGATTATAAAAGCCTTAGAAATGTACAGTTTTATACCTGCCATTCCTTGTCACTGTAACTAGAGCTGTGTGTATGAAATGTAGTAATTCATGTGATAAATATTGCAACTCACTCAACTGGCATCCCCCTTTTGCTCGTTTATGCATTCATATTCAGGCCAAATGATCAACAGTCCCTTAATTGTTTATTCACAAGCCCCATGGGCACTGTGTGCTCACATTCACTTGTACACAGACATACAAGACAGGAAAAGGTGACTATTTGGCTTAAGGTGAAGAAGGTTGCAAGATAGTGTCGGATGCTGGAGTTGCCACGGCAACTAGTGTGGCTACTTGTAGGAATCTGAGACATAAAATGCTTCAGTTAAACCACATTACAATGTTCCTTGCTACATTGCGGTTCATCTGTAGCGGGTTTGTTGATGTTTAAGTGCAATTTATACATATAAAACATATTGTATATAACAGCTTTGTGTTCTGCGTCCTTGTGGTGTATTGCAGTGATCTATCAGGGCTCTGTTTTGTGTCTGTTATTGTATTCATTACTGCTACCAGTAGGGGGTGTTGTTGTCGTGAGAGTTGAAGAGGCGTACAGACATGTCCAGTTCGTCTCAGCACAGTCCTGATTTGCTAAGGAAGAACCTGCCCATCGTCTTCTGTGTTTTCATTGGCTGAATACCATTGTCAGTCTTCTTTGTTCTCCACTGTCGTTTACTCGCGATCATAGAAAAGTGTATATTGAGGGGTTCAAAAGCCTTCACTTATTGCGGGTTATTTTGGGAACCTATCCCCACAATAAACGAGGGAACACTGTATTGCTTTTTGTATGCTCTTAATTTATTTAGAGTGTTTTGTTAATTAGCACCATAGTATAGTACAGTATAGTATAGGCATAGGGGGATGCCACAGTCTTTGCAAGTGTACATTCGTGAAACAAATTATTAGGTAAATTAAAGTTTTGACCTTGATGATGGTTTTGGATTAAACCGCCGAGAGATCCCAAAAGTCATTAAGAATAATCCACAGGAGACCACGATGTCTACATAATTGCACTGTAACCCATCTTGCAAATAGATTAAAAGCTGAAAAAAATAACCCTGAACAATGATACAGAAACGGTTCTAAACTTTGCAGTGCGCTGGGCGGAGGTAATAAATAATAACAACGTGGAAATGAAGGCGGGGTATACCTTTGACTGGTCGTCAACCAATCACAGGGCACATATAGACAAAGAACCATTCACACCAAACTCACATTCATCTAATACAATTTGGAGTCAGCAATTAACCTAATATGCACAGCGATGCCCGACTGGGGAATCGAACCCGGGTCTCCTATCTGTGTGCCCACCGTGACTACCGTGCATCCAGTTGTGATTCCTTACAAACACTTTGTTCGTGTCTCAATGACAGGTGATTCATCTAATACAATTTAGAGTCTGCAATTAACCTAATATGCACAGTGATGCCCGATTGGGGAATCGAACCCGAGTCTCCTAGCTGTGTGCCCACCGTGACTGCCGTGCATCCAATTGTGCTTACTTACAAACACTTTGTTGGTGTCTCAATGACAGGTGATTCATCTAATACAATTTGGAGTCGGCAATTAACCTAATATGCACAGCGGTGCCCGATTGGGGAATCGAACCCGAGTCTCCTAGTTGTGTGCCCACCGTGACTGCTGTGCATCCAATTGTGCTTCCTTACAAACACTTTGTTGGTGTCTCAATGACAGGTGAAACAGCAGCTGTATCAGTCACGTAACATTTTCTTAAAGCTATACACACACCGCTACATATTCGAGTTAGTTAAGTGATGATTTTGCCACAGCTGTGCCGCAGGTTATTGTCTCCCCTGACGTCATTTTATTGTCTTAATATAAAATGACTGAGAATATTTACTTATCATCTTGGAAAATTAATGTTTCCACTTACCCCCTGCAATTTGCTTGTGCACCATAAGTACAAAAATACATAAAGAAGGAATCCTACTTCTACCTACTTCTCCGACTGGAACCATTGTCTATTCAGATGGGTCTCAATAACATTGAAAAGATGTGATTTTTTGTCATTTTGATTAAACTGCTCATCATGTGGTCCTTCTTGAGCTGCTGCTGTGCTAGCAGGGCCCTAGAAATAGCACAGTAAACAATTCATCAAGAGGATAGATCCCACCCTGCAAATGGCATCTGTGGGAGCTTCGATAATGACTATGCCACGTGTAAAGCCCTAATGTGTTTACATAGGGCTCGATTATAGACGTACCTAATACTTCCTCTTGTGTGTTTTTTTTTTTTAAAGACTCCCTGTGGGCTATTTGAGTGATAAGCTACTTTGAGTTTTTTTTCAGGATGCACTTCTCTGCAGTGGATCAATAGGTGTTGCTATGATGAACTATTGGGGGGATTCTTGTTTTTATATAGTTGTGCTCCTCAGTCGTTTTTTCTTCTAATTGACTCTGCTAGCTTTGATAAATGACGTTATCCGATGTATTGTTTCTCATATCGCTTTACTGCCATAACTGTGTAGTGATACTCGTAGATGTGTACCGTCACTTGGGAGAAATATCGATGTTAAAATGGACTTACTGCTTCTATTTGCAACATCTATATCGCATCTGTCCAAAACATTTGACTCCAGGGGAGCAAATAGTTCAAGCACCGTCAGGATAGACCACTATTGTCATTATTTATTTTGCTACGTAACCATTGAGCTTTTCTCAGGATCTACAGTAACATGCTGTATGTCTTTTTGTTCCCCTTTCCGATTTACCTCTATCCATCCATCTTTGATACCACTTCTAACTGACATAAGGTAAAAATAGTTTGAACCCAGGACAGATCACTGGTCAGGCGCAGTACAATTTAAAATGGGCATTGACCAAAATGTCAGCATATCACAAGAGATCTCACTCAGCAGAGCACACCTCAACAAGCAACAAATAATTAACTCTGTGTGGTTTTTGTTCTTCTTTTGGATTTTTCGGTTACTCTCACAGGAAGTCGCAGACATGGCAGACATGTTCGGGATGGATATCGGCCGAAATCAGTGAAAAAGCACAGTATCGATATAGATTGGAGCACCCCAAGTGTGTGTACGTGGCTCCCTTAAATAAACCACTCCATCGATCACTGAAGTATTGCACTAATGATTAACTTATTGCACTAATGATTAACTTATAGGCGTTTTTAAAATTGAATAGTATTGCACTAATGATTAACTTAGTGCACTAATGATTAAATTATAGGCGTTTTTAAAATTGAACAGAAAATTTGTTGCCTTTTGTTTATGATTGACCCCTCCATTGATCACTGAAGTATTGCACTAATGATTAACTTATTGCACTAATGATTAACTTATTGCACTAATGATTAACTTATGGGCGTTTTAAAAATTGAATAGAAAATGTGTTGCCTTGTGATTGTGATTGAACCCTCCATTGATCACTGAAGTATTGCACTAATGATTAACTTATTGCACTAATGATTAACTTATAGGCGTTTTTAAAATTGAATAGAAAATTTGTTGCCTTGTGATTGTGATTGACCCCTCCATTGATCACTGAAGTATTGCACTAATGATTAACTTATTAACTTATGAGCGTTTTTAAAATTGAATAGAAAATTTGTTGCCTCGTGGTTGACTGGTGACCAGTCCAGAGTGTACTGGGATAAAACTGGGATAGCTCACCTGTGACCCTCATGAGGATCATTCATTCACTCATTTTCTACCGGTTATCCTCACAAGGGTCGCGGGGGGTGCTGGAGCCTACCCTAGCTGACTTTTGGGTGAGAGGCGGGGTACACCCAGGACTGGTCACCAGCCAATCACAGGGCGAGTAGAATACGAAGAGAACATGCAAACTCCACACAGAGATGGCCGAGTGTGGAATTGAATATATTATTAAAACAAAACTGCTCGCCTCAAATATATCCACTCAACAAAAAAAACTACACGTCGTGATGCAGAGCCAAAAAAAATGTTGCTTTTTAATACTGTTGAAAAGCCAGCATTTCAAGAAATGCTGCAAATGTTTGACAGACAGTAAGAATTGCCTGTTAGAATATCCTTCCATTTTCTATGCCGCTTATACTCATTAGGGTCGTGGGGGTGCTGGAGCCTATCCTAGCTGTTTTGGGGCGAGAGGCGGGGTACACCCTGGACTGGTCGCCAGCCAATCACAGGGCTAGTAGAACACGGGGAGAACATGCAAACTCCACACAGAGATGGCCGAGGGTGGAATTGAACTTGGGTCTCCTAGCTGTGAGGCCTGTGTGCAAACCACTCGTCCACTGTGCAGCCCCTAATGAGGACCAGTGGTATAGAAAATAAATGAATGAATGGATTTGTTTTCAAATGCTTGCAAATCGAGGGTCAAACAACGTTTCCAAGTTTCTTGGTTACATATCGGAATCAGTGATGAGGCTTATGGCCGCCACAGCATCACCATGTCCCTTCTGCTTCTTCACAATGATGCCGGCATCACTGCAGTGATTAGCAGTCAGAATGTGCTGCATCTTTGTCCTTGATTTCATGCCAAATCTTCTTAGATATAATGACTACCGAGGCTTGGTGTCTTGAGGGGGAGAAAAAAAAAAAAAAGTCGAGGACTAGTGTGCCCTCACCCCTGCTGATATAGCATCCCTGTTGCCCAGCATGAGCCTTCCAAAGCTGCTGTTTGGTTTTGACGTTCAGACGTTGTTATGCTGCAACATGCCTATCTCGTTGATTTGAAACGATCCAGCAAGTTTATACCAGGAGCGTGCCTGCAAGAAGAATAGTTGAGTGTGTGTACATTCATTATTGATCTGCTGTTTTGAAATCCATGTCTGCCTATTTGAATGAAACACGTGTTAGCAAATAATTTATAGATCTATATTCTCTGCAATATCGACACAGGGAGGACAGAGAGCAATCCCTTCATGATTGAAGCTGGTCTCAAAATGGTGCCTGGCCTCTTAGGCTTTCTCTCGTCAGTGCACATATGGCAAAATACTAAATTATGTTTTTGCTGTTGCCTCTCACATTTTAATGAGTTCAGTTGAGGTAACACTCAGAGTCCTCTGGTTCCTGTCTTTCTGTCTCTTGTCGTTTGTGTAATGGCACATCCAACCTTGGTTTGCACTAGAAGGGTTTGTAATCGGTGATTACACACTCTCAGGTCACAATGGATCACTTCATTTTAAGTTAGATGTTCCCCACGACTAATGTGAATGTCTTTATAGGAGACTAGCTGCTATAACAACAGAGCGGGGAGACTTGCAATCTGTATTTACCCAGAGCTTTTTTTTTTTTTTTCATCTTGTTCTCCACTTATCCTTTTTATTTTATTCTATTCCTCTAAGGTTTTTTGGGTGGTGTAGGTATATGTTGAAGCCAAATGTTGCTATGGTTTACCGAAGTCAATTGTGAGCATCAATATGGTGGTGTCATGCAATTACAGTACAGTGGAACCCCTTTCGGTCAAACACAAGATTAGCATGTGAGCATAATAGGTCCACTTTAAATGTTCTAATTTTTAAGTCAACAATTAGACATATTTGGAGCACTTTTCAAATTAATTTTCCAGCTTTGTTTTGTTCCAAGGCAAATACCACTGATAATACCCTCTACTAGGGTAACGATGGTACTCTCCACGGCAGATTGCTCAGTCCATGCATGATTGCCATCTTTGCACCCACTTGAACAGAAGCCGAGTACAGATTAACTCACTTTTATATAGTTCAATGCTTAATGAGTTAGGACCTAGTATTGTGTCTTAGGGCTGCACGGCGGTCGAGTGGTTAGCATGCAGGCCACACAGCTTGGAGACCCGAGTTCAATTCCACCCTCGGCCATCTCTGTGTGGAGTTTGCATGTTCTCCCCGTGCATGCGTGGGTTTTCTCCGGGTACTTAACATGCTAGGTTAATTAGCGACTCCAAATTGTCCATAGGTATGAATGTGAGTGTGAATGGTTGTTTGTCTATATGTGCCCTGTGATTGGCTAGCGACCAGTGCAGGGTGTACCCCGCCTCTTCATTTTTTACCGCTTATCCTCAAAAGGGTCGCGGGGGTGCTGGAGCCTATCCCAGCTGTCGAGAGGCCAAGAACCATTGCTGTTCATATTTACAAGTCATATTTTTTGGTGATGTGAACGTAAACATGAATTGGATATCGTACCTTACAATATGGAGTTGAGCAAAGTTACCCAGACCAAAGCACCAAACCCCCCTAATGACTTCCACATCAGAGTATATACATATACAGTGTGCTAGCACCAGTCTAATTTAGCCTACATATTTACATGACAAAAAAAAGTATGGTAAGGGATTGGACCCGCTGACTGCAAATATGTCCTTTTGGGATCTGAGCATTTTGGAGCAGGGTGCTTAATGGTGTATACACGGCGGTGTGCCGCGTTGCATTAAGGGCTAATAACCTCCCTTAGATTCAGCACAACACCCCCGCCTCTCTTCCCGGCCCGCATCAACCGCCCCAGTTGTATTTATTACGGGCAGCAACACCCCGGTGATGAGACGATCAATATTTCCGGGATGATGAGGGAGAACTTGTGCAATCTTACCAGTTCCCTCAGTTCCTCCCTTGGCAGTGCTTCAACTGGAAGAGATCAAAGCAGAGAGGACCTCTGAGATGATGTTTTAGGGGAGACTGATGAAGTCCTCACGACTGTGTGTCCTCTAAACACACACACTCAATCACGCTGTCCTATGTCCTTGCTATGTCCTGATTAAAAAGTTTGACCTCAAGCTTTTTAACCCAACCAAAGGGTTCCCCTTCTCCTGTTGCTGTTGATATTGACAATAAAAACTATGTTGTGTTGATGAGTAAATGTAAGAAATTCTCTTCTTTAACTACAAGAAGTATCCATAACAAATATACTAGCTATGTCTGTGTACTGAAACAGATGAAACACCTGGGGAAACATCAGTGCAGAACATATTCACTTCATAGTTTTTACTTGAGATGTCCCAAGATGGCCTCCAGATGTGATCAGGGAGGTTTTTTTTTTTGTTTTTAAAGGCATCACCAAAAGTAGAGGTGATATGAATACAGATATTTAGCAGCTGTTCTGTTTGAATACAGATACCTTTTACTGTAGCCTCTAGTGCAAGCATTTTTGTGTGAATGCATATAAATGTGAAACATTATTCAGGGATGCTGTTACCAGAGCTACAATATAATCATGAAGGAAAATAACCTTATACAGTTCAAAAGTGGCAGCTACGCTAAATTACTAAGTTTATTCATTCATTCATTTTCTGTACCGCTTTTTCCTCACAAGGGTCGCGGGGGTGCTGGAGCCTATCCCAGCTGTCTTCGGGCGAGAGGCAGGGTACACCCTGGATTGGTCGCCAGCCAATCACAGGGCTCATACAGACAAACAACCATTCACACTCACATTCATACCTATGGACAATTTGGAGTCGCCAATTAACCTAGCATGTTTTTGGAATGTGGGAGGAAACCGGAGTACCCGGAGAAAACCCATGCATGCACGGGGAGAACATGCAAACTCCACACAGAGAGGGTCGAGGGTGGAATTGAACTTGGGTCTCCTAGCTGTGTGGCCTGCACGCTAACCACACGTCCACCATGCAGCCCTATACTAATATTCTTAGTTGTTAAATTAAATATTCAGTGCATTAAAGGTATGCATTCTTGCAAGTCAATTACCATTACCATATTTTTGGCTACATGCTTTGTTAGCATTGCTAGCATCATTAGCATCGTTAGCATGTTTTTGGAATGTGGGAGGAAACCGGAGTACCCGGTGAAAACCCATGCATGCACAGGGAGAACATGCAAACTCCACACAGAGAAGGCCGAGGGTGGAATTGAACCCTGGTCACCTAGCTGTGAGGTCTGCGTGCTAACCACTCGACCGCCATGCAGCCCTAAGTAGTTTAGACTAGACACAATACTAGGTCCTAACTTATTAAGCATTGAACTATATAAAAGTGAGTTAATCTGTGCTCGGCTTGGGTGCAGAGATGGCAAATATGCATGGACTGAGCAATGTGCCGTGGAGAGTGCCATCGTTACCCAAGTAGATGGTATTAAAATACAAATTATCCAGTGTTACTTGCAGCCAAATGCTAACAATCTTTCCAGGATGTGGTAGATACGATTGAATGAAACGTGTGTCCAACGTGGCAAGTACAAAAAAAGTATGTGGCCGGTACAAAAGCTAGCAACTACATTTTGAAACGTGGACATTTGCAAACCCGTACGTCTGTGTTATGAACTAGAAAGGCACGTGTCTCCCTTATATGATAAGTGTGCAGCTGAGGTGGCTTTACCACAAAATGAAATTGCACTTCTACCCTCTGCTTTCTCTGCTATGGCCTTGAGCTGCCGTAGTTAGCCACAGACATTGGGGAAGCTATAACATCCATTCCAAGCGTTAAACCCCTCCTGTGGGAGCCTCCTCCCGTGACGAAAGCCCAACTAGCAAAGCCACTTCAATCATCTGGACCTGACCTGGCCACAAAAATTGCATCACAGACACCACCATCAGTGGCTCTGATCCCTCATCCCAGCTGGAAAACACAACCGCAAAGAAGTCATCCATCTCCAGTTGGGCTCCCCCACCCCCCACCACCACCACCATCACTAAGGATGTTGCAGCTGCCTCCTCACAGACAAGCAGTTAACACAGTGAAGCAGGTGCAGCCGGTCACTCCTTCACACATCTTCACTTTAAATTTGTTGATGATATAAAATGCTTTTCCTGTACCGCAGCTGGCGTAGACTCTTTCAGAATGACTGCATTGGAGTCCATTAGCGGTTGTAGTCAACAAACAAACGAGGAATACTGTTTGAACATTCCCTGCTGCAATGCCTTGATGTTCTCCTATCCATGAGTACTGTATATCAAACGGCTGTGCACTGCATCCCTCCCCCACCAGTTTTCACTTTGGTGGAAGTAATCATATAATCTCTCAGAGAGATAGCAGCTTTGACGGCTGAGCTAGCACAGCATCCGGAGAAGGAAACTGTTCTGCGCAAAGTGCATGGCAGTACCCCGTTTTTGAATTGAAATACTACTCGTGAGCATCCCTTCCTCCTTCATTCTATCATTGTATTTTTTTTTTTTAATAATGTATTAACGATCGCTGTTTTATGGTTGGAAATGCAGGGCTCTACATTAAAAACAAAAATTACTTTGGGGAAAATTGGGGAATCCTTAAGGTGAGAACTACTTGCCCGAACTTGCCCCATGTAAAATGAAAAGACTGCCATAATGATATCATCTAATTTTTGTGGCATCACATGAGAATCTCAAATAAAGATGAAATGATTTGAAATCATTTCTTGTGGTTGTTTTCCTTCATAGATCATGACGTTGCATGGAAATCTGGATTGTCAAGAGACTTCTAGGCACTTTGCCTTTTATAAGTTGTGCACCACAATGAAACATTATTGAATAGACACATTTGTGTACTGGTAAAGTGTTTTTAATCCGGAAAAAATGCTCAATGGTCAAACAATAATTTGTGAAGCAAAGGTGAGAAAAATACACAGAGAAATGGAAGCGCTAGATTTTGTAGCTTGTGCAAAATCAGCACTTGGTATTGGATCTAATGGTATTGGTATTGGTACTGGACCTTTTAAGCTATCATTTCTGGATTCATGAAACCATATGGCATCCATATCAAACTAGACGGGGGCCTCAAACTAGCATCCTGTGGGCCGCATTTGGCCCGTGGGCCGCGAGTTTGAGACCCCTGCTTAAAGCTGTCTCTGGTGAAAACACAATGCACATGTGAAATAGCACGTGACTCGAAAGGCCGTGATGCAACTGAAATAGGCACTGTTGTGAAGCATTACCAGTCATTCCCTCCAATTAATATGAATATGATGAATCAAGCGGTGCTTAATTGCGTTCTAATAATATATACAATATCACCGCCGTGGAGGTAGAATGCAGTTGAGGGTTACAGGAGGTTTACGTTTTAATCATTACATGCACCATAATAGTCTGTGAATATGCTTGTCTTTAGTGTTTCTGTAGGTGTTTCAATGTAAGGTGGGTGTGCAAAACTGGGTTACTTCTTACTAAGACCACAGTATATAGCGTTGGTGGATTCTTTTTATGTTGATTTAATAACCTAAATGAAAAAAAAAGTCTTGGACAGGCTTCTTTTATAGGTACTTTAGATGCACGGTAACTTTTCTGGTATAATCCTTTATCAACACTTGGCCCCTAGCAACGCTTGCCTCTTAATCCGCAGATTGGATATGAGGGATGGTGTGTTTATGTATTTTCAGTTAGCAGGTCCTCTGTGTGCAAGAGTGTAGTAGTGTGTCATGTGCATATTCTTTACAGTGTGTTGATGAAGATAATAATACATAATATGTATGGATGCATATTTGAGCCACATGGCCTGCACATTGTCAACCGAGCCATAAGGGCACACCAAGGAAGATGTATTCTAAACCATTTAAACCAGGGGTCTCAAACTCAATTTACCTGGGGGCCACTGGAGCTAGGGTCTGGGCAAGGCTGGGCCGCATCAGGTTCCCCCCCCCAAAAAAAAAACGCATTTATTAAAAACAGAAAAATATACAAACTTTTTCAGTGCTTTGGTTCCGATTTTCTACAATAAAAGCTCTGATAAAACATTCCACTGTTCTCAAATATCTTAATTTTTATTTTTCTGCACAAAATAAGATGAAAAAAAAATAAACAAATCAATAATAAAGAAAATCAATCAACCAGTAATAAATTAATATATTAATAATAATAAAACACCAAATAATAAAAAATTAAGAAACCACATATATTTGGTGGGTAGACAAATTATTTTTTTCAGATTAAAATGAACAAAGCATTATTAGAGCCCTGTAGACATGACAAAACACGACTATAGTCACATTTATACTTTTTTTATTTACAACATATTGCACAACTGCAGGGTCTTGAGACACATGCTAACTCGCAAACTAGAGAGCTAGCGACCTAAACGGTAGCCTTCAAGTTATTTCCTTTAAACTTAAATAGCCAAAAACTTACCACTTCCACACGGATAGGGAGGATAACTATTAACAGTTATTTAACCTTTAACATGAACATTAATCAAACCTAATATTTTTTTTCTGGGTACATGATACCATACAACATTAAACTTTCATATCAAGGCGGGGGCCTCAAACTAGTGTCCTGCGGGCCACATTTGGCCCGCGGGCCGCGTGTTTGAGACCCCCGATTTAAACTATCTTTGTTGAATGTAATATCCTGTCTCAAACCTTGGCTTTTCTTTTTAGAGCAAATGTTGCCGGATGATGGTTGGAAAGAGGGAGGGCGGGGGGGTCTAAGCCGCAGAAATTGAAAATTGATCAGGCGGTGTGTGGGTAGGTGTTAACCCAGGCACCACTACTTCACCCTGGGAATTTGATTAGCGATTACAGCACTGTCACAGGAAGAAGCCTCACTGCCTATAGCTACATCCTCCTCTGCCCCTTTTCTTTAAGACTCGGGGGAGTTTGAATCTAAATTGTTCATATCTACACCAAAGAGAGAAGGAAAAAATGCTGCATTGCATGAAACAGAGCATGAATTCTTTATCATGTGACTATATTCCTGTGGATGCAGTTTTGCCCCTTGATGTTTTGTTCTTGGGAGTGGAGCAATATTACCTATTGGTGGCTGTCACATTGCCGTCATCTTATTAGCGTTATTAAACGTAAATGCCGACAGGATGTCAAGAAGTTAATTGCAACATCTAAGTCACTTGATTATTCGGAAGAACTCTTGTCATGTTTATGTGAGCTCTTTTATGTCGGGACACAAAAGGACTCCAGCAGTCAATAAATATGACTGACTTTAAGCGGAAGGAAGCACACTGGTGGGCTGTCAGGGAGCTGTCATTAATTCTTCTTTCTTCTTCTTTTGTAGCACCGGATAGAAGATCTGACAAGCAAGGAGAAAGCGGCCAACAAGGCTGCAAAACTATTTCTCATCATCCCCCAAAGCCGCTCGGGTCTAACATAGCATCTGATGATTAGACTACCCGCGGCTGGACTGCACATATAAGCGAAGACACAGGCAAGCGTTTGCCCTGGATTGTATGTTGCACTCGCTCACGAGGACAATGTGGTTTTTGCCCAGGAGAAGTCGTATCCCCTTGCAGAATTGGCATGGAGCCCACGATTGCCACAGTATCGTCATGTCCTTGTGGGTATTAACGTTTGGCTGGTGCTTCGCAGCAGCGAGAGGCCAGAACTACCACCCAACTGTGAACACACAGTATGGAAAACTTCGAGGAGTGAGGGTTCCTCTCCCCAGTGAAATTCTCGGGCCTGTGGACCAGTATCTGGGGGTCCCTTACGCTGCCTCCCCGGTGGGGGAAAAACGCTTCATGCCTCCTGAACCTCCGTCCTCCTGGTCGGGGATCAAGAACGCCACCCACTTTGCTCCAGTGTGCCCCCAAAATATACACAACGCCGTGCCAGAGATCATGATGCCAATATGGTTCACCTACAACCTGGATATAGTTACCACCTACATACAGGATCAACACGAGGATTGTCTTTATCTGAACATCTACGTTCCAACAGAGGATGGTGAGTGTGTCGAGCAGGCAGGATGAAACCACTTCTCCTTCTATCTGTCTTTTCTTTCTTTACTTCTTTTTTTTGTCTTTTGCGCAAAGCATGACCTGTTGTTTGGCGCATGCCTGAGTTTGTGTCAACCATCTCAACCTGCCATGTTTAGTCCTTCCATGAAGTCTCCCCTTCCATGCCACTGTTAAAGGTTCCTCTTTTGATGACCAAATAGCGTATTGCAGTGACAAAATAACGAAAAGAAGAGGGGGAACTGCACTTTCCCACCCTCACTGTCTTGACTGTCTCGGGGTTATTAGACATTACTGATCAGTAGCTTGCCTCGTAAGTGAATGATCTTGCTGTAGGGTTGGTGAAATGTTCTGTCTGGTACATGAGAGGCCTGTGGCATCAGCCTGACCTATGTAAGACCCTTTACTCTCCTCTTTAAATGGAGATTGTTTGCAAAAAACTTAACATTTAAGTATGGACATTTTATGAAACGCCACTATTATGGCACCAATGGTAAATGACGCAGGGAAATAATTCAAATTGGCGATCAAATCATTTGATTAAAGTATATAAGTTGATGAACCGCGTGTCCTGTAATGGGTCTTAAATAGACGTGCATGTGAATATGGGCTTCCTGTGTCCCAGGATGCAGCAAATTCATTCCACCATTTTGGAATATTTCTGCAGCAACATTCAGATACTTTCTCAACAGGTTCTATGTTGTTCTTGTTGATGGAGGGTGGAGAGGATGACAAGGGGCGGGGGAGCGGGTGGTGGGGGGGGGTTGGTTTTGACACAGTTATTGCATGTCACTTGTCAATTTTTTCCAGAGCTCTCTGTTATTTTGTAGTTTTTTTTCCCATTCATTTTACAGTCAAAAGAATATCCAAGGAATGTGCCAGGAAACCCAACAAGAAAATGTGTAGAAAAGGAGGTATGTAAACAAAAAAAAAGCCTACACGGAATGAAATGAAAGAGAAAGAGGAATGCGGCACATCCTACCAAAGCCGCCAATATCAACGGCGATCAAGTCCGAAGTGCTAATGGGATGAACGTGGAAGCCAGATCATCCTTGACATGAGTGTGAGAGATGAGCGTGCATGATGAGGCTGTGAATGCATGCGGTGGTGTGACACGGATTGGGAAAAAAAAAACAGGTCCTTGAATAAGTAATGGAGCTTTGTCAAGCAATGGATGTCTAAGAATACTCTGTAACTACTTTATATTTAATGTAATTGTATCTTTGTTTTTCATTTATTTATTTTTATCTGTTGGCTAAAACAAAAACATTGGTGGGGGTGTGTGAAAATAGACAAATTTGGACCTGTTTAAGTACTTTAATAATATATTGTGATGCAGACCTTATTACACATGATTTATTTGTCATTATTCAAAGCATTTTAAGCTTAGCCGTCGTGGTAGTAGAAACTGAACTGAAGTCAATTTAAAGCTTAAATGTAAGCGTACAATTATGGTAAACTACCTCTCAAATCTTAATGTTCCTGCAAGATACCTCATATGTCAAACACAACCACACATGGGGCCAAACAGTGTTGCCAACTTGTTGCTAACACATCTAGCGAATAGAACACGAATGAATGATAATAAAATTAAGCTTTTAAACCCGACATTACTCACCACGGACAGGGGTTGGCTGTTTTCTGTTTACTTTTTCTAATAAATTTTAGCTTTCCGTGAAAATTTTCATGCTATTTTTTTTGCGATGCTACTTAAAATGAGCAATAAGTTTGGTGGTAATAAACTTCCCCGGTTCTGTGCCACCACAAGAAACAAGTCTTTTTCTGACTTTTAACGACAAATACAGCACACGGCTGATGTCGCTCTGACTACTTGCTAATTTGTCAACATGTTAGCACACGCTGTTGCTAGACGTGCTGATTCTGGGATTGAAACTAATATGGGAGATTTTGGATGCAGGCCGATGTAATCCAGTAATTTTGATATTAAATATTTTGAAATTCAATATCAGTATCGGATCAAGGGGCGGCACGGCGGTCGAGTGGTTAGTGTGCTGACATGCACAGCTAGGAGACCCAAGTTCGATTCCAGCCTCGACCATCTCTGTGTGGAGTTTGCATGTTGTCCCCGTGCATGCGCGGGTTTTGTCCGGGTATTCCGGTTTCCTCCCACATTCCAAAAAAAAAATCATGCTAGGTTAATTGGAGACTCCAAATTGTCCATAGGTATGAATGTGAGTGTGAATGGTTGTTTGTCTATATGTGCCCTGTGATTGGCTGGCGACCAGTCCAGTGTGTACTTCACCTCTCGCCCAAAGACAGCTGGGATAGGCTCCAGCACCCCCCCAGCGACCCCTGTGAGGAAAAGCGGTAGAAAATGAATGAATGAGTATCGGATCGAGACACCACTAGTGGATTTGTTTTAGCATTGTCAGTCGGTCAGTTCTGTTCATGGTGCTCAGCACATAATAGCTAAACTGTTATTGTTGTTTTTTCATCGTGTTTAATGTTCCTGACAATCTTACAACATTAGATATTTTTTCTTTGGAATATACTGCACCCCAAACTGTCGAAAAAGCATCTTTCAGATATTTCACTAGCATCCCAGCTTCATTATACTAATGCAGTCAAAGCTACAAAAGCATTGACATGCAAAAACATTCTAGTTTGACTTTAGGCACTAGCTCTAATCACACTGTTTGAAAACTGAGAGCTAATTCACAAAGTCTTCCTAAAGGACTTAACAATTAGCCTTTAGACTGATAAAGAGTATGTCTTGCTTCACAATAATGATTTGGTTCCCATTGTGACACCTCTGCTGCCTATTTCCATGGGAGCAGGAAACAGCTCGTGGCCTCGCTCTGTACAGCCATACGTTCTACTTTGGTGAACCAATTTTGTTGGAGACGAGCCCTGCAGCCACTTTTGCTTCACAATTAGTCCCAGTTGTGGAATATACACAGAAATATTTCTTTAATATTCCCTTTCCTCTTCGATTTTTCAATTATCTCCCTCATGTTTGGTAATGAGAAAATGGTTTTATCATAAGTTTCATGTATTGGTTTTGTGCAAATTATTCTGAGGAGTGGCGGTTGGAGAACAGCCCCCCTGTTGCCATAAACAGTCTTGCCTCTCTTTGTCTTATGTTGAATTAGCAGTGCTAATGAAGCAGAATGTATGCTTCTTAGGTAACATGGGAGTCAAACTCGGAAGTATAAGCGCTTTAGGGGCAACTTTTTGTGGAATTTTACTTATGTGAAACATAAACGTATGTGATTTTCCCTTTTCTGTGCGTTTTAAAGAGAGAAAAACAGCTAGCATGAGGGTGCTAGCATACACATAGCATACACAATGGGACCTCGGACAACTAGCACTATTAGCAACAAAATAAACAGCTACATAGGCTAAGGACTACGGATCCAGAAATTTATCTTTATGAGCCTGTGCTTTTTAAAGAGAGAAAAACAGCTAGCCTGAGGGTGCTAGCATACACATAGCATACACAATGGAACCTCGGACAACTAGCACTATTTCCGGCAACAGCAGCTACATAGATAACTACAAAATAAACAGCTACATAGGCTAATGACTACGGATTTAGAACTTTATCTTTTTGAGACTCAATATATGGAGGATGAACTACAGGTTTTAGAAGCTGAGTGGGCAAGAAGGGAAAATAAACAAATGTCATTTTCATTTTTCTGTGCTTTTTTAAAGAGAGAAAAATAGCTAGCATGAGGGTGCTAGCATACACAATGGGACCTCCGACAACTAGCACTATTTACGGCAACAACAGATACATAGATAACTACAAAATAAACAGCTACATAGGCTAATGACTACTCAATATATGGAGGATGAACTACAGGTTTTAGAAGCTGAGTGGGCAAGAAGGGAACATAAACGAATGTGATTTTCATTTTTCTGTGCTTTTTTAAAGAGAGAAAAACAGCTAGCATCAGAATGCTAGCATACACATAGCATACACAATGGGTCCTCGGACAACTAGCACTATTTCCGGCAATAACAGCTACATAGTAGATAGCTACAAAATAAACAGCTACATAGGCTAATGACTACGGATCCAGAACTTTATCTTTTTGAGACTGAATATAAGGAGGATGAACTACAGGTTTTAGAAGCTGAGTGGACAAGAAGGGAACACAAACAAATGTGATTTTCATTTTTCTGTGCTTTTTTTAAAGAGAGAAAAACAGCTAGCATGAGGGTGCTAGCATACACATAGCATACACAATCGGACCTCCAATAACTAAGGCTAATGACTAGGGAAAAACATGTGTTTTAATATTTCAAAAAGATTCACAAGGATTGTATATGATAGGCAGTTTTACTTTTAAGTGTACAGAAGGGATGTGGTTTGACAAATATACAATTAATGCGTTGCATTTGAAATCTAACTATGTCGTTTCTATAGTAACATTTGATGCAAACAGGGATGTCTGACAGATTATACTTTCTTGTGGTACCATGGAGGCTTTTCAGAGTTATACAAATTCTAGGTTGATTTAAAGAATACAAAAGTACAGACAAGAAACGACATGTCTAAAATATTACACTGCCTGCATACATTATTCATAGTTGCTTGTAATTCATAGTTAACATTGCTGTTTAGTAAATGTTGTAAAACCATACCCTTTTGATGTTTACGTCGTGATGACTGAGGTCTATTTTAAAAGAACAACAAGTAGCATCTTCATTTGCTTTAATACCTTAGCGCTCCGTGTTCAAAATAGCTGAATGGGTTGTCACCGAGGTCATGTGGAGGTGGTTGGATGTGCAAGATCAGCACTAAATCCTCTCTTTACAGTACTCACGCAGGGGCGTGAGGTTGCCAGAGACGTGTTTCCAACAGTGCATTTCAATGCACACTTTGAAGTATCACAGCAGAAAATTATGGAAACTGCAAAAAAACAAATGCATATGTTTGGCCGGAACATAATTGTGATTGTAGTACAATAATCTTTATTAGTAGATTAGTAGATCTTTGACTTTTAATATCATTAGAACTCTTTAGAGGTTAAATAACACCCCCTGGTCACCTTTACACTTCGTTCTTTGCTTACACCATATTGCACATGCTACACTGCAGCGACATAAGAGACGGCCGTTGCCAGCATTGCAAGCTACCAAGCTAACTAATCAGCCTCTCCAATGTACTTATTCTAAACTCAAGAAAGTGTTTCAAAAGGATTGGGCAATAAATAAAGGCAAAGAAGCTCCCAAAAACTTACCACTTCCACACGTAATGGGAGGTAGTCATGTCTCTTCAATGATTTTTGTAATTACCAGAACACTACATAAGACTTCATTCATTCATTTTCTGAATACACCCTGGACTGGTCACTAGCCAATCACAGGGCACATATAGACAAACAACCATTCACACTCACATTCATACCTATGGACAATTTGGAGTCGCTAATTAACCTAGCATGTTTTTGGAATGTGGGAGGAAACCGGAGTACCCGGAGAAAACCCACGCATGCACGGGGAGAACATGCAAACTCCACACAGAGATGGCCGAGGGTGGGGAAAGACAAAATAAGTAGCCAAAAAGTTACCACTTCCACACAAAATAAGAGGAGAACTCATTCATTCATTCATTTTCTACCGCTTATCCTCACGAGGGTCACGGGGGGTGCTGGAGCCTATCCCAGCTGTCTTTGGGCGAGAGGCGGGGTACACCCTGGACTGGTGGCCAGCCAATCATAGGTATGAATGTGAGTTTGAATGGTTGTTTGTCTATATGTGCCCTGTGATTGGCTAGTGACCAGTCCAGGGTGTACCCCGCCTCTCACTCGACGACAGCTGGAATAGGCTCCAGCATGGATGGATGGAGGCACCTTTTTTATTCAGGACAAAAGGGGCCACCACCAGGGGTCTATCTGTTCATGTGCCTGTTAAACACTCAAAATCATCCAATCTTGGACAAGATTTTCTGTTGGATGTCAACAAACAGATATATATATATATATATATACAGTATATGCCACCCACTGACTATAAGCCGTTTATGGATGACTTTAGAGCAGTTTGTTCAGGCATAAATTGCTTTAATCACCAGTTTTTTATCATCTGGCAGAAAAAAGACAATAGTCTAACTGCACCTGAATGTGTCGCACATGTTTTTCAATCGAGTTTGCAGCTGAGAGATTGAAGCTGCACTTAAGTGCAATAAAGAAGTGCATAATGATGAAATAGTTGTTTTTAATGCACTATAGCTTTTTCTCTATTTATAGAATATGCTGACAAAAAAGGATGTGTATTAAAGTCCTTGATTTGCAAACTAATATCCAGTGGGTTTTTTTTTTTGCTTGTGACACTAAAAACCTTTTCTGATGAATTCACTAATACACTGATATGAGCATTAATGACGAGGAAATGAAAGACCAGCGTGTCAAGCTCATGTGAGAGGGAGGAGAGACGGAAACGCAGAGCTTATCTCTTTCGACCAACTTCAATTATCCGCATATTGCTGGTGAGTTGAAGCGTGCAGAGATTCACAAATTCTGTCATCACATTTCTGAAAATGTAGTCTTAAATTTAGCAATAGAGTCAATTGAATACTGACTATGTTTTCATTCCATGTAAAGTGAATGCACAATTGCACAACTGTTTCCTCGGTTCCTGCATGGAACAAGTCTTTGCCTTTTACACAGAAGCTGACATAATAATGCAATAGTGCACTGCATCAAAATTAATAAAAGTAATACAAAAAGTGCACAGTGGACGAGTGGTTAGCACGCAGGCCTCACAGCTAGGAGACCCAAGTTCGATTCCAGCCTCGGCCATCTCTGTGTGGAGTTTGCATGTTCTCCCTGTGCAGGCGTGGGTTTTCTCCCACATTCCAAAAAGATGCTAGGTTAATTGGCGACTCCAAATTGTCCATAGGTATGAATGTGAGTGTGAATGGTTGTTTGTCTATATGATTGGCTGGTGACCAGTCCAGAGTGTACCTCGCCTCTCACCCGAAGACAGCTGGAATACGCTCCATCATGAGGAGAAGCGGTAGAAAATCAATGTAGTCCCCTTTTCCGTCGCCACTACTTTCCAACAAATACAACATATCAGCTTATCAGTGTTCATTGGCTCACCTTGTTAATTCCGTTTAAAACCTAAATATTCCCACACGGGGCTGTGAGATTTGCCTTTGTCATCATCGCTTTGGTGCCTTCATTCATATTTGCATTTGGTGGCTTGCAGGCTGCAACACCGTGTAGGCACGCTGGCGAGCAGTCCCACCTACTGGGACAAAGAGACTGAATGACTGACAGTAGGGTTCACTCAATACCTCTTGTCGTGCTTCCTGTTTAGGAGAGAAGAGGACTAGTGACACGGTATTTGTAATCAGATAATGTGATAATTGAGGACCTGTCGGACAGCAACAATTGTTTTCAACACAACAGTGTATTTTATACAGACGCCAGTCCAGCCTCTGTTCCAGCTGATACTACCTCTGAAGGTTGAATATTGTGTGAGGTAAAAAAAGGCAGATAAATCCCAGCTTGAACAGACAGTGTAGGAAGAACTGTAGTGTTGGCAGGCTTTACCTTTAAAGAAGTCCACATTGTTAAATTGATTGACAGATGTATTTATTTATTTTTTTTTAAAGTCACATCCTTTTGATGAAATATTCTTCCGGCCCGGTGCTAAATTGTGTGCACTCTCTGTTCTGTTCTGTCTGTTTGTATAATATTCACATTATTTTACAGCAGGTCTCTCACTGTGAGTAAAAACCGTCCTCAGAGTTCTTCACAACAGTGTGCTGAGTAACAGCTTCTGAGAGACACCATAGGATCATCCTTCCTGAAATTCAGCCCTCATCACGAGCCTATTTGAGATAAGTGCAGCAAAATCTGTGCAACAATTTGCCTCTATTTTGGGCTGTCCAAGTATCATTCCGATGCAGGCGGCAGTCTGCTGTTACACAGCCCGGTGCCAGCATTGAACAACCCCATCCAAGGGCTTGCAAGCCCACAGATTAACTCTCCCAGCAGAAACTTTGGACATCTTTTAGTTCTACTCGATGGTGGCTGGAGAAGTATGAAAGTGTGAAATAGACCCAATCTTGCTTAGACCTCAGTATGTCTTGTTGTAGCAGCCAGTAACACTCCACAGTAATCCGTGGTTTGGCTCGCTCAGAAGTGCCTGAGGAAAGGAGGGGCTGGCCAAGGAAATCTCTGCTGCAAGAAGAATGGGAGACCATTTTCCAACATGACAGTAAATATTGGCCTTTGTGGTTTGACAACAGTCGATGCCCTCTTTGGAATATGACAGAGAAGACTTCTGTAGTCTTCCGTGAGCATCTATTTGGGACGCTCATTGACCCGAGTGAGTTAAGTCACATTGATTTGTGATGCAAGACTTGACCTTAGCAGGAAGTTCCCTCTCGGAGGCCCCCCCTGCTGTTGCTCTGTTCGACTTTCACAGTTAATCAAATTGTTGTGTTCGTCAATGGTAGAGGAACTGAAGTTAGGACAACACACACACACACACAGGACTTTTGCCTTTTCCCATATTTTCCTCAAAATAATGTATTTTCATATATGCACCACTCTTCTTATTTTCTTGACTTATTTGAAAAATGATTAATACTACATGGCTCTCATGTGATCGACCCGAAACAGGCAGAGGATGTTAACAACGGCACAAAATGCATATGCAGACATGACTTCATGTGCTCTCAATATAAACAACAACAAGTCTGTTCTCAGAAGTTAGTAGAAATTCTTATGCAAAGACCTAGATATTTTGGGGCTTACTTGAAAAAGCATCATGACTTCATGAATTCATGTAATATGTCGCAATGGCTTTGAAATGCTAACAAAGTCAAGAAAATGTTGTTAACATAACGTCTTGCATGGAAGTAAAAAAATATCTGAACATAACAGTGGAACCTCTAAGGTCAAACTCCCAGACGCTCTCATTTGATTGAATTATCCAAAAAACTTGAAACCAAGTAACAATGTTCCAGGATATGTTTCTTACAGTTTTTTAACTCTGTACTGACACTGATTGTTTTCTAGGACTACGTGTCACAAAATAAGAATGCTTGCTTTTGACCGAAACAAAGCTTTCTCGGTGTCTGTGCTTTTATCTTTAGTTTGACGACTACATAACCCCCCATGGGGCCACAGAAAGTTACGAGTGCCACCAATTTTTACAACTAAGGCTATTTAGTTTAATCAATCCATCATACATCCATTTTCTACTGCTTATCCCTTACTAGGGTCGCGGGTATGCTGGAGCCTATTTAAAAAATGCTGCAAATGTTTGACAGACAGTAAGAAGTTAGATTATCCACCCATTTTCTATGCTGCTTATACTCATTTGGGTCGTGGGGGTGCTGGAGCCTATCCCAGCTGTCTTCGGTGGAGAGGTGGGGTACACCCTGGACTGGTCGCCAGCCAATCACAGGGCACATATAGACAAACAACCATTCACACTCACATTCATACCTATGGACAATTTGGAGACGCCAATTAACCTAGCATGTTTTTGGAATGTGGGAGGAAACCGGAGTACCCGGTGAAAACCCACGCATGCACGGGGAGAACGTGCATGAGAAACTCCACACAGAGATGGCCGAGGCTGGAATCAAACTTGGGTCTTCTAGCTGTTCATGTCTGCACGCTAACCACTCGACCGCCGTGCCGCCCCTCGATCCGATACTGATATTGAATTTCAAAATATTCAATATCAAAATTACTGGATTATATCGGCGTGCATCCAAAATCTCCCATATTAGTTTCAATCCCAGAATCAGCACGTTTAGCAACAATGTGTGCTAACATTTTTGACAAATGTGCCATGTGCTGTATTTGTCGTTAAAAGTCAGAAAAATACTTGTTTCTTGTGGTGGCACAGAACCGGGGAAGTTTATTACCACCAAACTTATTGCTCATTTTAAGTAGCATCACAAAAAAAAACAGCAAGAAAATTTTCACGGAAAGCTAAAAATTATTAGAAAAAGTCAACAGAAAACAGCCAACCCCTGATTTCTAGCGTCAATTAATCCTTTAGAATGACTTCACATAATTTTCTGCATGTTAATCTTAACACTGCATCTTAATTTCAAAGAAATTCATAAATTTTATGAATTTCCTAAGTTTAGTTTTTTGTCAAAACTTTTGAAACAAATGAATAACGAAACCCGAGGTACCACCGTGTCTGGAAATATTCTCTTGGTTTCAATTTTAAAGACCACACACTGACAACCGTTCATCCTTGATGAGTGTGTCAGTAATGAGAAATGATGGATGTTTGATTTTTTCCATCACTCCTTCAAACAACTGATGACAGGGGTTAAGACACAAAGCGTCTTGTAAGCAGTGATTGATCATAGTGATGCTTGCAATGTGTGCAATGGCTCACGTGGCCCCAGCGTGATACCAGAGGCCTGTGGCGTTAACATGTCTCTCTCTATTATCCGCCTTTACACAGGCAGGGAGACCGTTATCAGCCTTTTATTAGTTTTTGCTTCATTATTTTGAGAACAGCTGAAGCGCAGTGTGAATTTTTGGCTGTCCTTTACGGCAGGATTACAGCCTCCTTAACCTTTCAGCTGCGTTCTCCATCACTCTCGCTTACATGTCCCTCCCAAGCTGTTCCCTAACCTCTCCTCTGAGAGACAGATTGAGAGGGATGGAGAAGAGCAAAAAGGGGGAGAGAAAGAGATAGTGAGATCACAGACTGGAGGAGATACGGATCCAGCCTCTCTAAAAGAGGAAAATGGCCACCTGAGGATTAGAGACTGAATATAACAGCTTCAAATTGTCAAGGCTGCAACATTTCACATTTTCACTAAGTCCCTTTCCACATTCTGACCTTTCTGATATTTAATGGTGAAGCTCATCTATTGTCACGGAACCTTTTCCCTTGCAAAAGAAGGGCAGTTAACATTCAGCCCTTCCACTATGTAGTGAGGGAATTGTGGATTCATTCATTCAAGTCTCATACAGCTATGGGCGTGTGTGCACTAGTGCATGGTAGAGTGTCTCCATATGAGCACCTCCTTGGTCAGGTTAGGCAAAGTTTTGCACTCACGGGCAATATTAAGTAAAAAAATAATTCCAGTGGTTTGCCCCTGCATGTTTCAGATCATCAAACTCATTTAAATATTAATCAATGAACACAAAATGCATGTTTAAATGAAACAGTTTTTATTAAGGAAGAAAAAATATCTAAAGCTACATGGCCCTGTGTGAAAAAGTGATGCCCCTCTAAACCTAATAACAGGTTGGGCCCACTTATAGCAGCAACAACTGCAGTCAAGTGCTTGTGATAACTTGCAATGAGCCTCTGAGAGCTCTGTGAAGGAATTTCAACCCAGTTATTTTTACAGAATTATTGTTATTGAGCCATGTTGGAGGCTTTTCCAACATTTTCGAGCCTTTTCAAGGTCGTGGCACAATATATCAACTGGACTTTGACTAGGCCAGTCTAAAGTCTTCATAGTGTTTTTTTTTTTTTTTTTTTTTTTCAGAAACAAACCATTCAAATAATTTTGAGACATTTACGGAAATTTAAATGTATTTTAAACCTAATAACAGGTTGGGCCACTCTTATCAGCAACAACTGCAATCAAGTGCTTGTGATAACTTGCAATGAGCCTCTTACAGCTCTGTGAAGGAATTTCACCCCAGTTATTTTTACAGAATTATTGTTATTGAGCCACGTTGGAGGCTTTTGCAACATTTTCTAGCCTTTTCAAGGTCGTGGCACAACATCCCAACTGAACTTTGACTAGGCCAGTCTAAAGTCTTCATAGTGTTTTTCTTCAGAAACAAGCCATTCAAATAATTTTGAGACATTTACAGTAATTTAAATGTATTTTAAACCTAATAACAGGTTGGGCCCGCTTATAGCAGCAACAACTGCAATCAAGTGCTTGTGATAACTTGCAATGAGCCTCTTATAGCTCTGTGAAGGAATTTCAACCCAGTTATTTTTACAGAATTATTGTTATTGAGCCACGTTGGAGGCTTTTCCAACATTTTCGAGCCTTTTCAAGGTCGTGGCACAATATATCAACTGGACTTTGACTAGGCCAGTCTAAAGTCTTCATAGTGTTTTTCTTGAGAAACAAGCCATTCAAATAATTTTGAGACATTTACAGTAATTTAAATGTATTTTAAACCTAATAACAGGTTGGGCCACTCTTATCAGCAACAACTGCAATCAAGTGCTTGTGATAACTTGCAATGAGCCTCTTACAGCTCTGTGATGGAATTTCGCCCCAGTTATTTTTACAGAATTATTGTTATTGAGCCACATTGGAGGCTTTTCCAACATTTTCTCGCCTTTTCAAGGTCGTGGCACAACATATCAACTGGACTTTGACTAGGCCAGTCTAAAGTCTTCATAGTGTTTTTTTTTTTTTTTTTTTTTTTCAGAAACAAACCATTCAAATAATTTTGAGACATTTAGGGAAATTTAAATGTATTTTAAACCTAATAACAGGTTGGGCCACTCTTATCAGCAACAACTGCAATCAAGTGCTTGTGATAACTTGCAATGAGCCTCTTACAGCTCTGTGAAGGAATTTCACCCCAGTTATTTTTACAGAATTATTGTTATTGAGCCACATTGGAGGCTTTTGCAACATTTTCTAGCCTTTTCAAGGTCGTGGCACAACATATCAACTGGACTTTGACTAGGCCAGTCTAAAGTCTTCATAGTGTTTTTCTTCAGAAACAAGCCATTCAAATAATTTTGAGACATTTACGGAAATTTAAATGTATTTTAAACCTAATAACAGGTTGGGCCCACTTATAGCAGCAACAACTGCAATCAAGTGCTTGTGATAACTTGCAATGAGCCTCTTAGAGCTCTGTGAAGGAATTTCAACCCAGTTATTTTTACAGAATTATTGTTATTGAGCCACGTTGGAGGCTTTTCCAACATTTTCGAGCCTTTTCAAGGTCGTGGCACAACATATCAACTGGACTTTGACTAGGCCAGTCTAAAGTCTAGTGTTTTTCTTCAGAAACAAGTTATTCAAATAATTTTGAGACATTTACGGTAATTTAAATGTATTTTAAAAAATCGGACAAGGCTGCACAGTGGTGGAGTGGTTAGCGGGCACGCGATTCACCATCCATGCGTGGGTTTTTTCCGGGTACTCCAGTTTCCTCCCACATTCCAAAAACATGTTAGGTTAATTGGCGACTCCAAATTTTCCATAGGTATGAATGTGAGTGTGAATGGTTGTTTGTCTATATGTGCCCTGTGATTGGCTGGCCACCAGTACAAGGCTCCAGCATGCCCGCCATCCTCATGAGGATAAGCGGTACAAAAAATGCATGAATGGATGTTAGGTGGATAGGATTGATGGGCGTTAATTTGCCCTTTTTGCCTTTTGCAATTTTTTTTGCACTGTCAAAAATGTTAAAATCAAATACAAAACAATAAACAAATCAAATATTACATGTTTGTACACACAGCCGTATGTATTTGGGATTCCTATTAAACTGTAGGTTCATATTTGACACACACAGACGTACGGACAACACAATTCAAAGTGGCAGAGCTGCTGCGTCAACACCTGCCATCCAATCCAGGCCTGTCTAAAGCACTAATACTCAATATGCTCACTGTTATGCTCCACATGGCAACAGTCAACAACAGGGCAAGCCAGACTAACAGCACTGGACAATAAAAAAGCCTGAAGTTGTTTTAGCTGTTATTTTGCTAAAAATATTTTCACTGGTTCCCACAAAGCCCACTCAGATAGATGCAAGAGCTAAAATATGTAATGACTGGTACTTCCTACAAAAGGAAACAACCTGTCAAAGTCAAAAACGGAGGCTTTATTGTCTTAAAGAATTATGTCAAAATTGCTGTAACACTTCCAGAGGTGTGAAATTCAGACATTTTATTATTTTTATTGACTGTTCTTCTGTGTTTCACTATGACATTTACACACCCACACAGTCTTAACCTATAAATGTTTAATCAAAGGCAATCAACTACCACATTCTAACATCCACTGCGACAATTGTTAAGAAATCCTATATGAAGCTAAATGAGGTGATGCATTTGCAATAACTTGCAATAACATTTTTTCTTTTATTTCTACCTTTCACCTTCACCTGAAAATCCATGCTTGGTAAAACTGATAAAAAAATTTTTTATGCCGACACATTTTCAGGCTCATGTAGCAGCTCATACAGCATGTTATGTTCAGTACTCCCACATCACTAAGCAGATGGACGTACACTACCAGAGCGAGACGAAGGTCTTCACTTGTTTTACTCGCTGAAATAATCATGATACTGAACGTTAATGTTCGTTATGAAACTCACAGTTGTAATTACGCTGTGCACTATGCATTCAAATGTTAGTCGTGTAAACATCCTTTCTGGCGGTGCAATAACATGCTTAACAAGAGCTCTGCTGATCAGTGGATTGAAAGCCTGGGATGTCTGTTGGCTAGTGTGGTCGCAGGTTTGAGCGAGGGCATGTGAGCCCCATTGTGTCCTGCCGTGGTCCAATAGCGCCAGAAAAAAGTGTAGTAAATCAGAGTGTGAATCATGCCAGACTTTTGGTCCAAGCATGGTAGTAATGGCGTAGTATGAATACGAACACGTGCCGTTTAAGCATTTCGCATCCCACAAGATGATTAAAACATGACTATATTTCTCCTTTGGAGAAATTTTTCATGGGAGGAAGTCAGCCTAAAATGTATCACACTGAATATAGCATCGCTACTGTAGAAGCGATAGTGCTGTACATGGAGTGTTTTACACACAATATAAACCTTGCAATGCAACCTATCTCGGTGACACTTGCTTGTCATGTGTGTCTGCACATTGTGGCTACTCGAATCCTTGATAGTCCGAGTCCGGCACAACACTTTTTTAGAGCCACCCCTCAATTGATACAACTGAGGTTTAACTAGACCCCCTTTTGCACTGAATCCTTATGTATTATGTTACAAAAACATTTTGTATATCCCCTTAAGAGGGGCTGGACTTTATTCCAAGTCGGTATTGCCAGCAGTGAGAGTTGACAAGAAGGGGTAGCAGTTCTTGTTGCCCCTCGGCTCAAGGCTTTTATGTTGGAACAAGAGCGATTTGGCGACTCCAAATTGTCCATAGGTATGAATGTGAGTGTGAATGGTTGTTTGTCTATATGTGCCCTGTGATTGGCTGGCCACCACTCCAGGGTGTCCTGGCCCGAAGACAGCTGGGATAGGCTCCAGCATACCCCAGTGACCCCTTGTGAGGATAAGCGGTAGAAAATGAATGAATGAATGTTCATACTTTGATAGAGAAATTTGAACCGCAACGTGGTGAGGAAGTGGTAAAAAAAAAAGTGCAATAAAGTACAAAATAGACCTGAGCACTGCAAGTTTACATGGTGTTCAGGTGCCCTGGAGGGTTTGCACTGATATGCAACACAAGGAAAACATGACATTACCTACGATTGCTGGTCACCGAGACAAGTTGCTCACATCTCACATCAATCTGGTAATTTATTCACACGTAGCAACCTCTCGGGAAAGTTGAAATCCTTTCTCTTACTTTTGCCTTGTAGTTTAAAGCCTGTACTCTTGAGCTTCTTCATGTCAATTAGCATGTAGTTAGCCAGTTTGCACATTGTCTGTGCCCCCCCCCCAACACCCCACCTCTCCAAAGTCTCATTAACTGCAAAGACTGAGTTAAGAATAGATGCAAAGGTGCGTATCTGCAGAGAATACAAATTCCCTTAAGTAGTATTTAGAAGCTCTCACACCCCTTTGAAAACAATTTGACTTTAAACACAACACCACCGATTTTATGGTGATGCTAATTTATAATGCATTTGTATTCATTTCTACAATTCCAGCATTTGTTTTATATCATTTAATTATTGCATCTAAAGATGGTTTCACTGGGATTTAATTAGCTTTGTAATGTTGGAAATAATAAATATTAATATTGTGTGACTGCTTCAACTGTAAAGATGTCTTTCTTAATTTGTATTATGTGTTTAATTTGTTGATTTGTTTAATGGTACAAATGTTCAATTGTTGTTGTTGTTTTATGTAATAATGACATTTGAATAACGTTACAAAGGAGTGCTAGGGCCGCACTGAAGACAATCAATGTAATATAATAAGAATAATAAAGTGGTAATATTGCAAGACTGTTTTTTTGTACAGTCATATTAAATTGGTGTTGATGTATTGACAAAAATATTATGTAACTTCAACCAAAATGTAACATCCTCAACAGTCATCGCTCATTTTAATGCACGACCCTGCTTTTCACAGTGGTTATTTTCTGGGACCGCCAACAAATGATGAAAAACCAGTATAAAAATATGAAGGTACTCCCCATTTATGAATGATAATGTAGATCCTTGCTTCCCAAAATGTGATATCCCAATTGTGCGTGAATATACACATTACTACATTGGTGTCTGAAAGCTTAACACTGTAGTGTTACGTAGTGCACTTGAATGCCTCATCAGAAGCGAATTCAAGGTCCAAAATCATAATACTTGATGATGAAACATCAGTGAAGCATAAATACATAAAAATATATAAACTGGGGATTTTCGAACAGTGGTACATGTACACTTTACATTTTATTTATGAATTATTATTGACTTATGGTGAATGAGAGGTGTTTTCTACAGAAAGAAAAATCATTTTTTTCCACACAAAATAATACAAATGCTAAATATATATATATTTTTTTAACAAAAAATACAGTGTGGGAATCCACATATGTTTATTATCATAATATCTCTACCAAATTGTCTTAGAATTCTATTTTATCTTCTGTAGATTTGACTGAAATAGTGTAATATGTTGAGGCCCTAATACTCTTTTGTGATATTTACTTTGTGGGATTGAATAAAATAAAAATGTTGTTTTTTCTTATCCAATTTCAACTGCTGCCGTGGTGTTTTCATTGGAGGCAATTTCAATGAAATCAGCCACAGTGTTTTCAACTGTGCTCTTTTTTGAATTTGCCCTGTACTTGTCTATGTCTCTGCCTGCTTTACCAAACAGGGGCCCATGCAAAAAAACAGGGCGAGGATTTATCGGATAACGACGGTGATGAAGATGAAGGTATTTTTATGGTGAACGAAGCTGATGCATGGTTCTTATAGCAAATGTTTTGTTATCTTTGCCATGTTTTTAGTTTATTTATAATTTTTTTTTGTTCTCATAATGTCACATAACATATTTGTTTTATGTATTTTTCTTTTGAGAGCGTTGCATGAATGTGAAGCAACTGAGACAGGGTTTTTGCAACGTAGTCAGATGCAATCTAGTGATAAAAAAACGAAAAAAAATATCTGATGACATTGTGTTATTACAAGGTCACAGGTGGCGGTAAGAGAGCCTCTGGAATTGTGGCCAGTCACTGCACTTGTGGCGGAAATAGCTGAGAGGAAGTGAGGCTACGGTGTCATATCAGACTATTCAGTAGGTCTTCTAGCAGATTTCGATGAGGAGAGGCAGTTCACAAGGACCGCTGGAGAGGATTAGAGGGAAGAGGTGTAGAAAATGAAATGTTGCTGCTCAGCAATCGTATTGTTCACTTTCCATATTTATCTTGGGATATTCCGGGCTCAGGCTGGATCTCTTGGTGAGATTAGAATGAGAGATGATTCTTGTGCTGCAACAGAAAATGGCTTAAGATGCTGAATCTTAAGCAAACCCTTGATTCCTCCTGCTTTAGCCCTCGTTCACCACTCTAGGGCAGGTGATGCAAGCATGATGTTGAGTATTCAGATAAAACACTGTCAACGATTGGATTTTTATACAATATGTCGGCACATTTGGTAAAAAAAAAAAACCTACATCACTTTGACGCTTACTTTTCTTGCAGTTATTGAGGCTGAGAATGCTTCAAGATGTTGATTCGTTTATGTACTTCCTGTCTCCTCTCTTTCTAAAAGAAGCCTTGTTGTGGAAAATAGAACCATTCTGACACACAAGTGTTCCGTCATTCCAGCCCAATGTTAAGTTTCCTTCAGTCTGCAGCTTTGCGTCCCTCCAAGAAAGGCCACATGCATCTGCACATGTACACTCTTTGTTTCCCAACCCAGCGCTGGTTAAATATTGGACCAACCTCGCGTTGGGTTATTTAAACCAAACAAGTTGGGTTGTTCATATGACCCAACGCTGGGTTCATATTTACTACACTGCTGGGTTATTTCAACCCAGGTTGCCAGTATACCATTTAATTTTTATTTTTATTTTTATTTTTATTTTTATTTTTATTTTTATTTTTATTTTTATTTTTATTTTTATTTTTATTTTTATTTTTATTTTTATTTTTATTTTTATTTTTATTTTTATTTTTATTTTTATTTTTATTTTTATTTTTGCATTTTTTTTACATAATGGAAATCCCAACCCAGCAGCAAATAACACCCAACAGAGATAACCCAGTGAATTGGGTTCTCAGAATACCCAATTCAATTAAAAAATTACCCAATTAAATGACCCAACAGGCTCAACGCAGCGGTTGGGTCAAAAAAACAACCTAGCATTTTTAAGAGTGTAGCCTGCAGTCCCTTGGAAAGTGCTGACGGGTGCCGATCCTTTTGTCTGGCACATCTTCAACGTGTGTACATATTGGCTCGGTCTCTAAGCTGCTGTGCAAGACTAGCCTGACTGAAAATGTGACAAGTCTATTCTTTACAGAGCGCAACTAATGCTATTTACAGAACATCACCGTAGAAAGCACAATAGCATCCCAGCGGAATCTGTGCCGCAGCTCTGTAACTAATGCCCATGTTGGCTATCAATCCCTAAACATGATCCAGAGACTCTTATTGTTCTGGTAAATATGTCTTTTTGAAGTGTCAGTCTGAGACAGGAAGACGGAAGGAAGAAGCGTTCAGGGACTCCCCTGTTGCTCTGTTATTCATCCCCAATGTTTTGTGTCTTTTTTTTTTTGTTGGAAAAAAGGGCACCACACACTCCGACACAAACCTAAAAATCTTTACATGCAGTCTTGCATTTTACTCCAGCATGTATTACTGCCGCAATCCCTTGACAGCGAATGCACCGCATATGCCGCTGATGAAAATCGAATGCTTGTTTTAACGTTAAAGGGCAAGTAGAATGAGAAGATACACACACACAACTCCCACTTGCTCACTCACACTTGGTGATTCACCTCTCATCCACATTCTTATTCATTGTGCAGAGCTGCTGTCTTGTCTAGCTGCCCGGCACCTCCATCGCTCAGTCTGTGCATTACTATGCTACCTCGGTTGGCCTTATGTGTACGTGGGGCTAATTCCCTCCCTCCCACTGCCTTTGAACTGTCCTCCCCTTATGTTACAACGCCCCAGACATATCATTCTGAGTCATCAGAATACATACATTGCGCATGTATGCACTCACAACAATAACACAGCAGAGGCAATGACGACTATTATCAAGTCGGTCGAGTGGTTAGCACGCAGACCTCACAGCTAGGAGACCAGGGTTCAATTCAACCCTCGGTCATCTCTGTGTGGAGTTTGCATGTTCTCCCTGTGCATGCGTGGTAACAACTTACCACTTCCACACGACTAGGGAGGATAACTATTAACAGTTATTTAACCTTTAACATGAACATGAATCAAACGTAATAATTTTTTTCTGGGTACATGATACCATACAGCATCCATATCAAACTTGCACATGAAACTTTCATATCAAGGCGGGGGCCTCAAACTAGTGTCCTGCGGGCCACATTTTCTCCGGGTACTCCGGTTTCCTCCCACATTCCAAAAACATGCTAGGTTAATTAGCGACTCCAAATTGTTCATAGGTATGAATGTGAGTGTGAATGGTTGTTTGTCTATATGTGCCCTGTGATTGGCTGGCGACCAGTCCAGGGTGTACCCCACCTTTTGTCCGAAGACAGCTGGGATAGGCTCCAGCACCCCCGCGACCCTCGTGAGGAAAAAGCGGTAGAAAATGAATTAATGAATTATATTATGTTATAATATATAACATATCAGGGCGGCACGGCGGTCGAGTGGTTAGCGCACAGACCCCACAGCTAGGAGACCAGGGTTCAATTCCATTCTCGGCCATCTCTGTGTGGAGTTTGCATGTTCTCCCCGTGCATGTGTGGGTTTTCCGGTTTCCTCCCACATTCCAAAAACATGCTAGGTTAATTAGCGACTCCAAATTGTCCATAGGTATGAATGTGAGTGTGAATGGTTGTTTGTCTATATGTGCCCTGTGATTGGCTGGCGACCAGTCCAGGGTGTACCCGGCCTCTCGCCCAAAGACAGCTGGAATAGGCTCCAGCACCCCCACGACCCTCGTGAGGAAAAGCGGTAGAAAATGAATGAATTATTATATATTATGTTATATTATTATATTATGTGGGCGGCACGGCGGTCGAGTGGTTAGTGCGCAGACCTCACAGCTAGAAGACCAAGGTTCAATTCCACCCTCGGCCATCTCTGTGTGGAGTTTGCATGTTCTCCCCCGTGCATGTGTGGGTTTTCTCCGGTTTCCTCCCACATTCCAAAAACATGCTAGGTTAATTAGCGACTCCAAATTGTCCATAGGTATGAATGTGAGTGTGAATGGTTGTTTGTCTATATGTGCCTTGTGATTGGCTGGCATCCAGGGTGTACCCCGCCTCTCGCCCAAAGGCAGCCTGGATAGGCCCCAGCATCCCCCGCGACCCTCGTGAGGAAAAGCGGTAGAAAATGAATGAATGAATTATATTATGTTATAATATATAACATATCAAAATGAAGATGAATTACAGTATCAATCAAATGTATTGGTTTTTGTGCTTTGCCCCATCCCTCCACAAATTTAACTTGCAGTAGAACCTTGAAGTCTGTAATGGGACGCTGGTCGACATATAATTTATTCACATTTCAAAATATTCCATATTCCATATCATATATTTATTACCTCCAAAGGCAAGGTTTCAGTAATGTTTGGACGTTCTTAAAGGAAATCTTTAGCAATTTTGCCCAGCATCCTAAAATCCTTATGTGAGACAAGAACACACGTCTTTCCCTTTTATAGACATTCTAGTTATCCGCCTTGTGCTCACTGATTCATTATCCATGCACAGAAAGGGATTCACCTATAAAGCCTCCTTAAAAAAATATCCCAAAACTGCCAACATGCCGTTACCTGCATATTAGCCAAGTTATAGCGACATTGTTATTGTAGGAGCTAACACACAGGAACTGCTTTTCTGATGTAGTGACACAGCACCTCGCTCGCAGCGACTCTCTCACACAACGCCTCGGGCTACGACCGAGAGTTAACGCGAGGTACTGGAACTGCTGCTGCTGTATCGCCTTTGATTTTGGAAAAAAAAAATAAGTTCATGCTAGGTTATAAATCATACCTCTCACATGTATTGTAGAAAGTTGTGGCAATAATCCGAGGAATTGATTAACTTTGAAAATCCAGACTGACTGAAGGAGTGGATACTGGTGCAGGTTTCCTTTAACTGCCATGCAAGTATAAAAATGTACTAAAAGATACTTTTAGTGCTTGCGTACTTGAGTACTTTAGTACTCAACTTGCGCCAAATTCAATTATTTGAACACCACCGATGTAGTAGTATTATAAAAATCTAGCTGCACGGTGATCGAGTGGTTAGCACGCAGGCCTCACAGCTAGGAGACTCAAGTTCAATCCCACCCTCTGCCATTTATGTGTGGAGTGGGTGGATTTTTGACGGTTTCCTCCCACATTCCAAAAACATGCTAGGTTAATTAGCGACTCCAAATTGTCCATAGGTATGAATGTGAGTGTGAATGGTTGTTTGTCTATATGTGCCCTGTGATTGGCTGGCGACCAGTCCAGGGTGTACCCCGCTTCTCGCACGAAGACAGCTGGGATAGGCTCCAGCACCCCTTGCGACCCTCGTGAGGATAAGCGGTATAAAATGAATGAATGAATGAGTTCTCTTATTTTGTGTGGAAGTGGTAACTTTTTGGCGACTTATTTTGTCTTTCCCCACCCTCGGCCATCTCTGTGTGGAGTTTGCATGTTCTCCCCGTGCATGTGTGGGTTTTCCGGTTTCCGGTTTCCTCCCACATTCCAAAAACAGGCTAGGTTAATTAGCGACTCTAAATTGTCCATAGGTATGAATGTGAGTGTGAATGGTTGTTTGTCTATATGTGCCATGTGATTGGCTGACGACTAGTCCAGGGTGTACCCCGCCTCTCGCCTGAAGACAGTTGGGATAGGCTCCAGCATAGCCTAGTGAGTATTACATGGATGATTGGATGGATACCGAATTCAGTATTTTTTAAAACAGCATTTCAAATACCGAACTGTATCTTTTCAGTAAACATGTGTATAGCTGGGCTTGAATCCCTGTCACAACTGTCTATATGTGGCCTGTGATTGGCTGGCGACCAGTCCAGGGAATACCCCGCCTTTCGCCGGAAGACAGCTGGGATAGGCTCCAGCACCCCCTGACCCTTGTGAGGATAATCGGTCGAAACGAATGAATGAATGGATCTGCAATCCAATATTTAAATGACCGTCTTTGACCCAATGCCGCACCCATCAAAACATTCGAGGTTTGTATGATCCTGCAAGCCCACGCAGAAATACACATGGATGTCCAAGGTAAATGTGAAGCAAAGTCAACAGCGCAATGACCTTTTAATACACCGTACATCTTTGTGTCTACAGTCTGTCCCTTAGGCTCCCCCTCTGAGCATCTCTGTCTGTTTTCCTCAGCCTGTCTTTCAGAGCGACAGTCAACCCTGTGGCACCCCCATAGTCTATTCAGATTCAGCCCAGGACTCCCTGCGGCAACATGAGTGTGTAGGCCAAGTCGTCGTGATTTACTCTGTCCCACAATCAAGACTCAAATTTCCAGAGGCTGTTATTACATTGTAAACAGGAGTGAAAGCTTCCAGTCGCCTACCTGCTGTTGTTAAATAAAAGTGGCCATGAAAAAAGAGGAAGTAAGGATAAAAAACACGGCTCCGTGTACCGGGTTGCAAGCACTAATGAAAAGTAAACGTGTCTGTAAGTCTGTCTGCTTGTCGATTTGGCTGACGCTCCATTCAGGAGGGAGGCCGCCTGTGAGAGCGTATACCCAAAACCATCCAATAAGTAAAGCATGCACGCACTTTGAGCGCACAAACAACGCTTGTTTCCAAGCACCGATGAGGATAGGCACACAAACACAGAAGCTCTGCGTCGTTACAGTGCCAGGGAGCAGAGCCGAGTTCCACCTGGCTTGGTATTACCATTAATTCCATTGCACAAGCCTGACTGGATCTCCAGCTAGCAAAACCCTCAGTTCATCTCAAGCAGCCTGGATGGAGACTTGGGGAGCAATTTGCATACCATTGCCTCCACATCATTCTTTCTGTTGTGACAGGGATTCAAACCCAGCTATACACATGTTTACTTAAAAGATACAGTTCGGTATTTGAAATGCTGTTTTGCAAAATGCTGTTGCCACAAGGGTATCGTACAGAGCCAGATGACTAAAAGACTGGGTGTAAAATTGGGTGAAAAGGGGCCACAGACACCATCTGGATTGGACATTACATTAAAAGATGGTGGTGTCGTGCAACAGATGAACTAGTGAATGCGGAATCTATCCATCCATCCATTTTCTATGATGTAATACTCACTAGGGTATGCTGGAGCCTATCCCATCTGTGTTCAGGCGAGAGGCGGGGTACACCCTGGACTGGTCGCCAGGCAATCACAGGGCACATATAGACAAACAACCATTCACACTCACATTCATACCTATGGATAATTTGGAGTCGCTAATTAACCTAGCATGTTTTTGGAATGTGGGAGGAAACCGGAAACCCGGAAAACCCACACATGCACGGGGAGAACATGCAAACTCCACACAGAGATGGCCGGGGGTGGAATTGAACTTGGGTCTCCTAGCTATCCACTTGTTCGCCGTGCAGACAATTCATTTTCTACCGCTTATCTTTCCAGAGGGTCGCGGGGGTGCTGGAGCCTATCCCAGCTGTCTTTGTGCAAGAGGCGGGGTACACCCTGGACTGGTCGCCAGCCAATCACAGGGCACATATAGACAAACAACCATTCACACTCACATTCATACCTATGGACAATTAGGAGTCGCTAATTAACCTAGCATGTTTTTGGAATGTGGGAGGAAACCGGAAACCGGAAAACCCACATGCAAACTCCACACAGAGATAGCCAGGGGTGGAATTGAACTTGCGTCTGCTGGCTGTAAGGCCCGCATGCTATCCACTTATCTGCCGTGCAGCCTGCATGTAAACATTCATTCATTCATTCAATTTCTTCTGTTTTTCTTCACGAGGGTCGCGGGGGTGCTGGAGCCTATCCCATCTGTCTTCGTGCGAGAGGCGGGGGGTACCTGTGGTTTTCTCCGGGTACTCCGGTTTCCTCCCACATTCCAAAAACATGCTAGGTTAATTAGCGACTCCAAATTGTCCATAGGTATGAATGTGAGTGTGAATGGTTGTTTGTCTATATGTGCCCTGTGATTGGCTGGCGACTAGTCCAGGGTGTACAACGCCTCTCGCCCCGAAGACAGCTGGGATAGACTCCAGCATGCCCGCAACCCTTGTGAGGATAAGCGGTAGAAAATGAATGAATGGATGAATTTATTATAGCGAGACATTTTTTTCTTAAGGAGAAATATTGACCTGTTTTTTCACCTCTAATAAAGAGATCGTTTGTCATCTTGACATGAAATTTCTCAAAACAAAGAAAATGTTTTGTTTTCTTTACTTACATGGATATGGCCGAACTCATCACCAGCAGGAATTCAAGCATAACCTTTCTGTTTTGTAGTCTACGTGTAGTTTGCATGACCAACAGTTTCCTGTCATTTTGGGAGCAAACAGCTGTCCATGTGTCTTGGAGATGACAACACCTTCATCTATCCTTGGCTCTCCTTCCTTTTTTTACCCCTTCACATACGCACACCACTCATCGCCTTCTCTCTTGCCAACATCACTTTTACAGCACAAACACACCAGTCAACCAGGAAGCAGGAAGTCACCTTCACCCAAAGGTCATTGCTCCCATTACCGTCGCTGTAGGGATGCAAAGATTCATAGAGGAGCGAATGGGAATCACTTTCATACATTTTTCACGTAGACAGTGCCATGGCAAGCTAAGATTGTTTTTTTTTATATACATAGGACACACCTGAGTTAGTTTGGAAAATGTCACGGGAACGCCGTACCAAAACCTCAACTGGAATATTGTGACGGATGCCAACTTCTAAAAGTCAACTGGCTAGCGACATTTTTTTTTTTTTTTTTTTTTAAGTCATGCTTAGTGTTTGTGAGTGGGAAAAAAAGAGAATTTGTTACAGCGTGTTCCTTCACTTGAACACTTTTCCCTCCAAGGCCGAGTCTCACACACATGAAAACACACACACATACACACGCTTGTTCATTTTATGTGCGTGAAAAGGGAATGGAAGCAGATAGTCAGTGACATTCAGAAAACTGTTACCGACTTGTAGCAGCTGAATAATTTGCTGTAATTGCACAAAATGTTTTGCAAGCAGCTCCACAGCAAAAAAAAGATAAAAAAAAAAAAATTGCTGCCACTTTTAACATAGCCGGGTAATGGACTTGTCATGATTGAAGTGAGAAGCTTGTCCTGACAAGAGAATTACAGTAGGGTGCGTGTCATGTCCTGCCACATCAGGACATTGTGTCACCCTCTGTGTCACCCCCTTCCCTTCCATTTCCCCCACCCCGGCCCACCTCAGACCCTATTGCTAGCCGCTGACAGCAGCCGTGTTTCACCGAGTGTTGACACAATGAATGCCGGCCACACTTATCTCCACTTGCTTCTGTCCTGCGCCACTCCACAATGTCAAGGTCGGTTCTTAATGTCAGATATGTGACTCTGTGATTTCAATGAGGTGGGATGGAGTCAAAAAGCACAGATGAGGAAGAAGAATGAATACATTTCAATTGCAGTTACAATCACAACTGTAGAAAACACCCCAATATAATCAGGATTTGCATTGCACATTATGGTATTTACAGTATTTATAGTTTGTTTTCAGTATACAGTGCATCTTTTCTGCATTTTATCATGTTACAGCCTCATTCCAAATTGTATTAAATTAATCTCTTGCCTCAAAATTCTACACAAAATGGCCAGGCGAAAGCCATCAGACCAGAGAATTTTGTTTCTCATGGTCTGAGAGTCATTCAGGTGCTTTTTGCCATGTTCCTTTTACTAAGGAGTGGCTTTCGTCTGGCCACTCTACCATACAGGCCTGATTGGTGGATTGCTGCAGAGATGGTTGTCCTTCTGGAAGGCTCTCCTCTCTCCACAGAGGAACGCTGGAGCTCTGACAGAGTGACCATCGGGGCTTTGGTCACCTCCCTGACTAAGGCCCTTCTTCCCCGATCGCTCAGTTTAGAAGGCCGGCCAGCTCTAGGAAGAGTCCTGGTGGTTCCAAACGTCTTCCATTTACCAATAATGGAGGCCACTGTGCTCATTGGGACCTTCAAAGCAGCAGAATTTTTTCTGTATCCTTCCCCAGATTTGTGCCTCAAGACAATCCTGTCTCGCAGGTCTACAGACAGTTCTTTTGACTTCATGCTTGGTGTTTGTGCTCTGACATGCACAGTCAACTGTGGGACCTTATATAGACAGTTATTATATTTCCAAATCATGTCCAATCAACTGAATTTACTGCAGGTGGACTCCAATTAAGCTGTAGAAAGATCTCAAGGATGATCAGTGGAAAAAAGATGCACCTGAGCTCAATTTTGAGCTTCACGGCAAAGGCTGTGAATACTTATGTAAATGTGATTTTTTTGTTTTCTATTTTTAATAAATTCAAAAAAAGTAAAAAAAAAACTTTTTCACATTGTCATAATGGAGTATTTTGTGTAGAATTTTGAGGTAAGAGATTAATTTAATACAATTTGGAATGAGGCTGTAACATGACAAAATGTAGAAAAAGTGAAGCGCTGTGAATACTTTCCGGATGCACTGTAGCATGTGCATCACGATATGAACTTGAACATATGAACTTAAAAAATCGGCTAACATTGTGATGTGCACACTGATTTAGAATATGAGGTTTTGTTCATGTCCCATTTGTCACTATATGAGAGTAGAGTGCTCTGTTAGGTTGGACTAATGTGATGTGAGAATGCTTTGAATGTGAGAAAATGGGTTATTCAAATGATTTTCACCTCATCCACCATTGCACACCAGCATGTCTTTTAACAACAGTACCGCATTACCGATGTATTTATTTCTATTTACTGTATATGTGTATTATTTATTTGTAATTGTGCATGGGATTCTAATGAAAGTGTTTTACTATGTGGTGCATTTAATGGACCTGTCCTTTTTTTTTTCTTTTCTAGCACAGAACCCATATGCAAATTTTGGTACATGTGATGTTATGTTTTTCTGTGTTCTATTTTGGAATATATGCATTTTTCGTGATAATTCTAACAGAACTAGAAGGCAGTGTTCTGCCATTAATCCCTACCTATAATGACCGCTGATTGGTTACGATGTTTTGCTTACATTTAAATGATGTTTGAAACCCAGATGTGGACACATCAGCAAATAGCGTGTGACGATATTATTGCACGCATGACGCAATTTGGTGATAGTCAATCGAGTATATCACATCGGCGTAATTCCTCCGACAAAGTCAGTAAATAGCATCGAATAAATTGAGCTTCTCCAGCTTGTGTCACACTCCTTAATGGGATTGAACTGTTGTCATGGCGACATGATGTGAATCAACAAAAGAGGTGACTGATGACATTGACATTTTTTTGGTTTTGTTATTTCGGTCCTATATTTTTTTTGTCATTGTCTATGTTTCATTGGCCTATTTATTTCCTTTCCATTTCCCTTTTTGACTGTACCCACTATGTTGTTTTACCTCCTCCTTTTCTTGTTTAATATCGCTGGTGTCGGCTGAATATCACATTATTTCACTGTACAATAATATCACCCTCCCAGATACCAACCCGATAAAATACTGCATTATGTTCAGTACTTATAGTTGCTTTGTGTTCAAACAAAAGGAATAAACTGATTTAAATAGTACGTCTTTGTAGAATGTGATGCAGGTGCAGGATGCCACTACCAGTCACTATAGCAACCATGATACATAAAACCCCCTTTTAAATATAAACCTATTGTTGATATTCTACGCCTCCATTTTCTTTCTTTTCTCAACTGTAGCCATTTTTATAGTGTCTCTCTTTTTCTTCGTCACTCTTTGCCCTTGCACCCCTTCTCATTCGCACCACTCTCGAAGCTTGGGTAAAAAAAGAGAGAGGGAATTGGGAAGTGATGGGAGAAAGGCAGGAGGGAGACAGGGGAGAGTCTGTGTGAGTGAAAGTGATACAAAATGTGTGGGGCGGGGTGGGGGTGGGGGTGGGGGAGGTGTGGGGAGTTTGCTGGAGTGAAAATGAGAGAGAGTTTCTTGTCTTGTCGGCTCCTGCTCGCCACTCACTAATTCAGTCTATTCCTCAGACAGAGGCTTTTTTCTTTCCCCCCCCCCCCCCCCCCCCCCTCCCTCAGTGAATGTCCTTCATGTGGCTGGAGTGTCATTCCAGCTGGCCCATCTACGTATGTGCGCTTTGGGAATAAATAAACATGCATATTTGTATATTGCAACCTCTGTGCAAACAAGTTAGGCCAGTGCATAAAAAAGGTGCATTGTATAATTACCGAGTGTAAATCTCTAGTCACTGTCAAAGTAGGGAATATGTCAGAGTATCTCTTCTCTCCCTTAATAGCGTCGTTCTTGCACATATTTGGTATATGCGCCTGCTTCCAGGAAAAACCAAACACAAGCCTAATAGTTTGAGTTCTAAGAGGTAAATTAGATGTCATTTGCAGCTAAGATAGCCAATTACTTTAATAGAATTCAACTCCATATAATGAGTTGACATTCTTGTGGAGAAGATACAACGGAACGACGCTTCCGAGGCTATTAAGCGTTGGTATCTGGGAGGCTAACCGTGTGTGTTTGTTGACTATGAAGTCTATGTGAATGTGAATTGAGCCACAATGGCGTCAATGAGCGGGCGTTAATGTGAATGTGTTAACAATGGCCGCTCTTGCAGACATACGAGATACCGGAGCCAAGCCTGTGATGGTGTACATCCACGGTGGATCCTACATGGAGGGGACGGGAAACATGATCGACGGAAGCGTCCTAGCCAGTTACGGGAACGTCATCGTTATCACGCTCAACTACCGTGTTGGAGTTCTTGGTAAGTGATTTATTTCTTATGTTTCATACACATCATTTTTGTTTTTTTTATGGCTTGCTGTGGTTTCACGGATTGGAATTCCAAGATGGTTCGGATGAAGTTTTCAGGACATTGCTTGTGTATTATTATGGTTCCGCATGGTTGCTGAACTGGTGCTGTGTTATTTGGTTCAACTCTGGCTATATAATGAATTGGGGGGGTGTTACCACAGGTAAATACTCACCTGTTACCTGTGTTTCAATGTCATTTTGTCAATATGAGAGGCTTTAATTTATTCAGCAAGTGATGTGGAGGATTATTCAAATTGAAATATGTACACAAATTTATTCATATTAATTATATTTGTTATGATGGAAGGTTTTATTCATTCATTCATTCATTTTCTACCACTTTTCCTCATGAGGGTCGTGGGGTCTTTGGCCGAGAGGCGGGGTGCACCGTGGACTGGTTGCCAGCCAATCACAGGGCACATATAGACAAACAACCATTCACACTCACATTCATACCTATGGACAATTTGTAGTCGCTAATTAACCTAGCATGTTTTTGAAATGTGGGAGGAAACCGGAGTACCCGGAGAAAACCCACACATGCACGAGGAGAACATGCAAATTCCTCACAGAGTTGGCCGAGTGTGGAATTGAACCCTGGTCTCCTAGCTGTGAGGTCTGCGCGATAACCACTCGAACCACCGTGCAGCACAGGAGGGTTTCATTCATTCATTTTCTACCGCTTTTCCTCATGACGGTCGCGGGGGTGCTGGAGCCTATCCCAGCTGTCTTTCAGGGTAGAGGCAGGATGCGCCCCGGACTGGTTACCAGCCAATCACAGGGCACATATAGACAAACAACCATTCACACTCACATTCATACCTATGGACAATTTGGAGTCGCTAATTAACCTAGCATGTTTTTGGAATTTGGGAGGAAACCGGAGGAAAACCCACACATGCACGGGGAGAACATGCAAACTCCACACAGAGATGGCCGAGGGTGGAATCGAACCCTGGTCTCCTAGCTGTGAGAAGAAGGGTTTCCATAATTATAAATATACACATATGATAGATCAGTGATAGATCAGTAAAAGTAACAGCAGAGTCAGACCGGGAAGACGGTGAATCACAGAATGAAAGGGGGTGAAACGTAGGTAGGGGAGTGGCGGACGAGGGAGGGGGGATGCTGACAAAGGCAGCATAAGACGATTATCAGTAAATATGTAGATTGGTTGCTATGGTAATATCATGTTTATGTATTAGTCATGTAGTGGCGGTGGACATTTAATTGCAGATTGCCAAGCTTTATTTGTACAAAGTCATTTTAATAATTATTCAAAGGACCAAGACAGAGTAGAACAGGGGTTTCAAACACGCAGCCCGCGGGCCAGATGTGGCCCGCAGGACACTAGTTTGAGGCCCCCGCCTTGATATGAGTTTAAGTTTAAGTTTGACATTAAGTTTAATGTCAGTGCGGCCCACACAAGTTTGATATGGATGCTGTATGGTATCATGTACCCAGAAAAATTATTACGTTTGATTAATGTTCATGTTAAAGGTTAAATAACTGTTAATAGTTATCCTCCCTATCCGTGTGGAAGTGGTAAGTTTTTGGCTATTTAAGTTTAAAGGAAATAACTTGAAGGCTACCGTTTAGGTCGCTAGCGCTCTAGTTTGCGAGTTAGCATGTGTCTCAAGACCCTGCAGTTGCGCAATATGTTGTAAATAAAAAGAGTATAAATGTGACTATAGTCGTGTTTTGTCATGTCTACAGGGCTCTAATAATGCTTTGTTCATTTTAATCTGAAAAAAATAATTTGTCTACCCACCAACTATATGTGGTTTCTTAAGTTTTTATTATTTGCCGTTTTATTATTATTATTATATTTATTTATTACTGATTGATTGATTTTCTTTATTCTTGATTTATTTATTTATTTTTCATCTTATTTTGTGTAGAAAAATAAAAATTAAGATATTTGAGAACAGTGGAATGTTTTATCAGAGCTTTTATTGTAGAAAATCGGAACCAAAGCGAAGTTTTTTCATTTTTTTTTGTTTTTAATAAATGCGCTTTTTTGGGTTTTTTTTTTTTTGGAAAACCTGATGCGGCCCAGTCTCACCCAGACCCTAGCTCCAGTGGCCCCCAGGTAAATTGAGTTTGAGACCCCTGGAGTAGAAGGAATGAATGGCCCTTATGTTCTTCGGTAGGTGCTGCTGTTTTGGTTAACAATAGCGTTTCAATAGACTGCATTTCAATGTTTTGTGTGAGTGTTTTATTATTTTTATTGAGTGGAATTTCTCGGGGTACTGCCCCACCTGACAATTAACTGATGCACTGCGTTTTCCAGAGTGGAAGCAACTATTTGAAAAGATTCGGCATGTGTCTTGTGGGGAATTAAAATGAATTTTAAATGCCAGCCATTTAAAATAATGAGGCTTGGAGACCAGCAGAAGATCCTGTGGAAGGGAATGATGAGTTCATAGCCTGAGTTGTGTTTGGCTGCCGATTGACTCACGCAGCTGAATCCTCTTTCAGACACGTTGTGTGTATGTGTGTGTGTGTGTGTGTGTGTGTGTGTTTATGGAGGTGCTAGTGGAGAGAGAGCTCCATGGAAACAGCTGCAGCAACACAAAATGGAGTGGGTTAGCACACTAACCAAACATTCTACATATTTCACCCATCTTTATCATCATGCAGATCATTTCTGGTGATCTGCAATGATTCATTTCACAATATTGAACAGGTGCAAAAGTGGTATGAACCGTCATATTTAAATGAGGATTTTGCCTGTGGCACCGCTGTCACCATTTGCCATAAAAAATGGACGTTTGAATAGGTTTGAAGCTATTCCGTTGGAGGTCTTGGTAGAAGATGCAACTAAACCTACTGGTGAACTCCAACAGAGACATTGCATCATCGGAATTATGCACATTGCAATAGCGTGCTGGATGCATCTCAGGTACAAGGAAATGCAGTCTGTAAGGAATTTTGTCATGGGAGATATGGCGTGGATCCTTTTTGAATCGGGCTCCAAATCTGCCCTTGCAGGAGCTCAAAAATGGCGTTGCTGGATAGACGATATGTCTCTACTATTTTTATTTTTGGCTGCACAAATATGTTGACAAGTGCACTAAAATTACCATACCATGATCACTTTTGTCGTAGGGAATGACATATACATATATAATATATATAATTATATAATATAATGATATATATAATTCAGTTACAAAGAAAGTAATTTTAAAACATATATATATATATATAACATATATATATAAATATAAGAAAAAACAAATATAAATATAAGCATATATATATATAATTATATAATATAATGATATATATAATTCAGTTACAAAGAAAGTAATTTTAAAACATATATATATATAACATATATATATAAATATAAGAAAAAACAAAATTTAAATATAAGCATATATATATATATATATATAAATATATGTTTTTAAATAATTTAAAAACATATAAATATATATATATACATATATAATTATATATATATAATTCAGTTACAAAGAAAGTAATTTAAAAACATGCATATTCTTTGTAACTGAATTCTGGGGAGAAAATGAGCGGATAAAATAAGACTTTCCTCTGTACCCTTTCATTCTAGATTGACGAATGATATTGATATTTATATTTGGCTACATCAGGAAATTGTGTCACCCTTATATTATTTACATTAGGTGTTTTTTCTTCTTCTATAAATGAATGAAATAAATGAATGAAATAGAAAATGAAAATTACCGTGGTCGTGCGTAACGTTGTGTCAATTTGCCCCCTTGCTAAAAAAAGATGCAAGAAAACACAGACCATAAACAGGTTTCAGAATTGATGAATCACATTGCAAGTTCAATTCCACCCCCGGAGTTTGCATGTTCTCCCCGTGCATGTGTGGGTTTTCCGGTTTCCTCTGACATTCCAAAAACATGCTAGGTTAATTAGCGACTCCCAAATTGTCCATTATGAATGTGAGTGTGAATGGTTGTTTGACTATATGTGCCCTGTGATTGGCTGGCGATCAGTCCAGGGTGTACCCCGCCTCTCGTGCCTGAAGACAGATTACGGGTTCTCCCTGACTGACTAGCGTTGTTGCGTTGCGTTGATGTTGTGTTTTATTCGATGAGTTACATCACACCAACTTTACATGAACCCAAAACTGTTTTTAATGGAGATAAGAGCGTTTTATCCTATCAATTTTGGCATCAAGGCTGCTTGCCTTGATTGTGTTTCTTCTCCCCTTTTTGAGTGCTGTAATCAACATTGCAGGGGTGTAACGTGGCCCTGTAGAGTCCTGGCTGAACATGCTGCATCCCGCTGCTGGTGTGGGGCTCAGCATGTACGTCTAATACGCATCCATGCTCATATTTCTTTTATGGCACTTCAATTATGACTCAGATGTTTCTACTCTCACTGCCACGTTTTCGCTAAATGTCATTCTATATTCATGCACAAGCACCCTCCATACAGGGAACGTCAGTACTCCGAGAAAGCACACACATGTAATAATCCACAAAGATATACAACATGAAAAAAAAAAAAAAACACACGCAGATGTGCTTTGCTTACATGCACAAACACACAAAGTCGGTCTCTTGGTGAGCGCCTTCTGAGAAATGAGCAGCGAAGAAGTGGTGCGTGTGTTTGGGCGATAATGTAGCATGGTCCGATAATCTCCCCATGGTGCAGCTTTAACTGTTATTACAGACACACTCATACAGCGCAAATAAAACCAAGGCCAGAGAGAAATCAGAGCATGATGGGAAAATTAGCACTAGGCTGTCTGGACATCATCGCTTTTGAAAGTGTGACCTACCATTCTCCCAGTAACAGACATCACGGTTTGTAGTCATTTTTTAGCTAGTTTGCATAAAGTCATTAGTGGTAATTACAAATAAGGACTACTAATGGTGCTGTTTTATTGCAATGGTACCCGACTTTCGATGTTTGTAGGCTGATACTACACCGCTGGTATCCCATTGGCCCAACATATCCATCATCACATTAACATTAACATTCACGGACACATCGCCTTAATCTTCCTCATCATCTCTTATGTTAACGGGTCGGTTTTAACCCATGTATTAAATCAGCTATAAAATACACTAAAAACAATAAGTTACCATCAAATGTGTTTCTCATGTCTTGGTTACCTTCTTAGGCTTCCTCATCCATGAAAATGTTGGCCGGTAGCCTTCAAGTTATTTCCTTTAAACCTAAATAGCCAAAAACTTACCACTTCCACACGGATAGGGAGGATAACTATTAAGAAACCACATATAGTTGGTGGGTAGACAATTTTATTTTTCAGATTAAAATGAACAAAGCATTATTAGAGCCCTGTAGACATGACAAAACACGACTATAGTCACATTTATACTTTTTTTATTTACAACATATTGCGCAACTGCAGGGTCTTGAGACACATGCTAACTCGCAAACTAGAGAGCTAGCGACCTAAACGGTAGCCTTCAAGTTATTTCCTTTAAACTTAAATAGCCAAAAACTTACCACTTCCACACATATAGGGAGGATAAGTATTAACAGTTATTTGACCTTTAACATGAACATTAATCAAACGTAATAATTTTTTCTGGGTACATGATACCATACAGCATCCATATCAAACTTGCGCGGGCCGCACTAACATTAAACTTTTATATCAAGGCGGGGGACTCAAATTAGTGTCCTGCGGGCCACATTTGGCCCATGGGCCGCATGTTTGAAACCCCTGCTTTATAGTCATATTATTATAACCGGGTCACAATACAGTGGTCATAATTTCAACCAGACCATTTTAAAATGTAATAAAAATTATTTTTATGGTTTTATTTTGTTGAAATAGAGTTTCCTGACGTTATGTGATTCTTTTTATGCATTAAAATGTAAAACGGGTCGGTGCCGACCCTAACACAAGACGCTAACACCCACTCATCCGTACATATTACAGATTAAAATCCCAATATTTTTCATTAAAACATCACTTGTTATAATAAAGTAATAAATGTTTTATAATGCTTTTGGTTACAAATTGTACATCAACCAGTGTTTGTAGTGTTATACATGTCTCATTAAACAGGCTGAGTGATAATTAGAAATAAAGCGTACTATGTAGGTTAATGGAGGCATTTCATCTACGACAAGACTCCTAGTTGAAAGCCCGCACAAGAGGTCATGTGACAGTCAAAACCAGGGGAAAATACTTCAGATGTTACTTCACCTCTAGTGATGCTTCGAGTCAAGTGCTGCATATTATCTTCGCTTAAAATAATAAATAAAATCAGCAATTTAGTCACTCGCATAAGGGAAGCAATTCAATGTAAATAGGCAAATAAATAAATTAATACAGATTATGAAAAGCTGGTTTAATTAGGACGCTTCAAGGGATGAGGGAATAATGGAGGCAGGGAGAATTAGACAAGATAATGAGTTTAAAGTGAAAGTAGACAAGGCAACTCGAAGCATGTTTTCTGACACTAATATAGCTCCAAACGCTATCCACGGGCACATTGGAATATGGTATTAAAAATGCAATAAACACCTTTTGAAATCCACACAACAGACTGAATATTTAATGGCATCAGAAACAACCGCAGTACCGACTTAGCAAATCTGTACTGAAAGCTATTTGAATGCGGCCAATGAAAAAAAAAAAAAAAAAAAAGAATAGCATATTGCGACAAATTGGCGCCAAAACCTTTCTAAATGTCACTGATGAATGTTTTATTCATAGTTTTTGTTTTGTTTGAGATATCTGCAGTTATCGTCGTCCCAGGCTTTTCAATGTTACTGCTAATGGATCAAAATTATGTAGAGGCGAAGCTCAGTCTCTTATGAAATATAGATGCAGCATTTGTTTTGTTTCCTAAAGACGAGCCGCGGTAGATACCATCTGTTTTTTTTTTTTTTAGCACGCTTTTTAGAGCATCCGTGAGACTCTGCAGCGAAAACCGCAAACTACGTGTACTTTTGAGTTGTGATGTTGTTAAGACACCACCACTCATGATCCAATTAAAGATGAGTCCACAAAGTATTATCGTTCTCCTGCAGCTTGAAGCTCCGTGTTGCTGAAACGGTAATTATTGCTTCAAAGACTACGCCACAATTCTCCCGAGTCCCCATTTAGAAACTTTCACATCTCACTCTCTTGCTGTGTAGGAGATTGAACTTTTCAGATCTAATCATTAATCACTTGTTGACCCTCCGCGGGATGATTAGCGCTCAGTCGGCTTTGAGTCGGGGTCACTGACTTCAGGTCAGGAAGTGAAATGTGTGTAAAAGACTGCATGTGAATATTCAATATTTATGTTTGTTCTGAGTAGCCATACCTCTCAAATGACGGGTAATGACTCCCAGCATGAGGGGAGTATCTTGTATCTCTGCTCTTTACAAATATAATTACTCACTGGCTCTCCAGAGCATGTCAATTTCCAATTCCGCTGTGTGTTGGTAGTGGTGAGAGGAAGCCATTTTATTAGCAGTTCCAGATGCATTAAAAATTAACAAAAGATTCCCGTCTTTTCCAAAATTCTCTCTTAGAGAAGTGATTTTCAACCTTTTTTGAGCCACGGCATGTTTTTTTTTTTACATTGGAAAAATCTTGTGGCACACCACTAACCAAAAATGTTACAAAATTTCACCACGACCTCACACGTGCATCAATAAGTCTATCAGAGGAACAAGGCAGGTGTTGCCACACGGACCGATATTACATTGCTATGCCAGTCTTTACACCACAGACAATGGGAAACAATGGTATCCATAGAAAGGACTATTCCAATCTCTTGTCTACATGCGCCGTGAAAATCAAACAGAATAGTCAACAGGGCATGCCCATTAAAACGTAAACATCAACATCCCGTGATACCGACTTCCTCGAGTTTTTCTTTCACTTGTTGGAATAATTCCGAATTGTCAGTTTTTTGTCTGTCCAGTCTTGAAATTTAGTTTGAATCAAAAACAAACTTTGCTTAGACCCTGGACTGGTTGCCAGCCAATCACAGGGCACATATAGACAAACAACCATTCACACTCACATTCATACCTATGGACAATTTGGAGTCGCTAATTAACGTAGCATGTTTTTGGAATGTGGGAGGAAACCGGAGTACCCGGAGAAAACCCACGCAATGGGTGGAATTGAACCCTGGTCTCCTAGCTGTGAGGTCTGCGCACTAACCACTAGACCGCCGTGCCGCCGTGCCGCCGTGCCGCCCCCAATAAAGAACAGAAGAAGAAAAACACCACAAAGAAGAACGCAGTCTGACAACTTTCCGTTTGAGCGGGTACAAGATACCTCAATCGGATTGGTTAAAGGAATATTCCATCCCTGTTCAATTCCGTTTGAGGAAATAAACCAAATGCAATTGGAATATTTGGGTCCATGTATACTACTGACATAATATTTGCAAATGATAATTATTCATTCAATAATTCATTTTCTACCGCTTATCCTCACGAGGGTCGCGGGGGTGCTGGAGCATATCCCAGTTGTTTTCGGGTGAGAGGCGGGGTACACCCTGGACTGGTGGCCAGCCAATCACAGGGCACATATAGACAAACAACCATTCACACTCACATTCATACCTATGGACAATTTGGAGTCGCTAATTAACCTAGCATGTTTTTGGAATGTGGGAGGAAACCGGAGTACCCGGAGAAAACCCATGCATGCACGGGGAGAACATGCAAACTCCACACAGAGATGGCCGAGGGTGGAATTGAACCCTCGTCTCTTAGCTGTGAGGTTTGCGTGCTAACCACTCGACCGCCGCAAATGATGATTAATAAATGTTAATTATAAAAAGTGATATTGGATAATTCCTCACGGCACACCTGACGGTTTCTGAAGGTACACTAGTGTACCGCGCCACAGTGGTTGAGAGCGGTCAGGTAGTGTCCAAAAGGGGGGCAAGTTTTCTCCTCTAATAATTGGTGACCTTTATAATGACCGCCTCTTAGATCTCCCTGATTGCAGCCGCTTTTATTTCTGGACCAGTGCCGGGAAGATATGTCAGCATAGTTCATTCAGGTCACGCCGGCCTTGAAAAGAACAGTTTTAGATCCAATCAAAATAAGCTTAATCTTTATATGATTGTATCTGAGAGTGGAACTCCTAGAGCCTAAATCTTCAGCGTGATGATGGTGCAATATATTTTCCAGCCAGTGTGTGTTGTGACTTTCTTTTTAAAAGAATGTGGCTTGTTGTAATTTATCCACACACTCTGGGAGAAAGTGATTTAGCGTGTTGGAGCAGTCCTTCACAGGGGAATCTCAGGTGAATATACACTGTATTGGCAACAAAAAAATTGAGATACGCTTTTAATCAATTAAGTAATCAATCTAGGTTTGGGCCAGACTCTTGGGTTCACCTTGAAGCTTAATGCTTTTGTATAGCAAAACATATTGCGCAATGCTATGCTTTTAAGTTTGTGGAGAAAGTTTAGGAAAGGGTAATACAAGGTCCATCAGATGAAGAGTCCATGTGGAGTACAGTGGGAATCGAAACAATACAGTACAACAATCTGACACATTTGTAGCTTAAATAAAAGTAAAATAAAGTAAAGAAACAAAAAAGTGTTTTTATATAATGTCATTCTGTTTCATTATTCATTCATTCATTCATTCATTTTCTACCGCTTTTTCCTCACAAGGGTTGCTGGAGCCTATCCCAGCTGTCTTCGGGCGAGAGGCGGGGTACACCCTGGACTGGTCGCCAGCCAATCACAGGGACACATATAGACAAACAACCATTCACACTCACATTCATACCTATGGACAATTTAGAGCAGGGGTCTCAAACACGCGGGCCAACTGTGTTCCGCAGGACACTAGTTTGAGGCCCCGCCTTGATATGAAAGTTTAATGTGGTTTCATATGGATGCTGACCCAGAAAAAATTATTACATTTGATTTATGTTCATGTTAAAGGTTAAATAACTGTTAATAGTTATCCTCCCTATCCGTGCGGAAGTGGTAAGTTTTTGGCTATTTAAGTTTAAAGGAAATAACTTGAAGGCTACCGTTTAGGTCGCTAGCGCTCTAGTTTGCGAGTTAGCATGTGTCTCAAGACCCTGCAGTTGCGCAATATGTTGTAAATAAAAAGAGTATAAATGTGACTATAGTCGTGTTTTGTCATGTCTACAGGGCTCTAATAATGCTTTGTTCATTTTAATCTGAAAAAAATAATTTGTCTACCCACCAACTATATGTGGTTTCTTAAGTTTTTATTATTTGCCGTTTTGTTATTATTATTATATTTATTTATTTATTACTGATTGATTGATTTTCTTCATTCTTGATTTGTTTTGTGTAGAAAAATAAAAAAGTAAGATATTTGAGAACAGTGGAATGTTTTATCAGAGCTTTTCTTGTAGAAAATAGGAACCAAAGCAAAGTTTATTCATTTTTCTGTTTTTAATAAATGCGTTTTTTTTTGTTTTTTTTGAAAACCTGATGCGGCCCAGTCTCACCCAGACCCTAGCTCCAGTGGTCCCCAAGTAAATTGAGATTGAGACCCCTGATTTAGAGGTTCTCTAAAATGTTCTAAAATGCATGTTTTTGTAATGTAGGAATGGAAACACATACATGGGAAGAACATGAAGGGGTCAAATCAACGGAGGGTAAAACCTGGAAGTCCTAACCACTTTTCCACCATTATCCATTTCATCAGAAATATAAAAGAAAGTGCTTCTCTGCTGATATTATTCAGATACATATTCAGTCAACTGCTCTCATCAAGTGACCACTTAGCCACCGTTGATGTAATTGGCCCCCAATTGATATGACAGAAAGATTGTTTTGTCCAATCACCTTGCAAGTTTAATATGCCTTCTCTTTTCCACACAGCTTCTTTTGGCAATTTCCCAAATGGGTTTCTGAAACACACCATCTGGTGTTGTCAGGTTAATAGTTTGTAGGTTTCCGATTGCACATTACAGTGCAACTCTTCTGCTGTACTGTAAACTGAGTCGCACTCAGATCGCTCATGACCCTCCCTGACATTGTGCATTGATGCATGTTGGCTAAATAGCATTACTGTAAGATGCCAGCTCTTGAGTACCATGACCCCGTTTACACAATGTAACCCAATACACTTTTGTTTAAACATAAATGCTTCCTAGTTGGCCAATACAGGAACATTTGTATTTCCTCAGGCTAGATGCAGCCTACACACTGATAGTAGTACAACCGAAGCTGATAGATTACTGCTAAAAACACAGTAAAGAAAAATAATTGTCCGATGACGCATCAAGATATTATGACATTGTTATGATATCATGTGAATTATGACACTAAATCCACATTTTTGTCATGCCTTTGTCTCAAACTTTTGATCAGCTGATGAACAGCCTATTTGACTATAATGGTTTAATTCCTCCAAATATGAAAACATTTATGAATATTATGAATATTCCAAAGTAATGTATTAAAATTCTTCTTAGATTGATTGCAGCAGATTTGAATGACAGCACTGATCGAGGGGCTCTTTTGTTGACCGCCACTTAGCCTGTCACAATGTTCAATGAACATGTTTTCTTACCACTGAAAAGTATTGATTGAAACTGCAAAGGCAAGAATGCCAAGAGGAACTGACCCGAGGAAACAATTGATTGTCAAGCAGCGGTTTTACAACAAAGAAAGAATTACACAGCGCTTTCATGGTTTGTCTATTTGTTTTTTTTCTGTACATTTTTGTTACATTGTGTTGGATTTTTTTATGTGAATACAAGTTGATCGTTAAGAGGATGACAGGAAAAAGAAGAAAGTAAGTCACCTGAAATTGTTTACTGAGAAATGTTTATTGTTAAAGTCTGATCACCTCAAGGTGAGCTGCTGCTATAATATTAATAATAATAATAATAATAATAATAATACGACTCCAAATTGTCCATAGGTATGAATGTGAGTGTGAATGGTTGTTTGTCTATATTTGCCCTGTGATTGGCGACCAGTCCAGGGTGTACCCCGCCTCTCGCCCAAAGACAGCTGGGATAGGCTCCAGCACCCCCGCGACACTCGTGAGGATGAATAATAATAATTTCATTTGAATTGTAATGATCAATCTCTTCGACACAAGAAATTTTTACGTGTGTCGTCCCGGCGCCGTTCAGCTGTAGTGTTTTTGTATCCTTGTCAACACATATTGCTCTTGTTGTATTTTATTACTCCTCGTAGTCCTCACATAATGGATGATGCATTTACAGTATATCAGCCAATCAGCATGCAGAACACAATGGACGGGTTATCCCTTAGCCAACAGTCCTGCTGTTCTGGTTGGCTATATCTCATAAGATAAACGACATGTTTGGACATGTCTGGTCTCACATAAGTATACAACACCCATTTCATTTTTTTAAAACACTCTCAAAGTTTGACTTTCATTTGAATTGTAATGATCAATCTCTTAGACACAAGAAATTTTTAAGTGTGTCGTCTCTGCGCTGTTCAGCTGTAGTGTTTTTGTATCCTTGTCAACACATATTGCTCTTGTTGTATTTTATTACTCCTCGTAGTCCTCACATAATGGATGATGCATTTACAGTATATCAGCCAATCAGAATGCAGAACACAATGGACGGGTTATCCCTTAGCCAACAGTCCTGCTGTTCTGGCTGGCTATATCTCATAAGATAAACAGCATGTGTGGACACGTCTGGTCTCACATAAGTATACAACACCCATTTCATTTTTTTAAACACTCTCAAAGTTTGAATTTCATTTGAATTTTAATGATCAATCTCTTCGACACAAGACATTTTTATGTGTGTCTTCTCAGCGCTGTTCAGCTGTAGTGTTTTTGTATCCTTGTCAATACATATTGCTCTTGTTATATTTTATTACTCCTCGTAGTCCTCACATAATGGAAGATTAATTTACAGTATATCAGCCAATCAGAATGCAGAACACAATGGACGGGTTCTCCCTTAGCCAACAGTCCTGCTGTTCTGGTTGGCTATATCTCATAAGATAAACGACATGTCTGGACATGTCTGGTCTCACATAAGTATACAACACCCATTTCATTTTTTTTAAACACTCCCAAAGTTTGAATTTCATTTGAATTGTGATGATCAATCTCTTCGACACAAGAATTTTTTACGTGTGTCGTCTCGGCGCCGTTCAGCTGTAATGTTTTTGTATCCTTGTCAACACATATTGCTCTTGTTGTTCGGCGATGTAGCCAGGGAACACGGTACTGTTGAATAACAAACACCTTTTCATCATGACTGGTGAGCGTCTGCCTCACCTGCCTCTCCTGACTGAATGTCACCCTTATTTGGTAACACCAAGTTATTGCTCATAGAAAAAAAGTCAATAATGTGTATAGTCAGTGTACCCACCTCCTCAGAATCTCTGTTGTTTCCATCGTGTATACAAATGTTCCGCACTCCTCTAACATCAAATTCTCTGTCACTGCTAAGACTTGAACCCAGATTGCTAATGCATTGTTAATGAGAAAGTGTTTCCTTTTTTTCATCTTACAACAAATAGCGAGGCGCAAAGTACATCATTTTCTAAGAGCATGACATTTTGAAAGTGTGACATTAGGGAAGCTGCCGTGCTTTTTCAAGAAGCCGTAGCGCTGCTCTAAGGTGAAAACATGTTCGGATAATTACACATGTAACAGTGCGGCGTCGAACATAAATGCGAACCAAAACAATTGCTTCCATCGAGGTGAGAGGTTCAGTGTAGTGTTTCACACATAACTTGCCATTATGAAGTGTAGAGATTGAATAGCAATTTCACTAAGTGACAATGCCACTTTTGTGTCAGTTTTCTTTATTGCTTGATATGTTGAACCTTTGTACTGTGAGAAATAACATTTAATTCTCACTTCAACAATGTCTGACCTTGTACAGATTCTCTGGTCAAGCTGCAGTGCTTCAAAATTCCAGTCACGGAGTGTTCTTTTCCAAGTTGTCCTTGTTTGTAGTTGATGCAGACATACTGTAATAGGGAATTTATACGGTACATATGCACAGCAGCAGATTATTACCATTTCAGTCACAAAGCTTTGCTTTTTGGCGACGCTCTCAGCAGTCACATGACTTTCAAAAGGTGTTCATACCAGCAGTTTTATTGTTCTACTGTGAACTGACCTTTTCTTGCAAGGTATGGAATGAGTATTTCCTCACTCTTTTAGTGTGGTATTATGACTAAATTATTGTAGTGCTATTAGCAGCCATTACGGATGAATCCTGGGTAAATTTCCCGTTCAAAAAGTTTTATGTGCTTAGCATTAACAGATTGTCCTTGAACCTAAATAAACTAAAATCATGCTGTTTGGTAACAGCAGAAAGGACACGCAACAGCAAATACAAATAGACGGTGTGGACATTGAAAGGGTGAACGAAAATACATTTCTGGAAACCTCATATTACAAATATACAACATAAGGTGGCCAGAAATATTTCAGTATTGAACAAAGCAAAATTTGTTCTCAATCAGAAATCACTCCACACTCTTTATTGCTCTCTGGTTCTACCATATCTTACTTATTGTGTGGAAATATGGGCTAATAACTGTAAAAGCAATCTTCACTCGCTAAATGTACTGCAAAAAAGGTCAGTAAGGATAATTCATAATGCTGCCTACAGAGAACATACTAACTCCTTATTTCTAAAATCACAAATACTTCAACTTGCTGATATAGTTCATCTTCAAACAGGCAAAAAATAACCAATTAGCTAAAAATGTCATCCAATACTTCTCTACAAGAGAGGAGAAATATGATCTCAGGGAAGAACTACATTTGAAACACTTATATGCTAGGACTACGTTAAAAAGCCATAGCATTTCAGTATGTGGAATCAAACTATGGAATGGATTGAGTAAGGACCTCAAACAATGCACAACGATGAGCCAATTCAAGAAACAATACAAGCAGTTGATGTTTGCTAAATACAAGGATGAAGAGTCTTGAACCAGTCATGATGTGCTATATATATCACTATATTGACACTTACTATGGTACTCATTATGTCATTGGATGGTCATATCACCTTGTACTTCGGTACGAGGTACATTATTAAAAAAAAAAAAAAAACTTAAACTGTATTATGGAAAGCAGGAAGTGAACAAATGTAACAGTTACTGATTGTAAAAGTACCAGATGGAGGGGTAGGATTTAATAAGCTTTGCTTCTTCCTACTCCTTTTGGACATGTGGAACTGTGAACTGATTATGTGATGCATTCAATTGTAATCTGATGCATGTTCAAATGAAATAAAACCATTACCATTAACACAATTAGATTGTTCAATTTAAAGCAGTGTGCTCTTGCGAAATATTAAGTACAAATTAAATATCAATGAAGAACAACAGCAATTGGGGCTGTACGGCGGACGAGTGGTTAGCACGCTGGTCTCACAGCTTGGAGACCCGAGTTAAATTCCATCCTGTGGAATTTGCATGTTCTCCCCGTGCATGCATGACCACTCCAAATTGTCCATAGATAGGCGACCAGTCCAGGGTGTACCACGTCTCTCGCCTGAAGACAGCTGGGATAGGCTCCAGCACTTCCACAACTCTCATGAGGATAAGCGGTAGAAAAGGAATGAATGAATGAAAAACAGCAATTTATGTCAAATAAACATTTTCCCACTCTTTTGGGACATTGTCAGCTGTAACAATATCTATCAAGTCAAAACAGTGAACCTATCATTCTCGGAGATGTTTAAAAATCGAGTATATCACCGTCAAAAATGTTATCAGTAAGCTATATCGTCTTTACCCAGTAGGATATATTTGTATTTCTTAGATTCTGTATAAGACAAATCATGTCGTGCTTTTTCTTTATGGTACCTGAGAGATCTCTTTGTGGTCATCCTTTGCTTGAATGCTTTGTTTCACTTTGTATTCTGCTCTAGTGGGGAGTGTGGGCTGCCTAATGGCAGCACAGATTTCCTTCTGACTGCATTTGTCCTGAAGGGATTTGTAACTTCACAAAACAACACACAGTCGCTTCTTCTTCCTCAGGGCAAAACATGTACAGGTGAAAGTCGAACAGAAGAGATACCAGCATTTACAGCATTTAAATCTGCGCAGGATCACATTATTGATCAACCCGGAGATGTCTTTGCTGCCGCAGTAGGAAAGTATAACAAGGGATGTGTAGTTAGCACTAATTTACTTGACATGATCAATATCTCTTTAGTGCAGTCCTTCAAAACACCTTTAAATAGACCTACTCTACTTTTCAAACAAATGTAGTATCAAAATCTAACGTACAAAACAGTGACCCATGATTTTTTAGTGACATCACATCATATCAAATCTATTTATGAGCTTGCTTTCAATAAGTAATGGTGTTCCACAAGTGCCTGTTCTTGGATTTATACTGTTTTATCTGATACTAGTTGATATTGGCATTAAAATTAGATATCGGTTCTTATCGGCGTATTTCACACAGCAAAAAAGCATCCAAGTTCAGCAATCAATTTGCAATAAAAGCACTAATTATGCCAGAAATCTCCCTTTAATATTCTAATATTATATATTTTTTCACACTGTGTTCATGTGCTGAATGAAACCGGTTTAGAATTTCACAGATTGGATTAGTCCAGAGTTTCATATTTTTCATTTGACTTTGGTTCTATACGGATGTTTGTGCCACATGGAAATTTGCAGCTTTCCAAATTGTGTGGCTGCCAGCATTATTTTATAGAATTATTGTTTATGAATGTATTAGGACTACAATGTTTCATTTGTTGATAGTAAGAGGACATGTTTTAGGTGGAAGTTAAAATTGCTGTTGTTTTAAAGTTGTATTCGTACTTGTCTTGTATATTTCTTACCGGCCTTTAGAGTGTTAAGTTGCTGTGTGATGAATTTAGCTGGTGTTCTTTGTAAGATGACAACGTGATTGAGACTGTTGCTCATAGCGCCTGGAGAATAATTTGCAAGGAATAATTTTCACATTGGCTGCACAGTGATCGAGTGGTTAGTACACATGCCTCACAGCTAGGAGACACGAGTTTGATTCCACCCTCGGGCATCTCTGTGTGGAGTTTGCATGTTTTTTTTTCCATGTATGTGTGGGTTTTCTCCGGATACTCCCACATTCCAAAAACATGCTAGGTTAATTATCCAAATTATCCATAGGTATGAATGTGAGTGTGAATGGTTGTTTGTCTATATGTGCCCTGTGATTGCCTGGTGTAACCCACCTCTCATCTGAAGACAGCTGGGATAGCCTCCAGCATCCTTGTGAGTATAAGCAATCGAAAATGAATGAATTTTCACATTGAACTGTAGGTTGAACACATATTTTTAACGTTTCTGAACACAAACACATTATTATATTTATGTATTCCAATAACAAATGGGAACTTAACAAGCTTTGCGGTCCATGATTTTGTCCACTCCTCTTTTAACGATTGGTAGCACAATAATATGACATTTTCACAAAGTTCACAACGTCATTAAGGCTTTGAATTTATTCTACTAAAAGTGACATTATTCATTTGTTTAATGTTGAATTTATCACACAATTTGAACCTGTTTGCAACATTCCTTCAAACAAAATAGCATTACTGGTAATAACGTTAAAAGTGAAACATGGACTCTCATGGTTCCTATTTTATAGCAACAACATGCTTTTAATGAATGTCTGTATAAAGCAATTCATAAAAAGTCATTGTTATGTAAATGATATCCAGGTTTATACACATAGACTAATGAAACTAATTGGTTGGGTACTTTTTGATAAAGCTTATAGCAAGGGCGGACTTTGGCTTGTTGTGAATTAGCCCTTAATTATGCTGTTATAGGCCTAGACTGCTGGGGATTTCCCATGATGCCAAGCTCTCTCTCCTCCTCTCCATCTGTTCACCTTCATATCCTGTTAGTGTTTGTTGCTAACATCATTTGCATCATCTCTGTGGAGGGACTTCACCAAAACACAGCGACAATGATTATTATTATGATTATTAAGAGTGGAAGTAGTGTCAGCTTATTATTTGTATTGGCAGATGGTTGTGGGGGGGGGGGTTCTTTTCCTCACCGCAGTTGTTTAATGAGTGCTGATTGGAGATTTGTTGGCTATCTCAAGATGTGAGTTACAACCTAGTGGTGGGAATTTTGGGAAATGCAATATTATTGGCATACTGATAATATCACGATACAGTGATATTGGAAAATAATGATCCATAATATCTATAGTCTACAACACAAGAGAAACACTTGAAGTATCAGACTTGGCTCGGTGAAAATATACCTTTTATTGCTAAAAATATTATTTTTTTTAATTTTTAGTCATCGCATGGTATATTAAAACATGCAAAGCTAAAATACATCCTTCTTCTTCTTCTTAATTTATTTCAGACATGCATACTATGTTACATTATTCTTTCTCACATATGCACTTACAATATCTATTTATATATATATGTATATATATATATATATACGTATATATACACAAATATATACATACATGTACATACACACATATCTACATACATATATATATACATATATACACATACACATACATGCATACACACAACACCTCATTACTACACATGTCTGAAAAGGAGCAGGAAGAAGCAAAGCTTATTAAATCCTACCCCTTCTCCACGCCATAGCAGTTACCAATTCAATTCAAAGTTGTTGTTTTTTTTTTTTTCACACATATAATCACAGAATCTTACATAAGACAAAACAACAAAAGAAGAGTGGGAACATCAGAACATTGCTGAAGCACACCACCAACCCCGCCAGTCAACCCACCTGGCCCCGACCCCCCTATCCCCTGAGTGCACCCACCGAGTGCCCAGCACCCTAGCAGTCCCCGCACACCCCGCTGCCCTCCAATAAGACGCCATTTTGGCTGGACCCACAAGTATGTGTGATCCCTGGGCGGGCCTACATTTGGATGGATTGTTTGTTCTGTTATCCAACAGACCTCTTCCTCGTGCCACAGACATGTTACCAACATGTGGTCAACGTGACACCCGATGTCCAACCATCATTTACCTCATTATTGTGAGGCCACACGGAATGCTCCCATAAGAAGCACCCACCAAGCCCGGGCGCCCCAAGCGCCATCTGCGGCTATTGAGGCCCCACCCCAGCCAGAGAGCAGCAAGCCGCGCAAGTGTGCTGAAGCATCATCCAGGATTGTATTGGTAGTACCTGAAGATTACAGAGATCAAATACATTTCTGGGGATCACAATAGATGAAAATATGAGCTGGAAACCTCATATTACAAATATACAACATAAGGTGGCAAGAAATATTTCAGTATTGAACAAAGCAAAATTCAAGAAACAATACAAGCAGTTGATGTTTGCTAAATACAAGGATGAAGAGTCTTGAACCAGTCATGATGTGCTATATATATCACTATATTGACACTTAATATGGTACCCATTATGTCAGGGGTGGGCAAATTACGGCCCGGGGGCCACATCCGGCCCGCCAAGTGTTTGAATACGGCCCGCCCAAAAGTATTTCATTTAAACTCAACATACAACCTGGCATCATGGCCTGAGCCAACCTTTTGATGGTTTTATCAATTTCGTTTTTTGACATGGTCTGTTGTTTACAAAGTGCTCCTGAAAAAAGGGACACAAGCACATAATAATAATAATTATTATTATTATTAGATTATTATAATTATTATTAGAACTATTATGATTATTATAATTATTATATTAATGCTAATTATTATATTAATTATATATAATATTATTGTTATATTTGCATATTTTACATAATAATAATATAATTATTATTTTAATTTTATTGTAATTATTATAATATTTTATTATTTTTTAAAATATTTAAATATAAATAGATACAGATACAATAATACCAGGTGGACTGTTACGTGTAAAATATATAGTCTGCCCCCCCCCCCCCCGTAAATTTTGTCATATCAATGCGGCCCGCGAGTCAAAAAGTTTGCCCACCCCTGCATTATGTTATTGGATGGTCATATCACCTTGTACTTCAGTACGTGACAAAAAATTATTATTATTTTTTTAATAAAACAAATAAAAAAATATATATATATTTTTAAATTTTAAATTAATTAAAAAAAACTTAAACTATATTAGGAAAGCAGGAAGTGAACAAATGTATCATGTATGTCATTGTATGGTCATAATCACCTTGTACTTCAGTACGAGGTGCATTATTAAAAAAAAAAAACCCTAAACTGTATTATGGAAAGCAGGAAGTGAACAAATGTAACAGTTACTCATTGTAAAAGTACCAGATGGAGGGGTAGGATTTAATAAGCTTTGCTTCTTCCTACTCCTTTTGGACATGTGGAACTGTGAACTGATTATGGGATGCATTCAATTGTAATCTGATGCATGTTCAAATGAAATAAAACCATTACCATTACCATCAAAAATTCAATGTTTGTCATCCCCTATATCAATATATATATAATATATTAATATATGATAAAGTGTCTCTAAACAGCTAAAAACAGCTGTTGTTGTTACGGACTTCAAAGATAAAGGACTTGAAGTATTAGAACGCAGGAAGTGTGGGCATGTCTGTTAATATGTGCGTCCATCATGGACCTTGTCAAAAGTCTGCATGCACGTGTATCTTGTCTTGTAGGTTATTAATCATTGAAGCTCCCAAAGCTGACCGCCAAGGTCAGCAATCCTCACATGTGTGGGAGGCACACCTGACTGCTGCCACCACATAGCAACATTGTGGAAGGGCAGAGGAAATGGGAATGAAGGAGTTGAGGAACAAGACGTAGAATTGGCGTTGTGAAAGTAGATGGAGGAAGGAAAAAAAGAAGGTTGGATTAGAAATGACCCTGGGGGTGTGCTTGGTAAAGAGTGGCACTTGAGGTGGCAATGAAGTAGATTGCTCTGCAAAGGTAGGTGGACATTTTGGGATAATGGATTGAAGTGGGCAGCACAGCTGAGAAGGGCAAATAACAGTGTGTGATGTGCTGTTATTGTCGACGCAGCTGTACCAGTCAGAGGTAAAAAGGTTCTGAGAAACGACTGTGACGACTGTGAGCAATGTCTGGTCGTAATGCTTTTAATCACACTTTCAAGAGTAGGAGTGAACTTTTATTCAAATGGGGAAGGGACGGAAAGTGAGAAATTTGCCAGTTTCAAGAAGTTGGAAGGAAAAAAGTGTTTTATCCTGGGAGATGCATGGCGATACAGAACTAATGCATGCATTATACACTCCTGATCAAAATTGCAAGTATTTACATTTTTTTGCTGTTGAGTCTAAAGGAGGTTCTGAATAGAGCTTCAAAATACAAAAATAAGCAATGGCACAGCGGAGGTGCACCATCATGATCTGGGGTGCTTTTTCCTTCAATGGAAGAATTCAGATTCAGATTGTGCAGGGTCGTCAAACGGCATCCCTCATAACTGAAGGACCTTGTCTGTGTGATAATGACCGGCTTTACCAACACGACAACTCCATATTTCATAATGTCCACCTACCAAAAAAGAAATTCTTCCAGTGGAAAAAACTCACCGTTTTGGACCATGCTGCATGTTCCTCTGATCTAAATCCAATTGAGAACTTTTGGGATTGGAAGGCAAGTGAAATTTACAAAAATAGACATCAGTTACAGACAGTGTAGCCATCTTTACCACCTGGAGCAAAATTTCCATGCACAAATTTTTTAAAAAATGATGAATGATGAACAAAAATGGCTACTCATTACTTTTTTTTCTAAAAATGCATTTGTTGGTTCCATTTTTGGGTTATTTTGCATTCATGATCAGAAGGGAATCGTTTTTTATATGCATTTTGCATGTAATAATTGTAAAACTATAAAACCATGTTTTTATTAACATTTTTGTCTTCCTAGCATGGATTAATTGGATTTACATTATTTCTGGGGATGAAAATTTAATATGTTTTGGTTAGAGTCAGATCAATGATGGTAACCAAGGTTCCACTGTAGTTTCATAAATAGAAGGCATTGTGATGAAATTACTCAAGAGTGAATTTGATAGCATCTCAAGCAAGTACTTAGTGAACGTTTTAAAAATGATGTAGTTTATGTCCTCATTCTTGGAAGAAAAAGAGAACATACTCAAGCCAAGATTCCAACCCTGTGATGTTAAGATGTCGACATGTTCCACTGTGCTGCCCACACAATAAATTATAAATATAAAGTCCATTGGTATACTAGAGACAGTGACACTGAGGAAAAGACAGGAAGCAGAACTGGAGGTAGAAGAGAAGAGGATGCTAAAGTTCTCACTGGGAGTGACCAGGATGGATAGGATCAGGAACGAGTACATTAGAGGAAAATTACTATGCCATGTCATGTTACATTTTTTAATAGACCGATAACGGTGTAATTTCAGCGATGGACTGTTGCCCAATATGTAATAAGTTTCCCATTGAAGAGTTCTGTATTAACCAAGCAGGACATAAACAATGGGGGTGTGACCAGTGTGATTGCATACTGCAAACATTGGTGACTTTGGTTGGTCAAAGGCACCAATAATGGATATACAGTAAAGTCTCGTTATATCGATATTCTCGGGAGTCGGAAAAAATACCGATATAACCGGACTATCCATATATCCGATCCTGCGCCGAACTGCATTAAAAGTGGGCGGATCTTTGATATGGCATGTAATTTTCTCCTTGAGTTCATGGATTGCGTATCTAGCATGCTTTTGTACTACAATACATTTTGTACTACAGTAAATAAAAATAAACTTACGCTGTAGTGATTACCGGTTACCGGGACATAATTCACCCCGGAACTATCGATAGGGAAGGTGTTGCCACCCGGAGGGGTAGGCGCGAGGGACGGGTGTTTTCCGCTGTGTGTGCTGCACTCTGGTGGTGGAAGTGTGAAAAATAAAGTTGACTGGAAGCAGCCGTGTTCTTTTTTGGTATTGAAATCCTTAAGCAAAGATTGATTTAAGCTGCTTTTGTATCGATATAAGCAGACCAAATTGGCTGGCGGGAGATGAAAAGGGCATCGTAGTAACCGGATTATCATAATAACCGTGTATAGTACTAACGGAGCTAATTATATCATAAAAGACTAGAAATTTGCCAGGAAATGAAAATAGTATCGTAATAAGTAGTAATTCGTTTTAACCGATATCGATATAACGAGACTTTACTGTAATACAGCAAAGCCAACAACTCTTCAGACTTGGAAGTTAATTCCACATAAAAGTCAGACAAAACTGTCAGAAGAGTAAATCCTGTTTGGACAGGAAATCTCGATGTTTTGAAGGTGGGCTGATAGAGGCAATCAAAATAAAGTGTCATCTCTCAGCAGGAGCGGTGCAGGGCACAACCTATCGAGAGTGACTTTGTTTGCACCTTTCCACCATTAGGTGTATCAACCAGTCATTTGACCCCCCATGACTCCAAACAGCCCAGCAAGTGTGATTTATACCAGGGATCGGAGAGGTGAAAAAGTCTCTCAAGTACAGGTTCACTATGAAGCCAGTGATATTAATTGACCTTGATAAAAAAAAAATAGAATTGTGGAAAATCTTGGATAAAAGCAACATTCTATTACTAAAAATAAGAAAACACAAGAACTTGAAAACAGCCTTAACAAAATACAGCGACGCTTTCTCATCCACATTGAGATCCTGCTGATGCTCCATGCTCAGAATTCATGTTACTTCATCTCTGTATGGCTCAATATTGTGTTTGTTTTGAGTTCAGTAGAATCAGGCAACAGCGAAAGAAAGTTGTGTATCAAGAGCACATGAAAGTTGGAAATCAAATTATATATAGGACAAAGCAGCTTAGAGAAAGGAAGTCGTGCAGATGGCTGATATCCAGCAATTCATTTGAAAATTACATATTTAGAGAGAAAGTCAGCCATGGTTTGCCTGCAAATAACCTGAAAACAAATTAAAATGCCATCATCTCATGCAAAGGGAATCAGATCCAAATGAAGCTTTGTGAGTAGATGTGACGTGCGAGTGCGTAAAGGGCAAGTCAGCTGCACAACACCTTTAGTCAAATGAATAATCTCTAATTTTCCAGAAATGACATTTCGGTTCTGCGCTCATGCTGCATGGTTCTTCAGCATATCAGTTACTTTGATTTGTTTTGTTTATCAGAGGATTTGATACATTTTTCAAGGGTATGGGTTTCTAGTAATCTAGTAAAATGGCTTATAATGGTATTTACAGCAAATAGACACACATATGGTAATGGTAATAGTAATGGTTTAATTTCATTTGAACATGCATCAGATTACAATTGAATGCATCACATAATCAGTTCACAGTTCCACATGTCCGAAAGGAGTAGGAAGAAGCAAAGCTTATTAAATCCTAACTTTTACAATCAGTAACTGCTACATTTGTTCACTTCCTGCTTTCTTTAATACAGTTTAAGGGTTTTTTTTTTGTTTTTTTTTGTTTTTTTTTATATACACATATGAAAAAATTTGGGCACCCCTGGTAATTTTCCAGATTTTCCTTTATAAATCCCTGGTTGTTTTGATCAGCCATTTCATATAAATATATCATACAGCAAACGAACACATTGATATATGAGAAATGAAATGAACTTTATAGAATTTACAGAAAGTGTGCAATAATTATTTAAATAAAAGTAGGCAGGTGCATAAATTTGGGCACCCTTGTTTTATTGATTTGAATACCTTTAGTACTAATTAGTTGAACATTTGTTTTGTAAGCTCATTGACCCTTGACCTTCATACACAAGTGAAGCCAATCATGATGAGTGAAAAAAGGTTCTCTGGGAGTGGTATGTTTTTTGGCTTCCTACTTTGTCTTTCAGAATAAAATAATTGCAGGCTAATTAGTTTGCTAGCATGCTATGCAGCCCTGACCGTATCTTATGTCTTTGCAGTGATCCCGTAGCCTGGGCATTAGCAATGTGGTGTAAACAAATAATAATAGGAGTGCAAATGTGACTATAGGGGTGTTATTTTATGTCTACAGAGCTCTAATAATGGTTAAAAATCATCTTGAAATCATAAACAGTGTTTTTATGCTCTAAAAATATAGAATGTATTAATAGTGAACCCTACGCCCGCCGTGGTGTAGTGGTTCTGGACTTTTGAGCTGATGCTTCGGGTTCGAATCTTCACTAGTGAGCACCATCAGTATTCATCAGGAAGGGGATTCGGAATATAAAGGGCTCAAGCCAAAAAGCCGAAAGAAACAAACAATTAGTCGTGGAAATTCACCTTTTGCGGTCGGCATTGACTGATGTTCTGTGTTCATCCGTGTTGGGAGACCACTTCCTGGTTCACAACATAAAACAGCTGGACTGCATCTGATCTACTCTGTAATGGTTTTATTGTTGTTTATATTGCAAATAACATAAACATTATAATTAGATGGGCAAGCAATTTAGGACATTGAATGAGTTCTTCCTCGACACAGTTTCTTGGAAAGTAAAGGAAATGGTAATGGTTGTATTCATTTTGGCAAAGATATGAAATAAAAAAAGCTTTCTTGACTTTTCCCCGAGGGTTTGGATGGGGAGGAACCAGTGTGTTGCGTCTACACCGTGACACTGAATCATAATTCTGGCTTTACACTGAGGAATGTGACTTTTATTCATTCATTCATTTTGTACTGCTTATCCTCATGATGGTCGAGTGGGGGTGGGGGGGGTGCTGGAGCCTATCCCAGCTGTCTTCAGTCGAGAGGCGGTGTACACCCTGGACTGGTCGTCAGCCAATCACAGGGCACATATAGACAAACAACCATTCACATTAACATTCATACCTATGGATAATTTGGAGTCGCCATTTAACTTTGCATGTTTTACCTTTTCTCGATTTACTTGAATTACCAATATTTGTTCACTTAAAATACTAAACTAAAATAGTAGCTAAAGTGTAACAATAGTACTCTTCAAAATCCAAACTTTTATGATTGATCTCATTGCTGCTGTGCCTAATATTGAAGTTATGGAGTCTACATACTTGATATAATGAATAGAATTATAATAAGACGAGGCGTAGAGGTGCATTTGATAGTACTGAGTCTATGGATTTAATTGACCGGTCAAAAAGAAAGATAGGGATGAAGAATAATTCAGAACTCATTATGTTGGGTTTTGATTTTTTTTTTGTGCTCATTTGTTCTCGTTTATTTTAACTAGGAATGAGGCACATAATCAGCAGCCTGGTTTAATTGAGATTGCTTTATTGAAGAGGAAGGCATTGTTCCTCTCACTGGAAAAAAAAAAAAGCAGTTCAAGGGATTCGTGTACGTATCATGAGCATCAGGTGCTGCAGAACACTAGTTTCTCTTGAATAATAGCGGTGAAATGTGTTGATAAATCTTGAATGTCTTGTTGCTGCGTGGCTTCAGGTGCTGGCTGACATTCTCTCTGAGGAGCTGCCTGTCAATGTGATGCTGGGCCTCTGGAGTGCCGTCTGTCTCTCTTGCTGATTTCTTTTCAATAGCATTTGTTTCTTTTCTGCGGTGTAAGCATGGAAGCGTACAGCAGGTACACGCGTAGCACTCATCCATATGTTTCTTCTTTTTTTTTTTACCTATCTACACTTAATGTTTGCCAATGCATTAAATTCTGTCTTGATTGATAAAGTGGGTAACACTCTTACTAGATGCTTTGGGAACGCTCCCTGCAAAACAGCAACTCACATGTGGTTCATATATTGGCCAAGAGCCCATGTGAGTTGTGACCCCATGCCACTTGTCCTTTACACTCAGTGGCTGCATGCTGGCAAGTTGACCTTTATCATTAACCCTGCTGCGTGCCTGTCATTTGAAGTCTTTATTATTCATGCTGTCTTCTGGGTATATTGTATACAGATGATGAGGAGCATCAAGGAGAGATGCATGGCTTGTTAGTTCCGTCATAGCTGTTGGACCATCTGAAGCAAACAGACAATATGGTGTGTTATTTTCTTAGGGAATTACAATTACAGCCATCAGTTTGCAAACACGTACAACCAATCAGTATTCATCTTTTTATACCACCTTCCCGCGTTACGTGATAGGTTCTTTGCATGTGTGGAGTACTGCAGCAATACTTGTGTATTTGGTTTTGTTCATTCATTTATTTATTCATTTTCTACCACTTATCCTCACAAGGTCATGGGGGTATGCTGGAGCCTATCCCAGCTGTCTTCCGGCTGGACTGGTCGCCAGCCAATCACAGGGCACATATAGACAAACAACCATTCACACTCACATTCGTACCTATGGACAATTTGGAGTCGCTAATTAACCTAGCATGTTTTTGGAATGTGGGAGGAAACCGGAGTACCCAGAGAAAAGTGGAGAGGGGTGGAATTGAACTGAGGTCTCCTAGCTGTGAGGCCTGCACGCTATATTTGGTTTTGTATCAATCAAAATGCAGAATTTTATCAAGACTTGAGACGAAGCTTAAGCGCGTGGTATAGATGCTGATTTGATAAACAAGTTTTGATGGGATTGGTTGAATAGAAAGTTGACGGCGTCACCAGTGGGGAGCAGTAAACAGGAACCATTATCTGTACCTGTGTCTGATTTCGGGAAAAAGCTTGAGTCACCCAACCTTGGCGAAACATCGAAAACAGACATTTCTATTGAAAAGCAACTATCTCAAATTTACTTTTTTGCCACTTCCACACAGAATGGGAGGATAACTTTTTGCGCTTTATCATATTTATCAAACAAGGCTGAGTTCATGCAGTGTTAAGGTAAAGTCATGTAAGGTAACGTCTCAATATATTGTGTCATTACTACCACCATGTGACCAGAATACTAACTACATAACGATAGTATTTCAATGTTTTGACAAATAATATACCATTACCAGGAAACAGCTATTAAAATAAATAATAATAATAATAATAATAATAATAATAATAATAATAATAATAATAATAATAATAATAATAATAATAATAATAATAATAATAATAATAATAATAATAATAATACAGGGCGGCATGGTGATAGAGTGGTTAGTGCACAGACCTCACAGCTAGGAGACCAGGGTTCAATTCCACCCTCGGTCATCTCTGTGTGGAGTTTGCATGTTCTCCCCGTGCGTGCGTGGGTTTTCTCCGGGTACTCCGGTTTCCTCCCACATTCCAAAAACATGCTAGGTTAATTAGCGACTCCAAATTGTCCATAGGTATGAATGTGAGTGTGAATGGTTGTTTGTCTATATGTGCCCTGTGATTGGCTTGCGACCAGTCCAGGGTGTACCCCGCCTCTACCCCGAAAGACAGCTGGGTTAGGCTCCAGCACCCGTGTGAGGAAAAGCGGTAGAAAATGAAATGAAATGAAATAATAATACATTTTATATTTTCAAAATACTCTTTACAGAAGAATGGAGTTGAATAAAAGCAAGTAAACAGAGTAAAAGATACATAAAAATACAACATCCATTCGTTAATACACAGTTAAAACATGAGTAAAAGCGGGGCGGGGCACAGCAGTCAGATATAAAAAGTTAGACATTAAAAACAGATTTAAAAAGGTGGGTTTTTAGTTGTTTTTTGGAACTTGGAAGGTCAGGGCAAGCACGGAGTGAATGGGGCAAAGAGTTCCAGAGGGTGGGGGCAGCGATGGAGAAGGCTCTGTTTAACTCTGCACTTGAAATGCAATGAAATGTTCAAACACTTAACACTGATAATAAACATCACAGCGGCAGCCTCAAAGTGATAAGACCAACATATGCAAAACGCCAGCTGGTGGTTTTTTTTTGTTCTTTTTAAAGTCCAGACTTGTACTAAAACCACACCTTCATTATGATTATATTACATAAGAGTTTTACTCCTATCCCACACCTATTACACCTTCATTATATCTATTTTCACATCGCTATGTGAGCCCAGTCAGCAGTCTCTGACAAAAAAAAAAAAAGTAATCCCGCGCCTCTCCTGATGGGCTCTGATATAACTCTCATTGTCTGGGATGCGGCAGAAAAAGACAAACACACCCCACTTCTCCTCTGTCAACTACTCAATTTGAAACAAACACTGTCAAAATGAATCGCAGTGAATTGTCTGATTATATTACGCAGCCAATTTTTCAGCTATCACCTCAGCAGTTATTTGTAATGGTTGTGGAATATCACACAATGCGGAATGTTTGGACATGCAGCGTATATAGATACATCCATTCTTTTTCTGTGCTGCTTAATCCTCATTAGGGGTATGCTTGAGCCTATCCCAGCTGACTTTTGCACAGAGCGATGTCCAACGAGGGCGATTCGAACTGAGATCTTCCAGATCTCCTGACTGTCTGGCCAATATGTTAACCAATAGGCGACAATCACATTTTCTATACCACTTATCATCACAAGGGTTGAGGCATGCTGGAGCCTATCCCAGCTGTATTCGGAACACTCTGGACTGGTCGCCAGCCAATCACAGGGCACATATAGACAAACAACCATTCACACCTCAATCACATTCATAATTTGGAGTTGCCAATTAATCTACCATGCACTCCCACTAACCACTCAACCACCATGCAACCCCTAAGTTAAAATAATAGGTTTGTATAAAAAATAAGGAAGACTTCAGGTCACCCTTATAGAATTTTAACTGTACTTAGACTTGAGTTCTTGTTGGTACATTCTAAAATGTATGTGTGTACAATGTATGCATTGTCATGCTCAAAGGTCAAATTCTTTTTAAGCTTTCTGTTGGAACGTTTTCGCCCAAAAAGTCCCTCAACTTTGCCTAAAATATCCGTTGATGCAATTTTACCAGTCCAGTGTCTACCCCGCCTCTCGCCTGAAGACAGCTGGGATAGGCTCCAGCAACCCCTGCGACCCTCGTGAGGATAAGCGGTAGAAAATGAATGAATGAATTAATGTGAAATGAAGGAAAATACAAATATAAGGCATTCAAAAGTTTAATATACAGTAGTATCTCTGACTTGTTGTGTGTGCCTTTAAAAGGCGGGGCTTTGGAAGTGACATGAGACTCCACAGTGTGGAGAGTGACCAACAGCAGCTCCTGTGTTAATGTTCACCATGTCTTTTATTATTTTATTATTATTATATATTGTTATTATATGTCTAAATGTATATTTTATTTAGAAGATCATAAACTGGATCTCTATGATCTAACCATGAAAATGTTCCATATATTAATATTGACGGCGGTTGAGTGGTTAGCGCGCAGACCTCACAGCTAGGAGACCAGGGTTCAATTCCACCCTCGGCCATCTCTGTGTGGAGTTTGAATGTTCTCTCTGTGCATGAGTGGGTTTTCTCCGGAGTACCCACATTCCAAAAACATGCTAGGTTGAATGTGAATGTATGAATGTGAGTGTGAATGGTTGTTTGTCTATATGTGCCCTGTGATTGGCTGGCGACCAGTCTTGCCCGAAGACAGCTGGGATAGGCTCCAGCAACCCCTGTGACCCTTGTGAGAAAAAGCGGTCGAAAATGAATGAATATTAATATTGACTACTTTGCAGAAATGCACTTATCATGGTCAAATTTGGAACCAATTAACTCCAATAAACGAGGGACGACTGTATTATCATTGATAGTCGTGATGCCATACTTCACACTCTCTAAACATGAAATATTGCAACATTTTCGACTCTTGACATCCAATTGCCAGCATTACAGCATCAAACACTTTTCCTACCGCGGCTGTATATCCATGAAATAAACCTTCCATTAGCCCACATCCTGTAGCAGACTGAAATCTGGTGAGGTCATTTGAGTACAGTGAAGCGACTGTCATGACTGGGATATTGCATCACAATGTGTGTTACTGAAGCGATGAGACCATTCGCTGTACACCCTAGGGATGGTTTGTGTGAAAACTGTTGGATATCAGCATTTTTTTTTAAAATACAGTATCAGCCTGTTAGCACAAACAAAGAGGCCAAGTTCAAAGTCACTTAAATGTGCTTTTTGATGCTGTGTTTAATTAAGCTGACTGCCTTGACTGACCACGTTTATATGCTTAAATATATTCAGTTTTTTCAGTCATTTAATTAACTGGTTCAATATTGTACAGAGGTGCAGTTTTCTGAGTATTTGTACTCCTTTTAAAGTCAAGTCATGTACATTATCATGCATTAGAAATGCTATGTTTATTATACATGGCGACATTGTATATAGATTGGCATTTTTTCCTGCTTCTTTGCATTGTCTGAATCAATTGAACAAACCGCTATGATATTTAATGGTGTGTGAGCTGCAATTATTAGAACAATATTATGGTTGGGGAAAAATGCATTCCAGTGGAATTCCAATGGAGTTTTGTAAGCTGCTCCTCGTCCTTCAAGAGTCACAGAGCTCAATAACTCAATTCCTAACAATTAGTCCATGACTTGTCCCCTAGAAATGACAGAGATTATGATTTCAAAGGCTCACCCTGCATCGGAGAAGAACTTGCGGTGCTCTTTTTGAATCATACTTGTCCACTGATAAGATCAGACTCGATAAGCACCTAATTCATCATCTCCAAACTGTTTAGGTGGCTTTTGTTCTACTTTTTTTTTTTTTTTTGTCAGCGTCAGCACGGATCTCATCACTCGCTCTGCAAAAAAAAAAAAAAAAAAAAAAAAAAAGCTGTTTGTTCCCCAGGGTCGCTAATAATCAGCAGCACATTTACAACATTAGAAAAAAAGGCGCAGACCTCGTCATTTTCAATTATTAATGCATGAAGCGGTGCTTGTGGTTCTTCAATCAAATCTCATTGACTGTAACGAACCGTGTGCTCGCTGCTCCTCCACTCCCACGCATTCTTAACTGTGGGTCCAGCAGAGACTGACCTTGGACCAGAGGCGACCTCACTGCAACGCTCCAGTCTGATGTTATTAGTTTGTTCAGAAAGGAGAAAGGTTGAACAAGCATAAACAGTCCATCTCGCCTTGGATCTAGCCTGTGATGCAAGGAGAAAGTGTTCAAGAGGGTGAGATAACAAATACTCTGAGTGTGTGTGTGTGTGTGTGTGTGTGTGTGTTGTTCTGTCTTTTCAGCCACATAAAACACGGTGGTGACATTTGGAGTGGTCTCCTCAAGGGAGGGCTCGCACACCACCAGGTATCATACTCATGCTCTCCTTTGGATCCTGATGGACTTATATGTGATGGAGTCTGATGGGATTGATTCCATTTCTTTGTGGAGGAGGCCCTACAAGCTAGCTAGAACAATTAGAATGAAGTGTTTCTGTGTTAGCGCCACAGTTCCATGTGTGACGCATTGTGTTTTATTTCCTTCCTGCATTTGGAAGGAAAGGTAGCTGTCTTTGTGGTTGGTCATGTGATTTAAAATGGTATGCATAAATGCAGAAATCATACAGAAATGATACAGAAAGATACACTAGTCTGCAGTGAAACGGATATATGAGATAGAATCATGAAGCATGGCATCAAATAGAGTAAAGTATGTTGGCTGCACGGTGGTCGAGTGGTTAGCGTGCAGACCCGAGTTCAATTCCACCCTCGGCCCACAGTTTGCATGTTCTCCCCGGCTTCCTCCCACATTCCAAAAACATGCTAGGTTAATTAGCGACTCCAAATTGTCCATAGGTATGAATGTGAGTGTGAATGGTTGTTTGTCTATATGTGCCCTGTGATTGGCTGGCGACCAGTCCAGTGTGTACCCCGCCTCTCTCGCGGGAAGACAGCTGGGATAGGCTCCAGCACCCCCGCGACGCTCATGAGGAAAAGCGGTAGAAAATGAATGAATGAATGAATGTTAACTGCATGGCTGCACGGTGGACAAGTGGTTAGCCTGCAGACCCGAGTTCAATTCCACCCTCGGCCCACAGTTTGCATGTTCTCCCCGGCTTCCTCCCACATTCTAAAAACATGCTAGGTTAATTAGCGACTCCAAATTGTCCATAGGTATGAATGTGAGTGTGAATGGTTGTTTGTCTATATGTGCCCTGTGATTGACTAGCGACCAGTCCAGGGTGTACCCCGCCTCTCGCCCAAAGACAGCTGGGATAGGCTCCAGCACCCCCACGACCCTCGTGAGGAAAAAGCGGTAGAAAATGAATGAATGAATGTTGACTGCATGGCTGCACGACGGTCGAGTGGTTAGCGTGCAGACCCGAGTTCAATTCCACCCTCAGCCCCCAGTTTGCATGTTCTCCCCGGCTTCCTCCCACATTCCAAAAACATGCTAGGTTAATTAGCGACTCCAAATTGTCCATAGGTATGAATGTGAGTGTGAATGGTTGTTTGTCTATATGTGCTCAGTGATTGACTAGCGACCAGTCCAGGGTGTACCCGCCCTTTCGCCCAAAGACAGCTGGGATAGGCTCCAGCACCCCCCACGACCCTTGTGAGGAAAAAGCGGTAGAAAATGAATGAATGAATGAATGAATAATCACTGTTTATTATGAACTCCCATGCTGTTCATCAACTACTACAAAGTTGGTTTTAGCAGCTAGTAGCATAACACCAGAAGTTCTCCTCAGCACTTGGGAGTGTGACCAACCATAGTGAAGTGTGCTTGCCTGGAGGCGGGCCGTGGGTGGAGTTAATTAAAGACCGGTAGACCATTTTTGCCGGAAACACAAAATCCAAACAACTCCAGCTGGAATAGGTGCAGATTCTGGAAGCTCTCGAAAGCCCTAGGTCATTATATTCATGTTGAATAGTTTTTCGGAGGGAGTGTTGATGTAGATCTGGGTGTCAGTGGAATAGGAATTGAGGGACAGCTTGACCAATGGTAAATAGATTATGAAAAGAAGTGGGCTGAGCACAGAGCCAAGTGGGACGCCTTGTTTGCCTGTAGCTGGAGTGGATCTGTAGGTGGGAACGTTTTCTCTTGGAAAGGTTTAGATGATTGCAGTCACGTCAGCCTTACTGACTGAAAGTCACACCCCTAATATTCCGAATACGACAGATTTCCATGTTTTTACGTCATGCCGTTGTGTGTATATCAACAGCAATTTCTATATCAAACAAAGCACTGACAAGAGCCCGAGCAGCAAGAGATGCTAAGCCAAATGTAAACGAGTAAGATAAGCCTAATTTGCACAAAAACATCAAGTATATCCTAAAGCAAAACACTCGCCAGGCATGTCATTAAACGAACTAGGACAGTTTAATTGGACACAGTCAGCGAAATGATAATAATCATATTTGATTGACACTTATTATGCCCTTCATGTAGTTGAAGACGTCAACGTACTGAATAGTGAAACTTAATAATGTTTTTAAATGAACCTCTTTTTGACAGTTTCAGTCAAAACTGAACATTGTTTTGTCGGTCGAGGCATCATCTTTGATATAGCGTGTGTTTTTGATGTGATGAGATGATGCAGCTGCATCTAATAAAATGTCAAGTGAGTGTATATCCATGTGCAATTAGCACATTATCGATATTGATTCCCAATAATATATATTGCATTTGTTTGATTAAATGTTGCCAGATTCCCATTATTTAAGCCTAATGCTTAAATTGTGCATGATTCTCTGTGGCGGCATAATTGTTTGTATATACAGCGGCAAACATGTTAGCAATTCTTGGCAGGGATTAAGAAGTAATTGGATTGGAGATTGAATTGAAATTGTCTGTCCATGCATCTGGAATTCAGATTTTAAGTTGAGTTCCCTGACTCATAACCGTAACCGTGGAGAATGCATTATAGGAGAAGTGTATTTATAAGTATGAATTCTGTTTTTTTTTTGTTTTTTTTTTTTTTTTCCAGTGCACAGAAATGAAAGTGCTGGATGACTCAAAACTGATCTAGTGTATCCCGCCTTGTTAATATCCATGAGCAATTTGAAGTCCAATAAGTGGTGTAAAGGTTGCATCAAAGCACATATGACTCAGTCGTTTTGCGGGGGTCACATGACATAATTCTGTCGTGATCATCCGCCCACATCTATGTAAATAATAAATGTAAATAACTGCCTCTTCAGCCTCAGCGAGTTAGTGTAAATGCTTTGCTATTTGGCTGTTTTTGCATTTGTTAGCAATCTAATTTAGGACAGTTTATTATGGTAATGTCAGCAATTGGATGAGGAAAATGAGGAAAAAAAATAGGGAAAAAGTCACATTGTGTCCGGCTATAAAGGTGCAAACAGTCAGTGTCCTGTGCCAGTTGCTGTTGGCACTGTTGCTCGAATGCCCATTTACCCCCATATTGTAAAAGGCTAAACCAGCCTCCTCTGGAGCCAATTTGGCTGAATTAAGTAGCTTAGAAAGGTCAGATTTAGATTTTATTTGAACCTATTAAATGCAACAAGGGAGTATTGCTGTGTTTATGACATTAGGCACTTTTAAGCACAGTAAGGCAATACAGTGGATCCCCATACATTAACAATTCTGCATCAACTCTAAGACTGTAATAATGTATAAATACATAATAATGCAAATAAAATGCACAGCATGCATGTGCCACTGTTAACAAACTCATATTTTTACTGGGGGGTGTTATGAAAATGATCACTGAAGATCTCTTCTTGTAGTAAATTTATATATTTTTTATTATTATAAAATAATGAATAATTATAATTATTATAATAAATAATGAATAATTATTATACAATTATTAGTATTTTTTATTATTTATTATTTTATTATGTATTGCTGTAAAACGTTTTGTTATTGCTAAAATGCTCGTCAATAGTCAACTCTATTCATTTTTTACTGGGGGGTGTTCTGATAATGATGACTGAAGATCTTTTCTGGTACTAAATTGATAGGTTTTTATTATTATAAAATAATGAATAATTATAATTTTTATAATAAATAATAAATAATTATTATAAAATTATTAGTATTTTTTATGATTTATTATTTTATTATTTATTGCTGTAAAACGTTTTTTTATTGCTAAAATGCTCGTCAATAGTCAACTCTACTCTTTTTTTACTGGGGGGTGTTCTGATAATGATGACTGAAGATCTCTTCTGGTACTAAATTGATAGTTTTTTTATTATTATAAAATAATAAATAATTATATTTTTATCATAAATAATTATTATAGAATTATTGGTTTTTTTATGATTTATTATTTTATTATTTATTGCTGTAAAATGTTTTGTTATTGCTAAAATGCTCGTCAATAGTCAACTCTACTCATTTTTTACCGGGGGGTGTTCTGATAATGATGACTGAAGATCTCTTCTGGTACTAAATTGATAGTTTTTTGTATTATTATAAAATAATAAATAATTATAATAATTATAATAAATAATAAATAATTATTATAAAAATATTAGTATTTTTTATTATTTATTATTTATTGCTGTATAACGTTTTGCTATTGCTAAAATGCTCGTCAATAGTCAACTCTACTCATTTTTTACTAGGGGGTGTTCTGATAATGATGACTGAAGATCTCTTCTGGTGCTAAATTGATAGTTTTTATTATTATAAAATAATAAATAATTATAATTATTATAATAAATAATAAAAAAATATTATAAAATGATTAGTATTTTTTATTATTTTATTATTTTTTGCGGTAAAACGTTTTGTTATTGCTAAAATGCTCGTCAATAGTCAACTCTACTCATCATCATCCATAAGCTTTCCAGACGACTGGCTCAAAAATGGCTGGTATCTGATATCTTCCTGGCATGCTCCCAAATTGGGCCTCCAATGTTTGGCCACTGAGCAACCTTGTTAAGTGAAATAATGAATAAATTGCCCAAGTAATTATGAAAACTGCTCACAAGCGGGACTAATGCTCTTGCTCATATAATTAGAGCAGGAAGCTGCCACTCAGAGTTACTCCTCGTGCCAGTCCAGAGGACAGAGCCGTGGATGACACTCCACTCGGCTCAATACGGTACAAATCCAGCATCAGGAATAAAAATATTTTTTTTTAACAGTGAGCAGAAGCATTGTTATCCTGAGCTAGATACCGTAGTAGCAGTAAATCACCTGTTTTCCAATGTAAGACCAATTGAAAAACGCGGCACAAGCACCCGATAAAAAAGGCATTTTATTAGCATATGTTGACTCTCTGAGATCATTTCTAAGCATTACAGTGAATTCATTGTCTCTGGCAGTCGGAGCAGTCGGTGGACACTCAAGTGCAGGAATAAATGTGCAGCACAGGAACACGGGATAACTCGATCGGCTAAATTGGCTTTTTTTTTTTCCTGCTCTACACCTGCTGGCTGTTGGTCACTGATGCTATCATACAGCCAGAGGGTCTGGCGACCGAAAACAAGATGTCTGCCTAATAAGATTGTGAATCCTTCCCTCTATTAGAACGTGTTTGCTACACTGTTGTTATTGGCAATGTGGTTTGGTCAGTAATACACTGTTGTAAACGTAAAGCAAACAGTTTAAGAGGGCTAAAGAGCAACCTTGGTCGTGCATCAACCATGTTGATGCATGGTTGTATCGACAACAGACATAATGTAGCAAGGCTTGTCATGCTCAATGAAGTGTTCAAACCCACATGCCATCCTGTGGGAGTTTCTATATCAAGGGTCTCAAACTTGCGGCCCGTGGGCCAAATGCAGCCCGCGAGATGCTAGTTTGAGGCCCCCACTTTGATACCAAAGTTTAATGTTGAAATGACAGCTTAAAGCTGTGTGCACAGCGGACACAATTAACATGATTTTTGCCCCGCCCATACTGTTACCCTACCCTGTTGCCCCGCCCTGTTTTGCTTTGGATTAGCATTGAAGCTAAAGGCTTATGACGCTGGGTAACAATAAATGCAGGAAATGATTTGGAATAAAACGGAAAATACACGTCAAGATAAAGCATCTCATCAAACATATTGTTCCCAGATGGAACTGAGTACGACGCTAACTTGCTAATTGGGTAAAATTATTAAGTTTTATTAATGTTCATGTTAAAGGTTAAATAAATGTTAATACTGTACATTTGAATCTGAAAAAAATAATTTCTCTACCAACTGTATGTGGTTTCTTACGTTTTTCTTATTTGCTGTTTTATCATTTTAATTATTTATTACTGATTGATTGATTTATTGTTTTTATTCTAAATTTGTTTTGTTTATTTTTTTATCTTATTTTGTGTACAGAAAAATAAAAATTAAGATATTTGAGAACAGTGGAATGTTTTATTAGATATTTTGGTGTGGAAAACCGGAACCAAAGTACTGAAAAAGTGTAGGGTATAGCAGAAGCAAAAGCATTGAAGATTTATTGATTTTTTTTTCCAGTTTTTAATAAATGCGTTTTGGGTTTTTTTTAAAAACTTGATACGGCCCGGCTTCACCCAGAACCTAGCTCCGGTGGCCCCCAGGTAAATTGAGTTTGAGACCCCTGTACTATATCATTGCAGGAATCTGATTGGTTGCGAAAATCCTTCTTCAAATGCACAATAAGGATGGTCGCGTTAAACTTCCCCGGTTCTGTGCTACACTGAGAAGCTTGTGTATGACAAGTTTTGCACTCAAGAGTGCCAATATTTGAGATGTTAGATGCTAACCGATATGATGTGATACATTTTTTTTTTCCCCCGCTGATGTCAAACTCATATCGGATATCAATATCGTATCGGGACACCCCAAGAACAAACAATCAATTCTGCATAATCCTCCATTATCTATTCAACCACTTTGCTCAATGTATTCGAAGACAATATGCATTTCAAATTCACTGATATTGACTATCACAGTTAAGGACAATATAGTAATGTTTAAAGTAAAATAGGTCGGCTTCCACATATGAATACTTGTAATCACCCCCGCTACAATGCTAATACAATTCCCTTAGCACATTTGGCAGAAATTGGTTTCACTCATTTATGTCCTTGGTGTATAACAGATGCCTGAGCTCATGTTGTTGTTTGCACTACGCCTGTTGAAAAGTAGCAGTTTGTGCCCCAGATAAGCCCATAGGCTTATGCAGCATACGAAGCCATTAATGTCTGCTATGAAATAAAGCAAACAAAACTCAATTAAGGCAAGATACATCTGGTGTGGGATTGCGTCATATGAGGTGACAAGCCGTGCTATACAGAACTTATTTTTGTGCTATAACCTTCCTGTAAAATGGATTGGAGAAAAGTACATAGGGGTGACACAGCCAGGACGGGGGTCATGTATTGAGTACCGCGACAATGTCTCGTTTTTATTCTGCTTTGTCAGCAGGCTTTCGAAAGCAGGGATGTCGTGTTTAATCAAATTACCCATGAGGGCAGCTCCGTCTTTTATTAATTTATTGGGGGGATTGGGGGTAAAGGGTGTGTGAAAGAGCACGGATGAGCTCCTTTGGGATCAGTGTGTTTGTGCTCTCCGAAATGTGAACCACAGAGGTTTGACATAACCAGGGCTGACAGTGGCAAACGCCCTCATGCTCGGATGAGAGAGGACCAGTCGGCTTTTCCACTTGAGCCTCGTTAGGGAAGCAGAGAAAATAACCTTCTAAGGCTCAGGTAAAGGAGCTGCATCTGGGGGTGTTGTCACAAGCTGTCAGGTTTGGATGGATTATTAGGGATACATAATGGGGAACTTTTTTTTAAACATATATATATATTTATAATTTTTTTCAAAATATATGATAATTATTTCTATGATAATTTCTTATTTATTATAGGGCACTGGAATTGGAATGTTATATTATTATAACAACATATTGTGTTTTGTTCATTCATTCATTCATTTTCTACCGCTTGTCCTCACAAGGGTTGCGGGCATGCTGGAGCCTATCCCAGAGAAAGCCAATCACAGGGCACATAGAGACAAACAACCATTCACACTCACATTCATACCTATGGACAATTTGGAGTCGCCAATTAAACTAGCATGTTTTTGGAACGTGGGAGGAAGCCGGGGAGAACATGCAAACTGGGGGCCGTGGGTGGAATTGAACTCGGGTATGCACACTAACCACTGACCGCCGTGCAGCTGTGCAGTCAACATTCATTCATTCATTTTCTACCACTTTTTTCCTCACGAGGGTCGCGGGGGTGCTGGAGCCTATCCCAGCTGTCTTTGGGCGGGGTACACCTTGGGCTGGTGGCCAACCAATCACAGGGCACATATAGACAAACAACCATTCACACTCACATTCATACCTATGGACAATTTGGAGTGGCCAATTGACCTAGCATGTTTTTGGAATGTGGGAGGAAGCCGGGGAGAACATATAAAACTGGGGGCTGAGGGTGGAATTGAACTCGGGTATGCACACTAACCACTCGTCCACCGTGCAGCCGTGCAGTCAACATTCATTAATTCATTCATTTTCTACCACTTTTTTCCTCACGAGGGTCGTGGGGGTGCTGGAGCCTATCCCAGCTGTCTTTGGGCGAGAGGCGGGGTACACCCTGGACTGATTGCCAGCCAATCACAGGGCACATATAGACAAACAACCATTCACACTCACATTCATACCTATGGACAATTTGGAGTCGCTAATTTAACCTAGCACAGGGAGAACATGAAACTCCGCACAGAGATGCCCGAGAGTGGAATCGAACTTGGGTCTTTTAGTGGTGTGTGCGCTAAGCAGCCGATATTGTGTTTCATTATACTAAAATACAGAGTTTTACCACATTATATAATGAGTCATACATATAGTTGCGTAATTGTGGACTCCTATAGAGCAGCTACACACAGAACTCACACAGGAAGCCTTTCGGATCTTCCAGATTCTGCACCTCTTTCTGCAACGTTTCCGTGGACTTCCTGCTTCTGACCCAAACAGTGTGTTTAATTTACTCCATCCCTGGCTCTCCTTTCGGTACACCCACTCCTCTGTAATTGGTCACACTCTCAAGTGCTCTCGAGGACTTCCGGATACAGTACGTAGGTCCGAGTTTTTTGAGTTCAGGAAATTTGCAGCCCATAAAAGGAAGTCTGGATTGCATTGACATCGGTAGAACTAAAAAAAAAAAACTCAAGCCCATCCAAAACTTCTTTCAGGGCTCACTTCCAAATGTGAAAACCTCATTATCCGATGTTTTGGCACCGCTTAACACGAGAATAATTGTAACATTTATAGGTCGGAAAAGTGGAAAAAGCATAATAGGTCCACTTTAAAACCTGATTATTGATTTTATGACGAGCTGAAATGTAGACACCAAAAACATGGTCCCAACGACCTCACATGTCCCTCCGCCGTGGTCCTTAGTCTTAGCTTGCTATCGGGCAGTCGTTGCCAACTGGTTGCCCACGGGCCACATTGAGACCACCTAAAGATCTAACCTCTTTATTGTTGTTGTTTCGGCATTCCAAAACCATGCTAGGTTAATTGGCGATTCCAAATTGTCCATAGGTATGAATGTGAGTGTGAATTTCGGATTTCGGGAAAAAAAAGCTTGAGTCACCGAACCTCAGTGAAATATCGAAAACAGACATTTCTATTGAAAAGCAACTGTCCTATCTCAAATTTATTTTTTGCCACAAAATGGGAGGATAACTTTTTGCACTTTATCATATTTATCAAACACAGCTGACTTCATGCAGTGTAATAATAATAATTAATAATAATAATAATAATAATAATAATAATAATAATAATAATAATAATAATAATAATAATCATAATAATAATAATAACAATAATAATAATAATAATAATAATAATAATAATAATAATAATAATAATAATAATAATAATAATAATAATAATAATAATAATAATAATAATAATAATAATAATACAGGGCGGCATGGCGGTTGAGTGGTTAGCGCACAGACTTCACAGCTTCACAGACTTCACAACCCTGGTCACACAGGAGACCAGGGTTCAATTCCACCCTCGGTCATCTCTGTGTGGAGTTTGCATGTTCTCCCCGTGCATGCGTGGGTTTTCTCCGTGTACTCCGGTTTCCTCCCACATTCCAAAAACATGCTAGGTTAATTGGCGAGTCCAAATTGTCCATAGGTATGAATGTGAGTGTGAATGGTTGTTTGTCTATATGTGCCCTGTGATTGGCTGGCCACCAGTCTGGGATGTACCAGCTGGGATAGGCTCCAGCACCCCTGCGACCCTCATGAGGATAAGTGGTAGAAAATGAATGTAACATTTACAGGGCTGCACGGTGTGAAAGTGGTTCGCGCGCAGGCATCACAGCTTGTCGACCCTCGTTCAATTCCACCATTGGCCATCTCTGTGTGGAGTTTGCATGTTCTCCCCGTGCATGCGTGTGTTTTCCCACATTCCAAAAACATGCTAGGTTAATTAGCGACTCCAAATTGTCCATAGGTATGAATGTGAGTGTGAATGGTTGTTTGTCTATATGTGCCCTGTGATTGGCTGGTGACCAGTCCAGGGTGTACCAGGGTGTCTTGCCCGAAGACAGCTGGGATAGGCTCCGGCTCCCTTGTGAGGATAAGCGGTAGAAAATGAATGAATGAATGAATGAATGAATGAATGAACGAACGAACGAACGAACGAACAAACGAAGGAACGAAGGAACGAATGAACGAATGAACGAATGAACGAATGAACGAATGACGATGGAGTCATTCTACACTGGTAACTAAGTGTCAGTCATTTTATACGAGTGTAAAGGTGACTATAGGGATGTTAGTTCATGTCTAGGGGGCTCTAATAATGTCATAATATACTATTTCTAAAGCCCTAAGTAAAAATATGATAATATTCAATTTATTTATAAGGAATCGTACTTTGTGGAAATTCATTTATCACGTCCGGCTGTGGAACAAACTAAAAAAAATGATGGATTACCGTAACATGAGTCTGATAACACTAGCAAAGACTACAAAATAATTATATATTACTTGGACAAATGTAGTTATTGACCCCTGTTATAGGGTGCTGAAGCAAAGCCATGGTGACACATTGGGGTCTCCGATGGGGTTTGAGCCATACTGCCGAACTGTCAGACAGATTCCCGAAAGATGCAACAAAGACGTACAAATCTGGCACAATCTCCCATCGCCAAGCGCTGAAGACAAGTGCAGGCATCAGACATCTCCGGGGACTGCGAAAAAGCTGAAATGAAACAGAAAGCAAGATCTAACCTCTTTATTGTTGTTGTTGGAACCCAGTTCTTTTTGTAAGGCTAGATTAAAAGGGAGAGTGACACAGGGAAATGAAAAAGGAATCATTTCAAGCTGTTTGAAAGTTTACACTTGGACTTGGATATCGGTTGAAGGGGAGGAAAATGAAGTGAAAATAATGACATCTTTTGTAAGGCATAGGTACAAGTGCTTTTTTTTTTTTTTTTTTTTTGGTGAATGCACTTTGTGTTTCATGTACCAGTGTGTGACAGGCACACTCCCTTTGCTGTGAAAGTGTTATGGTAATCATTCACACTATTTCAAAGGCTTTTCATTCATTTTTCATGCTTCGACTGTTCTTGGGGTGAGGGAACAGCAATGTTTCATCAACAAAGGAATATGTAAGGCCAAGCAAGCCAAGCACACCCACGCAGTTGAAGGACATCCAATCCGAACATGATCCTACTTTTGCATAGCAAACCAAGACATCAAACTGACAGAATTGTTATATCAAAGATTGTTGGTGAGTATTCTTAACAAAACCACATAACCACAATTTAACGCACAACATGGAATAGAAGGAATATGCGGTATCGCCAGGTGACAGTAAACATAGAGGGGGATTGATATCAGTGTACCCAGGAGGAAAGGCATCGCGTTGGGTGACGTTTGTTCATGCACTGCAAAATACTGTTTTGACTGGGTGGAAAAATAGACAGCAGTTTATTCTTTCTTTTTACACAAACAAAACCACCCAGCAAAATACAAGCTAGAGGACATGTGTCAAACTCAGGCCTGGGGGCCATATGCGGCCCGCGGACCTGTTAGGAAAATAGCATTGAGTTGACCCGCCTCACGGACCTTATCAAACAAAGCGATTGCAGCCATATGAGTAAGCGAGCTATTCCTCTGGCATTTCGATTTTATCATTTTTTCAACTATTACACCCTGACTGTACAAAATAACACATTAAAAAGGCGTAAGAGACTCAAAAGTGATAATTTTCAGTGTTTACATTTCAATAAATATTTGTTTAAACATGAGACCTGTAATATTTGTTATCATGGTCATTTTTTCATGTAAATTGCGGGATCAAAAGCTACAAATATCGGCCCAAGCAAAATCGGCCATCGGCTAAGGGTGATGGAAAAAAATTGGTATCGGCATCGCCCCAAAAAAAACATATTGGTCGATCCCTAATTTTAACTACAGCAAAGCATGCTGGGGAATGTGGAAGGAAACCAAAGTCCCCGGAGAAAACATGCAAACTCCACACAGAGATGGCTGAGGGTGGAATCGAACCCGGCTCTCCTAGCTGTGTGGCCTGTAAATTGCGGGATCAAAAGCAGTACCGGCCACAAATATCGGCCCAAGCAAAATCGGCCATCGGCTAAGGGTGATGGAAAAAAATCGATATCGGCATCGGCCCCCCAAAAAAATCGGCATCGGCCCCCCTAAAAAATCGGCATCGGCCCCAAAAAAAAACATATAAGAACATATCGGTCGATCCCTAATTTTAACTACAGCAAAGCATGCTGGGGAATGTGGAAGGAAATCGAAGTCCCCGAAAAAAACATGAAAACTCCACACAGAGATGGCTGAGGGTGGAATCGAACTCGGCTCTCCTAGCTGTGTGGCCTGTAAATTGCGGGATCAAAAGGAGTATCGGTCGCAAATATCGGCCCAAGCAAAATCGGCCATCGGCTAAGGGTGATGGAAAAAAATCGGTATCGGCATCAGCCCCCAAAAAAAACATATTGGTCGATCCCTAATTTTAACTACAGCAAAGCATGCTGGGGAATGTGGAAGTAAACTGAAGTCCCCGGAAAAAAACATGAAAACTCCACACAGTGATGGCTGAGGGTGGAATCGAACCCGGCTCTCCTAGCTGTGTGGCCTGTAAATTGCGGGATCAAAAGCAGTATCGGCCACAAATATCGGTCCAAGCAAAATTGGCCATTGGCTAAGTGTGATGGAAAAAAATCGGCATTGGCCCCTAAAAAAACATATCGGTCGATCCCTAATTTTAACTACAGCAAAGCATGCTGGGGAATATGGAAGGAAACCGAAGTCCCCAGAAAAAACATGACAACTCCACACAAAGATGGCTGAGGGTGGAATCGAACTCGGCTCTCCTAGCTGTGTGGCCTGTAAATTGCGGGATCAAAAGGAGTATCGGTTCGCAAATATCGGCCCAAGCAAAATCGGCCATCGGCTAAGTGTGATGGAAAAAAATTGGTATCGGCATTGGCCCAAAAAAAACATATCGGTCGATCCCTAATTTTAAGTACAGCAAAGCATGCTGGGGAATGTGGAAGGAAACCGAAGTCCCCGGAAAAAACATGCAAATTTCACACAGAGATGGCTGAGGGTGGAATCGAACCCGGCTCTCCTAGCTGTGTGGCCTGTAAATTGCGGGATCAAAAGCAGTATCGGCCACAAATATCGGTCCAAGCAAAATTGGCCATTGGATAAGTGTGATGGAAAAAAATCGGCATTGGCCCCTAAAAAAACATATCGGTCGATCCCTAATTTTAACTACAGCAAAGCATGCTGGGGAATGTGGAAGGAAACCAAAGTCCCCGGAGAAAACATGCAAACTCCACACAGAGATGGCTGAGGGTGGAATCGAACTCGGCTCTCTTAGCTGTGTGGCCTGCACGCTAACCACTCTTCCACCGTGCAGCCCTCCATAACGATTCAAATTCCTGCACAGTATATTCCTTGCTGCAGCTCTCTGTAATGTGCTAAATGTGGAACAGCCTAATAAAGCTGAGGCTAAATGAAGCCCTCCACCACCGCCCACTCATCTCTATAGAGTTTGAATTAACCTCCCGATGGTAGATACCAACCACTGCTGCTCAATTGGAAGTGGAGCTGAAGCCCCTGGAGACGCAGGTCAAATCTCTAAAGGAAAGCGCCGGCGTTCCCTGAAGTAGCCTCGTGCAGCCACAAATTACCCACCAGTGCAGTCTTCTCCCAAATTGACCCTACGGTGAAGAGGAAAAGGGTCACAACAGTCAGTTAGAGAAGAAAGAGCCTGGGAGCAGAAATGGAGAAAGTTCAAATGTTGATCCATCTGTACTTTAACACCGGGGGCAAGTAGGAAAGTCCAACATGCATTTAAGTCGGCCAATGTGAAAGTTCAGAGGAAACAGCCAGGGGTTTGAAATGAGGATTAGCACCTCTGCTTAGTGGCAGCACACCTTCCAACCTTAGAAAAGAGGGCTTAAACTTCCTTTATAGGTGACAGACACCGTGAACTCAGACCTGGATTGTTATTTAATGGTGTCGGGCTTTTTTTTGGAGGTGGGGTATATGAAGGCAGTGAGTAGGCCAATCTAGAGAGCAAGTCTAGAGAACCAACATCTGCCATGTACGCCAGCAGCTCAGATTTACAGTGCATGTGTTTGATCCTTGGCGGTAACATAATCTTTCCCGCCCATAAGAGATCTGGCTTTTAGGAACTAAGATACAAGCTTTAGTAGTACGTGTATGTGTATCTATCTTTTTGTCCATCTATTTATTTATTTATAGTGTACAATTATGGAACCTACTTGGCCCAGCACTGCATTTTACACCCTGGACTGGTCCCCCAGCCGATCACAATATAATATATACGGTTGCAGGGGTATGCTAGAGCCTATCCCAGCTGACTTAGCAGGGTACACCCAGGACTTGTCGGCAGCCAATCGTAGTATTGCAGTATATAATAATAATAATATTCATTAATTTTCTAAAGCTTATCCCCAAGAGGGTCGCGTGGGAATGCTGGAGCCTATCCCAGCTGTTTTTGAGCGAGAGGCGGGGTACACCCAGGACTGGTCCCCAGCCAATCACAGTATATTCATTCATTCATTTTCGACTGCTTATCCTCAAGAGGGTCGCGGGGGTGCTGGAACCTATCCCAGCTGTCTTTGGGCGAGAGGTGGAGTACACCCTGGAATGGTCGCCAGCCGATCACAGTATAATATATACGGTTGCAGGGGTATGCTAGAGCTTATCCCAGCTGACTTAGCAGGGTACTGGTCGGCAGCCAAACAAGAGGGTCGCGGGGGTATGCTGGAGCCTATCCCAGCTTACTTTCGGCGAGAGGCGGGGTACACCCTGGACTGGTCCCCAGCCAATCACAGTATATTCATTCACTCATTTTTGACCGCTTATCCTCAAGAAGGTTGCGGGGGTGCTGGAGCCTATCCCATCTGTCTTTGGGCGAGAGGCGGAGTACATCCTGGACTAATTGGCAGCCAATCACAGTATATAATAATATAATATATAGGGTTGCGGGGGTATGCTAGAGCCTATCCCAGCTGACTTAGCAGGGTACACCCAGGACTGGTCGGCAGCCAATCGCAGTATTGCAGTATATAATAATAATATTCATTCATTTTCTAACGCTTATCATCAAGAGGGTCGCGGGGGTATGCTGGAGCCTATCCCAGCTGACTTTGGGCGAGAGGCGGGGTACACCCTGGACTGGTCGCCAGCCAATCACAGTATATAATAATATAACATATAGGGTTGCCTTGTCGGACCTTTTAGCGGCATTGTGCTTTTATGGTTATTTGGGAGCAGCTGATTGGACGAAAGCAAAAGTGCTGTGACAATTTAGGAAGATGGATTAAACGAGCTACAGATCAGTGCATCTTGTTATAGACCTGTGTAACGGGTTAGGTCATGGGATGCGGGGGGGAGGTGTGTTTATGACCACGTGTTTTTAGCGTGTGTAGCTCGCACATTGCGGATGAGGTGTGTTGCTGTGTGAAGAACTAATTGAAATGAGAGGCGATGTGCGAGTCTCAGCCAACATGGCCGGTCCATTTGTCAGGATGACATCACTGCACTCACACCCCATCCATCTCCGCCCAGAGCCGAACAGTCATGCTCCTCCTCATGATTAATATCTACACCACATTCACCTCATTGCATACACCCACTCCACCCACCGCACCCGTTTTTCGAAGCAACCGTGCATTGCATCAGTGACACACATGCACCAAACCTCTGTTCTGGTACTGCGATTTACCAGCATACACAAATGGACGAAGCTTTGTAGACAAAAGTCTCTGTCACACACACACACACACACACACCTCAAGGTCTTTGTTTGGCTTGTGCAGATTTGATACACTTGCCTACCCTTTCATTAAATATACCTGCACGATGTAATCAGTCCAACACAGAATGGATGCCATTAATTCTATCTTTACGAACGTGGGAATTTACAGTTTTGGTTGACACTGTCAAAGAGGTCGTAATTCTACTTTATTACTAAGGTCAGAGTGGCCAATGGATATTGAAAGGCAACGCCCCCCCCCGTCTCGCTTTTCAAACCTACCTGGTAACCAATATATAAGGGACACGACTATAATCAACATGTACTAATGATAAAATTAACACCTCATTGATGATGTCTATCAAAATAAAAGGTCATTACAATAGAAAAACGAAACATTTGAGGATACTGGATTTTTTTCCCTATATTCATTCATTAATTTTCTACCGCTTTTCCTCACGAGGGTCGCGGGGGGTGCACCCTGGACTGGTGGCCAGCCAATCACAGGGCACATATAGACAAACAACCATTCACACTCACATTCATACCTATGGACAATTTGGAGTCGCCAATTAACCTAGCATGTTTTTGGAATGTGGGAGGAAACCGGAGTACCCGGAGAAAACCCACGCATGCAAACTACACACGGAGATGGCCGAGGGTGGCAATTGAACCCTGGTCTCCTAGCCGTGAGGTCTGCGCGCTAACCACTAGACCTTTTCCCTATATATTAATTAATAGAAATGTAAATAATCTTAACTTATAAACGGCACAGGCAGTGTTGTAAGAGACATTTTTAATTTTAAATGCAGACATAAATTTTAATAGTTAAAACAACACAACGTACTTAAACGTTTCACAAATGGGGTGCTGGAGCCTATCCCAGCTGTCTTTGGACCCTGGACTGGTCGCCAGCCAATCACAGGGGACATATAGACAAACAACCATTCACACTCACATTCATACCTATGGACAATTTGGAGTCGCCAATTAACCTAGCATGTTTTTTTTGGAATGTGGGAGGAAACCGGAGTACCCGGAGAAAACCCACGCCTGCACGGGGAGAACATGCAAACTCCACACAGAGATGGCAGAGTGTGGAATTGAACCCTGGTCTCCTAGCTGTGAGGTCTGCATGCTAACCACTAGACCGCTGTGCCGCCCTGCATTTCACATATCTTACTTTTTAATATGAATTGTCTCACAAGTGTAAAAATAAGTAATTACCATGAAAAAACTAAAAAACAAAACAGGCTGCACAGTGGCCACACAGCTAGGAGACCCGGGTTGGATTCCACGCTCAAGCATCTCTGTGTGGAGTTTGCATGTTCTCCCCGGTTTTCCCCGGGTACTCCGGTTTCCTCCCACATTCCAAAAACATGCTAGGTTAATTAGCGACTCCAAATTGTCCATAGGTATGAATGTGAGTGTGAATGGTTGTTTGTCTATATGTGCCCTGTGATTGGCTGGTGACCAATAAAACAAAAAGGTAGACAAGTTTCTCTTTTAATTCCTTACGACTTTTGATGATGCTCAGATGTCACTCACAATATTGCTGTCGCTGCTTTAATATCCAGGTTGGGGCGTTTTTGTGTGTGAGATTCGCCGTCTAAGTAGCTGTCCCAATGATGTGCATTTTATCTAGCTCGTATTGACTTGTTTTCTCACATTATAATGCATACCCTGGTGAAAAAAAACAGCATAGACCAGTTATTAGCATGACCAGCATAGACCAGCATACTAGTATATGTTGTGTTTTTTTGTTCTTTTTCTTGACCTGTTTTTTTCAGAAGGGCATAAAAGGGAAAGAAATATGTGTTCATGAACATAAAGATTGTGAATAATGGACAAAATTCCCCCAAAAAGTTCAGTTCCCCTTTAAGATTGCAGAGTTTTCGATAAATTCTCTGTGTAAGGCATCAAGCAACCACGCTTATTACAGTTTGTGGCAAGTGCAACCTGTTGCGAGGAGGAATTGAGCTTTGAAGCGCCTTTAAATGATGACTTTTCTCTCCATGGCTGCTCCCCTGACTAGCTTTGATAAGCCCTGTTCTGATCTTCTCTGTGGTATCCCCACGGCAAGTGTGTGATGGTGTTAAACATTCTCGCCACCCAACCTCAAATCACCCATGCCATGATTTTCAACTTGGTGGCACGTCACATAGACACAGTAGCACTCTAATGGTGAAGAGGTCAATAAAAAAGGATCTTCAATCTTTCCAACAGGCAAATTGTGAAATCTCTCCCATGAGACATTTTCTTCCAAGTGGAACCAAAGAGCTGCATAACCTCGCAGTTGTGTCGCTTCAACACCAGTCTTCTTTTCTCCCTTGACGAGAGTGTGCAGGCCCGCCTCCACACCAGCTGTGAGACGCCGCGTCCCCCCTCAATGTAAAAGCATTGGACTGTCTCTGACAAATAGCTGTCTGTGCTCGCCGCTCAACAAAGCAATGATGTTGAGAAGGTGTGAGGTAGTGTTAAAAACACCAGTGAAGGAGACGCGGCAAAAAGGGTGAATTGACTGTTGAAAAGCCAATGTGTGGCTGATTGAGTGGCTTGCAGCAAACAATGCTGCTCATTTAGGCATCGTGTTCACAGTATCTGGAATAGCACGACTAGCGAGACACGTCACACGGTCAGATTAAGTTGCCCTCAAGTCTAGAGAACCAACATCTGCCATGTACGCCAGCAGCTCAGATTTACAGTGCATGTGTTTGATCCCAGGCAGCTGTAACATAATCTTTCCCGCCCATAAGAGATCTGGCTTTTAGGAACTAAGATACAAGCTTTAGTAGTACGTGTATGTGTATCTATCTTTTTGTCCATCTATTTATTTATTTATAGTGTACAATTATGGAACCTACTTGGCCCAGCACTGCATTTTACTGATGCTCTTTCATTGGCAAACTAATCTAAATGTCTAAAAATTACAACAAAAAAATACATGTATATATTTTCTATGCAGCTTATCCTCACTAGGGTCGCGGGGGTATGCTGGAGCCTATCCCAGCTGACTTTGGGCGAGAGGCGGGGTACACTCTGGACTGGTCCCCAGCCAATCACAGTATATTCATTCATTCATTTTCTACCACTTATCCTCAAGAAGGTCGTGGGGGTGCTGGAGCCTATCCCAGCTGTCTTCAGGCAAGAGGTGGGGTACACCCTGGACTGGTCCCCAGCCAATCACAGTATATTAATTCATTCATTTTCTACCGCTTATCCTCAAGAGGGTCGTGGGTGTGCTGAAGCCTATCCCAGCTGTCTTCGGGCGAGAGGCGGGGTACACCCAGGACTGATCGCCAGCCGATCACTGTATATAATAATATAATATATAGGGTCGCGGGGGTATGCTGGAGCCTATCCCAGCTGACTTTGGGCGAGAGGCGGGGTACACCCTGGACTGGTCCCCAGCCAATCACAGTTTATGATAATATAATATATAGGGTTGCAGGGGTACACTAGAGCCTATCCCAGCTGACTTAGCAGGGTACACCCAGGACTGGTCGGCAGCCAATTGCAGTATTGCAGTATATAATAATAATATTCATTCATTCATTCATTCATTTTCTCCCGCTTATCTTCAAGAGGGTGACAGGAGTGCTGGAGCCTATCCCAGCTGTCTTCTGGGAGAGGCGAAGTACACCCTGGACTAATCGCCAGGCAATCACAGTATATAATAATATTATATATAGGATCGCGGGGGTATGCTGGAGCCTATCCCAGCTGACTTAGCAGGATACACCCAGGACTGGTCGGCAGCCATTCGTAGTATTGCAGTATGTAATAATAATATTCATTCATTCATTTTCTACCGGCTATCCTCAAGAGGGTCGTGGGGGTGATGGAGCCTATCCCAGCTGACTTCAGGTGAGAGGCGGGTACACCCTGGACTGGTCCCCAGCCAATCACAGTATATTCATTCATTAATTTTTGACCACTTATCCTCACAAGGGTCACGGGAGTGCTGGAGCCTACCCCAGCTGTCTTTGGGCGAGAGGCGGGGTACACCCTGGACTGATCCCCAGCCAATCACAGTATATTCATTCATTAATTTTCGACCGCTTATCCTCCTCACAAGGGTCACGGGAGTGCTGGAGCCTATCCCAGCTGACTTTGGGTGAGAGGCGGAGTACACCCAGGACTTGTCGGCAACCAATCGCAGTATTGCAGTATATAATAATAATATTCATTAATTTTCTACCGCTTATCCTCAAGAGGGGCGCGGGGGTGCTGGAGCCTATCCCAGCTGACTTTTGGCGAGAGGCGGGGTACACCCTGGACTGGTCGCCAGCCAATCACAGGACACATAGACAAACAACCATTCACACTCACATTCATACCTATGGACAATTTGAAGTCGCTAATTAACCTAGCATGTTTTTGGAATGTGGGAGGAAACCGGAGTACCCGGAGAAAACGGTTGAGGGTAGGATTGATATTATAATAATATATATATATATATAATATATTTGTATTTACTTTTGCCATAAGTTTGGCCATTTTTGTGCCCTGTTATATTCCAATGGGGCTACGGTCCTTTGGGTATTAATAAGAGCTTATGGATCCCTCCTTCCACATCTTCACTTTGTCTTCCACCGGAAACAAGGCTGTGATGTTATGTAAATGGCCTTCAGTGTTCAGGAAGCCATAAAGAGGCTTCCTTGTGCTCACATGCCCTTCTCTCTCTCTCTCTATCTCTCTCTCCTCCGATCTGACTCCAGCCGTGCTATTGGGCACGGAGCTGTAAACAGGACTTGATCCAAGTGGTAGTCACCTTCATTCTGGCCCCTCCCTCACAGTTTTCAAGCCCAAATCTTTAACAGCCTCTAAAATGAAAGCATGAAACTTCTATAAGGATGACTCTATGCTGGAGTTCTCATTTTGCTCATCGTGAGCCCGACACACAGGCCCTTTATGTGGATCCCTCCCCTCCACTGCCTCCCATCTACACCCCCAGAGGCTCCCATTCATCCTGGGCCTGGCTGGGGGGGAAGTTGGAGGTCTTTTGTAGTGAGGGATTCTTAAGGGAGGCTGTCAAGGCTGTGACTGTGTGGGCCTTTTATTTCCCCAGAGAAGAGAGGGGGGGAGAACAGATAGAGGGAGAGTGCAAGAGAGAATCGGCAGGGGAAGTACCAAGGGAGAATTTGGACACTGACGGCCTTGTTAACCAGCACCCCCCCCCCCCCCCCCCAAAAGAGATGGAGGATGAGAGGCAGAAAGGCAAAGAGAAAAGAATGAATCTGGCTAAAAACGCTAAAAACTTGCCTCTTTTTACATCACCGCTGTTTTCCCAACTTACTCCTCCTACTAGCTCAGGGGTGGGCAAACTACGGCCCGGGGGCCACATCCGGCCCGCCGAGTGTTTGAATACGGCCCGCCCAATCTTTCCAAAGTATTTCATTTAAACTCAACATACCACCTGGCATCATGGCCTGAGCCAACCTTTTGATGGTTTTATCAATTTCGTTTTTTGACATGGTCTGTTGTTTACAAAGTGCTCCAGAAAAAAGGGACACAAGCACATAATAATAATAATAATAACTATTATTATTATTAGATTATTATTAGATTATTATAATTATTATTAGAACTATTATGATTATTATAATTATTATATTAATGCAAATTATTATATTAATTATATATAATATTATTGTTATATTTGCATATTTTACATAATAATAATATAATAATTATTATTTTAATTTTATTGTAATTATTATAATATTTTATTATTTTTAAAATATTTAAATATAAATATAAAATAATAAATAATAATAGCAGATTGCATGACAATTTTACAGATACAATAATACTAGGTGGACTGTTACGTGTAAAATATATAGTTTGCCCCCCCCCCCCCCCTACATTTTGTCATATCAATGCGGCCCCCGAGTCAAAAAGTTTGCCCACCCCTGTACTAGCTCCTTGTAAGCATTCTTTTGCTTTGCTCCTCAACCATCTTCACCCCCTCCTCACCCACCGCCATTACTTCACACACATTCCATTATCCGGGAGATCACGCTAAGAGAGATGTCCGGGGTCGGAGCGATCATTATCATCACCTCTTTCCGCTCGACTGTGAGTTATAGCCCACCATATGGAAACAGACATTTAAATCATAATCAATAAAGCAATACGACCGCCGAGAGGAAAGGGTAAAGGAAATCGCTGCTGCTGCTGATGCTCAGGAGAAGAAGAAGAAGAGATATCGTGTTTAGATTGAGATCGCGGCACAGAGTTATTGATAAAATATCACGTCCCGAAATGCGTTATGTGGCGTGGCGCCATTTTGGATAAATAAACTGTGATAAAATGATGAAATGGAAATGGAGAGCTGCTATATTTGATATCCATATGACATCAGCGGCATTGCTTCTGGCTTCCATGGTGACGGTTTAGCGAGGACGTGCTGCGTGTGATGCCGCGTACCCGACGTGACCCTTGTGGCGTGGCGAGGCGAGGCGAAAACGCTCCTTGCAGGTAAAAGCGTACATACAGTGTTGTGAAAGGTGATAGGTTTGTGTTGGCCTGGCTGAGGCCGGGTCAAAGGTCAGGGCTCAGTCTTGTCATGAGAATTACCATAGTGCTCAATATATGTTTATTATGTTATTATTTATGACATGCTTTTAAAATACTCATATTTTTTACAGTCAAAAATAATCATGTCATCCATTATATTGACTGGGTAGACTCTGTATTATGTTATCCTTGTCAATATTATTCAAATATATCTTTTTCTATTCATGGATTTGAGTATACATTACAAGTATGAATTATTATAGAGGAAAAAAAGTGAATTTCTATGAGTCCTATTTTGTGCAGTTCAACATCAGGGCATGTGCTTTTCTTTGTGTCAATACAAGGCTGTTTTCACTCAACTCACTGAGCTGAAACTGCAGAACAAGGACTTATTTTGTAACAGGCATCACTGGAGAACGTGCAAAATTATTTATCTGCTTATATTTCGAAGAAAAATACCTTTAATCTGCATATTATGTATTTGTACATATATATTCATTCATTCATTTTATACCGCTTTTTCCTCACGAGGGTCGCGGGGGATGCTGGAGCCTATCCCAGCTGTGTTTGGGCGAGAGGCGGGGTACACCGAGGACTGGTCGCCAGCCAATCACAGGGCACATATAGACAAACAACCATTCACACTCACATTCATACCTATGGACAATTTGTAGTCGCTAATTAACCTAGCATGTTTTTGGAATGTGGGAGGAAACCGGAGTACCCGGAAAAAAACCCACGCATGCACGGGGGAGAACATGCAAACTCCACACAGAGATAGCCGAGGGTGGAATTGAACCCTGGTCTCCTAGCTGTGAGGTCTACGCGCTATACACTCAACCGCCGTCAATGTTAATATATGGAACATTTTAGCATAGCATGTTTTTGGAATGGCTGCACGGCGGTCGAGTGGTTAGCGTGAAGACCTCACAGCTACGAGACCAGGGTTCAATTCCACCCTCGGCCATCTCTGTGTGGAGTTTGCATGTTTTCTCCGGGTACTCCGGTAAGTAAACACACACCATTCAACTACTACTACTATTAAAGGAGACGATAAGACAACTTACATAACTGTCTTAACAACTATTTCCAATAACAAAGTGTCACAAAGCATGCTGGGAAGCCAGACGCACTCCCAGTGACACTACAATATATTTAAAGCTATATAGTGTTTGTTTTATGTCACATATTAACACTCTTTACTGCGATACAAGCCAAACAATATTGCATAATGTTCACTGCTATAAATAATAAGACGTAGACTGGAGAAGATGTCAACTCAGCTCGCTAGCGTTAGCACTCAGGGGCATTGTAAACAGCTATGACAAAGATCACATTAAAGTCCTGCGGCAAGTCGTGGTGCTGGCATTTCAATGTAATACATCCAGCTGTTACTAAGGAACGGTTCGTGTGCCAGCCTCGCTAGTCAGTGGGTGAGATTCCCACAATGGTACAATACAGTGGGCTCAGTCTGTCTTCTTGTTGGTTAAAACATGTTTTGGAGAAAATGTTCAAGGAACTTTGTGTTCTTGCAGTTGTAACATCAGATTCGGATGCAGACGGAATACATTAGCTAAGAGGAGACATTGGCTCTCGGCCTGGTTGGTTGGTCACAGTGGCGTCATTAGGCCTATTTTAGGGGGGCTTCAACCCCTAAAAATGTTCTTAAGCCCCTCCTAAATAATTTGATATTTTTTATTGATTTTTTTTACAAAAAAAATCTCATAGAAAATCAGGCTAATACTAGTCTACTACTAGTAGTAGTAGTAAGTCGTAAGCCCCCCCTAAATAATTTGATATTTTTTATTGATTTTTTTAAATATTTTTTTTTTTAAAATCTCACACAAATTTCATATAATAGGGTAAAAGCAGGCTAATAAGCAAGCCAATAATCAGGCTAATACTAGCCTACTACTACTACTAGTAGTAGTAAGTAGCAAGCCCACCATAAATAATGTGATTTTTCTTTTTATAAAAAAAAAAAAATTAATGGAAATTTCATATAATAGGGTAAAAGCAGGCTAATAAGCAAGCCAATAAGCAGGCTAATACTAGCCTACTACTACTACTACTAGTAGTACGTAGTAAGACCCCCTAAATAATTTTACATTTTTTATTGATTTTTAAAAAAAAAATCTCATACAATTTTCATATAATAGGGTAAAAGCAGGCTAATACTAGCCTACTACTACTATTAGTACGTACATAGTAAGCCCCCCCCCAAATAATTTGATATTTTTTATTGATTTTTTTTTTTTTTTAAATCTCATACAAATTTCATATAATAGGGTAAAAGCAGGCTAATAAGCAAGTCAAAAAGCAAGGTAATACTACCCTACTACTACTACTACTAGTAGTAGTACGTAGTAAGCCCTCCCTAAATAATATAATAATATTTTTTATTGATTTTTTTTTTACAAAAAAAAAATCTCATACAAATTTCATATAATAGGGTAAAAGCAGGCTAATACTAGCCTACTACTACCAGTAGTAGTACATAGTAAGCCTCCCCTAAATAATTTGATATTTTTTATTGATTTTTTTTTTTACAAAAAAAATTTCATAGAAATTTCATATAATAGGGTAAAAGCAGGCTCATAAGCAAGCCAATAAGCAGGCTAATACTAGCCTACTACTACTACTAGTAGTAGTACGTAGTAAGTCCCCCTAAATAATTTGATATTTTTTATAGATTTTTTTTTTTTACAAAAAAAATCTCATAGAAATTTCATATAATAGAGTAAAAGCAGGCTAATAAGCAAGCCAATAAGCAGGCTAATACTAGCACACTACTAGTAGTAGTAGTACTTAGTAAGCCCCCCTAAATAATTTGATATTTTTTATTGATTTTTTTTACAAAAAAAATCTCAAAAAAAACAAATTTCATATAATAGGGTAATAGGGTATTTGATATTTTTTAATTATATATATATATATATATATATATTTTATTATTATATATTTGTTTTTACAAAAAATCTCAAAAAACAAATTTCATACAATAGGGTATTTGATATTTTTTTATTATATATATATTTTTTTTTTTTTACAAAAAATCTCAAAAATATACATTATATATATTTCAAAAAACATTTGAAATATATTGACATCATGCAATATTGTTAGATGTCCACACTTTTTAATCAAAGAGTATTCCCAATTGCACTATGGCGTATTCATGACCCAGTCATCAGTTATGCTGTGAAATGAATATACTCCACATAAACGAGTGTATTCCTGGACATCTGATGTACTTAGAGTCAGAGAACACACATCGGACAATGGATGTGTATCAGGTTAAAAATACAACCAACCAAGCATAAACACAATTACTTTGCTATCTTAATAGCTTTCCTAAAGACAATATTTTCTGTCACCTTTCCAATTAAAACATTGCCAGCAGCTATATGATAATTATTTTTACAATGGCGCCTGCAGCTTGTCCTGTTGTCTCAGATAGTGGGTTTCCACCTTTCTACATTTTAATGGCCGTGGTTATTTATAGATGCAGAAGCATCAGCCTGGCTAAACAAAAAGTCCCCACTGAATAGAGCATTGGACGGCATGGTTTTATTCTGCCAGATGGATATGCAATGCTGATTGATCATATTCTGTCAACAACTAATGACTCATAATGCTTAAGAATTTTTATGTTCCAAAGGAATAATTGTGGCCCGGGAAATAAAACTGTTGCAGAGAATCCTTTTGAATTTGCATTTGTGAGGCCTGAGGTTGCTGATGTTGGGCCTGAGAGATGTCGCAATCTTTGTTGGTTGGGTTGAGGTCAGGGCTCTTCCAAGTCTTTCACAACAAACTCATTCATATGTACGTATATGTATGCATCTCTAAATATATATAAACATATATTAGTGCTGTCAATGGATTCAAATATTTGATTGTGATTAATTGCATTTTGTCCATAGTTAACTCAGAATTAATCACATTTAATCGCAGATAGGAAATATCTTAAAACGATTCGATGTGCAACTACAGTGATTATTACATCAAATTTTATATACATACATTTCGGAACTATGGGCATTATTTAAAACAATAGTCAGCAAGCATATTTTTGTATTACTATTTTTCTTAATTACTTAAATTCGCCCTCAAACGTTCAGCAAATACAAAACGTGACCGAGTGAGACCTCTCACACTGACACAAATATTTTTGTTTTTATTTTCAGTGCCAGCTCAAAATAAGATTTGTTGATTTATGATTTGTTTGTTTACTGGTTTTAAATTCTTTGTGAGTTTAAAAAAAAGCCGATTTATGAACATTCAGAAAGGATTATTATTAAAGATTTGCCTCAATGCACTTTTCTTTCATGAAGCGTACAAAATTGCAAACTCAATGTCATTTCATTTAATTTTTAAACACATTAAAATACATTAATTAATTATACATTAATTGTAATTAATCATTATATTACAGTAAATATTAATTGAATACACTACTGTAACTATTAGTTAGAAATCCCATAGTTTTTTAATGTTTAATGCCTGCTGCGATTTGTCCTACTTTGTTTGACGGTCATTGAACGCATCATATACCGTTTTTCCATGTACAGAGGGATGTATGGATGTATTTGGATGTATTTTGCCCCTTTTTCTTTCACCTCATATTTGCTCCCAAATGCTGATACTATGTGGGAGTACGTAACGGTAATATTCGATGACTTTGTGGTATTCAACGTCTCTCAAAAACAAAGTCCACCAAGCGAGATGTTGGCTCTGTATTATTTAATGCCTTTCAATTGATGTTGTTGCATCACAAAATGATTTTCCAAGAAAAAGTCAGACCTCACAATTGCTATTGGACCACTTTTGGAGTCTATTTTTTATTTTTTTTTTAGATTTGCCTCAGCTTGCTCTGCTCCATTTACAGCCATGACAGCCGACATGCTGTCACTCAGTGTTTTATTCTTTATGCAACTGCTGTGTTGGAGACTTTTAAGCACATTTTTTTTTCATAGATGAAGCCCCAGAACTTTACTCACAGGGAAAGATCTGAACTATCCCTTAGATCAGGGGTCTCAAACTCAATTTACCTGGGGGCCACTGCAGCTAGGGTCTGGGCAAGGCTGGGCCGCATCAGGTTTTCAAAAAAAACAAAACCGCATTTATTAAAAACAGAAAAATATACAAACTTTTTCAGTGCTTTTGTTCCGATTTTCTACAATAAAAGCTCTGATAAAACATTCCACTGTTCTCAAATATCTTAATTTTTTATTTTTCTGCACAAAATAAGATGAAAAATAAATAAACAAATCAAGAATAAAGAAAATCAATCAATCAGTAATAAATAAATATAATAATAATAATAAAAAGGCAAATAATAAAAACTTAAGAAACCACATATAGTTGGTGGGTAGACAAATTATTTTTTTCAGATTAAAATGAACAAAGCATTATTAGAGCCCTGTAGACATGACAAAACACGACTATAGTCACATTTATACTCTTTTTATTTACAACATATTGCGCAACTGCAGGGTCTTGAGACACATGCTAACTCGCAAACTAGAGAGCTAGCGACCTAAACGGTAGCCTTCAAGTTATTTCCTTTAAACTTAAATAGCCAAAAACTTACCACTTCCACACAAATAGGGAGGATAACTATTAACAGTTATTTAACCTTTAACATGAACATTAATCAAACGTAATAATTTTTTCTGGGTACATGATACCATACAGCATCCATATCAAACTTGCGCGGGCCGCACTAACATTAAATTTTCATATCAAGGCGGGGGCCTCAAACTAGTGTCCTGCGGGCCACATTTGGCCCACGGGCCGCGTGTTTGAGACCCCTGCTTTAGATGATTTTTTTTTCAGAAAAAAAATGAAAGACAAGCAAAAGGGTATTGTCACTGAAGGCAAGTCATACCATGCTTGGGCACAGTTTGTTTTACTGGACCGACTGCATGCCGTGCTATACTCCTTTGGCCCCAGCACAGATGGCAGATTTGGGCTTTGGCACACGATTGCTCCAGACATGTCACATGATGAATGTGATCATTCCTCTTGCCAGTTATGTATGTAACGGATGCCAGCTGGTGCAGTTGTGCAAGAATACGTTGGTAAACCGCACTCCCTGAAGCCTTGAGAGTCTCGCTGAGACATTGAGGTGACAGCTTGGAGTTTACCTCAATGCCAAGCCATCATTCGGTGGACCCCGGTGTGAGCTCAGGGGCATACCAGACGGGTGCACTGGAACGCAGTAGAACAAGCCCAGTGTGGGTATTTGTATACTCTATACATACATCTTAAACACGAGTGTTACTCTTAGCATCATGTGGTCTCTGTAACCCAGGGGTCTCAAACACGCGGCACGTGGGCCAAATGTAGCCCGCAGGACACTAGTTTGAGGCCCCGCCTTGATATGAAAGTTTAATGTTAGTGCGGCCCGTGCAAGTTTGATATGGATGCTGTATGGTATCATGTACCCAGAAAAAATTATTACGCTTGATTAATGTTCATGTTAAAGGTTAAATAACTGTTAATAGTTATCCTCCCTATTCGTGTGGAAGTGGTACGTTTTTGGCTATTTAAGTTTAAAGGAAATAACTTGAAGGCTACCGTTTAGGTCGCTAGCTCTCTAGTTTGCGAGTTAGCATGTGTCTCAAGACCCTGCAGTTGCGCAATATGTTGTAAATAAAAAGAGTATAAATGTGACTATAGTCGTGTTTTGTCATGTCTACAGGGCTCTAATAATGCTTTGTTCATTTTAATCTGAAAAAAATAATTTGTCTACCCACCAACTATATGTGGTTTCTTAAGTTTTCATTATTTGCCCTTTTATTATTATTATTATATTTATTTATTACTGATTGATTTTCTTTATTCTTGATTTGTTTATTTTTTTTCATCTTATTTTGTGCAGAAAAATAAAAATTAAGATATTTGAGAACAGTGGAATGTTTTATCAGAGCTTTTATTGTAGAAAATCGGAACCAAAGCACTGAAAAAGTTTGTATATTTGTCTGTTTTTAATAAATGCGTTTTTTTTGGGGGGGAAAACCTGATGCGGCCCAGCTCCAGTGACCCCCAAGTAAATTGAGTTTGAGACCCCTGCTGTAACCGGCATCCAGGAAAAGGCGTTAAAAGTCCGTTCCGTGGTGACGACACACAAGGAGGAGCAGCGAGAGAAGCAAGAATGAAAAGCTCCTCAAATGGACTCCACCTGTCTCCTCTGCTTGTCTCGTTCTTTTCCTCCGCCTGTGTCCTTGGCACTCTCGCGCTTCCTCCGCATGTGCCACACTGCTCTGTCATCCTCAGAGATGCGTCTGAAGGAGACCATCTGTTGATCCATTTGTCTCCTGCTTTGCTGCTTGTACTACTGTCTCCTCGTGGTAGCCATGATCAGGATCGGTGGGGGCACGCGGCAAGTGCACTGTTGAGGGTGGGGCAGGCCTTCCATTATGATGGATTCACATAAAGAGGATAGATGAAAGGTTGTCAGGATACACTTGTTTGTCAGGCGTAGCTTGAATAGCTGATGAGTCCTGAGCAGATGCTTTCTAAACTGTGTTGATTCACGGTGATCATTGCTGCGATTCACTAGGATATTAAAAAAAAAACATTTTTTTTTTTTTTTTTATATTTTGCTCTTCAAAGTGATTCTCTTTTATCCCACAAGGCTTTAAAAGCAGTCATCATTACATCGAGGCAGAGACCATGAAATAGAAACAAAGCTGAGACCCGCTGAAGGGTATGCAATCCACCACCACATTGACTGTGAAGTCTTTAGCAGGCCTTGGAAAGGGGGGGGGGTGCTTCCTTGTGTTCGTACATCTCCGTGCTGTCACCTCTCATACATGTTCCATGGTTTGATGGACACTGAGTCTGCTATTGGGACTTCTGGGAGAGCTTGCCTTTGATCTTCTCCCTCAGCTCTCGATTACCCATCATTCAGCAAAGCCCAAGCCTGGGAGAGCCGCTGGGACAGGGCGGTGTACTAATATGAGGTCTGAAGGTTCCAAGAGAGAGAGAGAGAGAGTCGCTGTCCAATTCAGACATCACAGAGCAGATGACGCAAGGGGAGAATATGCACGGATTGTACCTGCTAGGAATGCTTGTGAGAAATCCTAATGTTAAAAATGAAGATAAAAAATGTTCTTGTTGTGGCCTCAGTTCGTTTTCCAAGATCCATAAGGTTTTCATCTGGACTGATCAATATATCAGATGATGGGTGTTCACCCGGGGAGACATGCCATTGATTTCCCATAAGCTGCCAGATGACATGCGGTCACACACACTCCTATTTTACCAACAACCTTGTCATCTCATAAGTCATGATTTCACAGTTGCTGTCATCTGCCATGATGCTTAGCAGATAACCTTTCAAGTCGAAGATGCATGCTTAAAGCCTTTTTGCTCCCGTCTTTCTTGAGCTCGACTCAAAAGATGTAAAAACGTATTTTCTGTGTACACAAAAAAAACGTTTTTATCTGTCATGGGAACATTTTCTACAAGCTTAAAAATATTTAAAGAAACAACAGATGAAAATATGAGCTGGAAACCTCATATTACAAATATACAACATAAGGTGGTCAGGAATATTTCAGTATTGAACAAAGCAAAATTTGTTCTCAATCAGAAATCACTCCACACTCTTTATTGCTCTCTGGTTCTACAGTAAACCTCGGATATATCGGATTCAATTGTTCCCACTGGTTTTGTCCGATATAAGCGAAATCCGTTATATGCGTATACCGGAAAATGTCAGTTTTACGCATATATCGGATTTATATCCGGTATAAAAAGGCACTTCCTTGACTATGTTTCCAATGTACCTGGATGCGCAGGCAACGCTGCAAACGCTGCAAATGACGTCTTATAGCGGCCTGTCACGATTCGGCGAATCGGAGCGCCACAATGCGGCCATCCGATATATCCGAGGGAAATTTAATGGAAATGCATTGGAACGGGACTGGAGATTTTGTCCGAAATAGGCGAAATCCGATATATGCAATGAATTTTTATTGGAAATGCATTACAGAAAAATTGGTTCCTTTTTATCTGTCCGTTGTGAGCAAATTTCCGATATATCTGAGTCCGATATATCCGAGGTTTACTGTACCATATCTTACTTATTGTGTGGAAATATGGGCTAATAACTATAAAAGCAATCTTCACTCGCTAAATGTACTGCAAAAAAGGTCAGTAAGGATAATTCATAATGCCGCCTACAGAGAACATACTAACTCCTTATTTCTAAAATCACAAATACTTCAACTTGCTGATATAGTTAATTTCCAAACAGCTAAAATAATGCATAATGCTAAAAATAACCAGTTACCTAAAAATGTCATCCAATACTTCTCTACAAGAGAGGAGAAATATGATCTCAGGGAAGAAGTACATTTGAAACACTTATATGCTAGGACTACGTTAAAAAGCCATAGCATTTCAGTATGTGGAATCAAACTATGGATTGGATTGAGTAAGGAAATCAAACAATGCACAACGATGAGCCAATTCAAGAAACAATACAAGCAGTTGATGTTTGCTAAATACAAGGATGAAGAGTCTTGAACCAGTCATGATGTGCTATATATATCACTATATTGACACTTACTATGGTACCCATTATGTCATTGGATGGTCATATCACAGTCATAGTACTTCGGTACGAGGTACATTATTAAAAAAAAAACAAAAAAAAAACTTAAACTGTATTATGGAAAGCAGGAAGTGAACAAATGTAACAGTTACTGATTGTAAAAGTACAAGATAGAGGGGTAGGATTTAATAAGCTTTTCTTCTACCTACTCGGACATGTGGAACTGTGAACTGATTATGTGATGCGTTCAATTGTAATCTGATGCATGTTCAACTGAAATAAAACCATTACCATACTCTGAATTCTACAATATATGTACTATAAATGTAACTGCATTGCAGCACACAGTTACATCAGTATGTCGACTGGAATATTACTTCTGTTGTCTCCCCCAATAATGTAAAAATTACATCATAATAAAAAATGACTTCCATGATAATGACAAAAACAAAAAAAAAACAAACTGTATTATGGAAAGCAGGAAGTGAACAAATTTAACTTTAGTTGGTTTTTCATTTAGAAGTTATTGGTTTTTGTTCCTAATTTCTCATCAGTTTCTCTTTTCTTTGAGATGATTGGTCGTGGGCACAAGCATGGAGGCGGGCCCATATGAGTGCAGGCCAGAGGTTGATCACCTTGATTGGACTCTCCCAAGTGTCACCTGGAGGAGGAGGGGGGTTAACTGGGTAGTTGTTGGGTAAATGTAGTTATGTGTAATCTCAAGTGCTTAAAATGTATACAGAAAGTGAAACTTAAGTGTGGTACTATTGAAAGGCTTTTGTACGATAAAAGGATGTTGTAAATGTAAATATGGTACCTTTTAGACAAATTGCATCACCCTCTCATTGGGGAATTTTGGTTGGCCCTTCACGGGTAAAAGGGGCTGGGTGAATTATTGGTGAGAAGGCCTGTTGTGTGTGTGCTGGGGGGGTACTGTTGGACTGTCCGGTAAAATAAACTGAAAGAGCTCTCAAGTCCATGGTCTGGTGTGCGTTTCAGAAGCTATGGGGGTAAAATGGCTCTTTTGAAAGTAAAGGTTGCCGACCCCTGTTGTATGTTAAATGTCCTGACTGACACTTAAGCACAACCCGTATCGTGTGCGTTGCATCTTTCATTGAAGCCCCAGACCTGTCTTCTTAAATTGGATGTGTAACATGACATCAATGTTTTCATTTCAAATCTCATCATCTGTTTTAGGCTTCCTAAGTACCGGGGACCAGGCCGCTAAAGGGAACTACGGGTTACTGGATCAAATCCAGGCTTTAAGGTGGATCAGCGAGAACATCGGCTTCTTCGGAGGAGACTCCAATCGCATCACTGTGTTCGGTTCCGGCATCGGAGCGTCCTGCGTCAGCCTTCTAACCCTTTCCCACCACTCTGAAGGTACGGTGCTGTGTAAAAAAAAAAAAATGGGGGCTTGGAGGGGGTGCTGATGCAGCTGTTGAGTACCTTCCTGCCTGCTGGCATGTAGGATGCTTGATATTAGAATCTGGCAAAGGCAGGGAGCGAGTCATTGAGTAATGTACGGTACAGCATGACAAATGTTGTACGGAGCAGGTGTTTGCATTTCAATTATTATGTTGTTCAATTCCGCTGGGAAATTGCAACTCCACATGTGGGTCTTATGACGCTTCGCTGCTTTGTTTTTAGCTTTTGCCTTTTAGACCTGCGGGTATAATGTTTTGGGTTTTTTTTGCAGAGGGATCAAGATTAAAAACATGATGCACTTTGGAAGAGCATTTCAGTGTCCTGCTAAGTGACACACACACACACACATACACACACATACACACACATACAGTTGTTTCTCTATAGTAAATGTTGTTTATCCCCAGGCTTCCTTAATGCTTCCTCATGATGATATACTACTCTCGTCGGCCATGTTTTTAATACTAAATGCAGCATGTGTGCTTAACCCGGACTTGCAATAAACATCCCTCATAGCCATAGTTGCCTAATGCATCATTGAATTAAGAAGCTTCCCGACTGATTATAGGTAAATTCTGGCTTGGGCTTATTGGAATGAGGAAGCGCTGTGGGATCCATCCGGGGAATGTCAACTTGGTGCTGCACCCTGCAGAGACATGCAGAAACCGTATCATTCTTAACCTTGAATTATTACATGTAGTCACATATTTACTCTTTGGCGAGGTAGGGAAGGGGGGGGGGTGCATCCTTCCTGTAATAAAGCTATGTTTAGGTGCTGGTTAATATTTCAAATAAGAAATCTCAACATAGCTTGTAAACTAGCTGCTAACAAGGTAGTCTGGGCATAAGATGCTTTTACTGTTTATCACATGTAAGTACATAATAAATAAATCATTCATGGATTAGATAAAGTGGAGTGTTTTGATGTACCCCACTCATATAGATTTTACGAGTAGAGGTTGTGTCTTTTTTTTTTTTTTTTTTTTTTTTTTTTACTTTTGCAGAGCAAAATATATTTGAATGGGCTCCTTTTATTCCCAACAAACATGTTAAGAATTCATGATGTGTTTGCACACCCCATTTGCATTAATATTAATAACTGCCTCGTTTTCAGCAGATGAATGATTGATGTTTTGGGATTTAATTTTTAGCATTATAGCTGCTTTTATTCCTACTCTATAATGCTATGCTTCATGTAGCATGTTATTATACTGCCAGTGCATCTCATCTGCCTCCTAGTAAATGTGATATTTTCACCAACTGAATGGGAGTATATGCAGCAGTCATGGGGGGGGGGGGGTAAAAAAGGCACCAGTAAAAACTTGAAAGGTCCTTGGGAAGTTGGGAACAGGAAGGCAGGACTTGCATTCAGATTTAACACAGTATTAATCTCTGTAATTATTCAACATTTGGTACTGGAATACAATTCCGAAAGATGAAAAATAGCTCCATCTGCTCAAACAACCTCTGCCTCCTCCATTTCTTATTTCCATTTTTTGTTTTTACCCCCCTTTTATTGTGTCACTGTAGCCAAAATTGCCAGCCAGAATTTTCTTGTTGCCAAGACAACACAGCAAACCGAGATAGAATCAGAAAGCATCTGGAAGTAAAAATCAAATGAATTATAAAATAACATGCTTTTAGGTGGTTTCATGTATTGTGTAATTATGTTTTTTTTGTGTATTTGTGTAATTATTTCCCCAATGTTATGAACATCAATAATTCATAAAATGAATGAAAATGCATTTGCAGCCAGGAAATTCCCATCATTCCCTCATTCCCAGAATTGATTTACTACATTGCTTATTTATCATACTCTATATTATATGATGCATTTAATTGTAATCTGATGCATGTTCAAATGAAATAAAACCATTACCACTCTATTAGTAGAATACAGTGGAATCTCTGGTTAAAAATTTATTCTGGGATGATTCTGGTTTTGCTCCGGTTTCCTCCCACATTCCAAAAACATGCTAGGCAAAATTTGTGCGTACATTTTTGACCATAGGACTGGAGGATTATATGATCGTGATTGATGTTTGTGAGAAATTTCAGGGCGATTATGGGGAGTGGAGTATCTAAAAAAAATTTTTTCGTAAGATTTGCTTAGGTTTCATGTGATGTGCGGAGGTTTCACGTCACATGTGAGAGTGGTTCAACCTGTGGAGCGCAATTTTAGAGAGGTATTATCTTGTATAATTTTAGGATCTTCCAAAAACATGCTAGGTTAATTAGCGACTCTAAATTGTCCATAGGTATGAATGTATGAATGTTACTGAGAAGTGCGCATGAAGGCATCCAAATGAAATCTATACTAACATAACAATATAAATGTCTTCCTGGAAGTAATCGGTAAATCAGGGAGCTAGTTAGCATAATAGCTGATTACGCAATGAAGGGCTTGTTAACTATTTTGAGTGTTGCTAGTGTGGTAATGGTTTAATTTATTTTGTTAAAATTGCACGGTGTACGAGTGGTTAGCACGCAGGCCTCACAGCTAGTAGACCCGAGTTCAATTCCACCATATGTTATTTCTTTGAAGCTAGCTGAACTGAGGTCTTCAGAAGACATATTTTTGACTGCATTGGGGCTGCATGGCGTAAAAGTGGTTGGTGCGCAGGCCTCACAGCTAGGACACCTGAGTTCAATTCCACTTTTCGGCTATTTCTGTGTGGAGTTTGCATGTTCTCCCGTGCATGCATGGGTTTTTTCCGGTTTCCTCCCACATTCCAAAAACATGCTAGGTTAATTAGCGACTCCAAATTGTCCATAGGTATGAATGTGAGTGTGAATGGTTGTTTGTCTATATGTGCCCTGTGATTGGCTGGCGACCATTCTTGCCCGAAGACAGCTGGGATAGGCTCCAGCACCCACGCGACCCTTGTGAGGATAAGCGGTAGAAATGAACTTCCGGGTCATTCGACTATAGAGGTTGCAATGTTTTGAATTAGAATTTGGCCCTGAGGAGAATATGATCTAATATGACACCATGGGATAGTCCTACATATAGAATGTGCACTCAAGTCTTTCTCTTCCTTTTGTGGCTCAGATGCAGGATAATGAGACCCAGGTTCTAGAGGTAAATCAGGGATGACACACTGTTCTGGATCTCCCTGGTGTGTATGCGTGTGTGCATCTAATGACAGTAATCCCACTCGCACTGTACACAGCCTGTCATGATGTCTACTGAGCGTGGATTTTCTACGTGGCGCGCAGTCTTTTTGGTGGCTGGGTGACAACTTACTCGAGATGCTCCATGCACCTCCTGAAGCCTATTTAATAAGCCGGATCCTCCTATATCGTGCTAGCCCTCTGGCCTCTCTTTGATTGCCTGCTCCTCTGGCCTGGCCTTGGTGGCGTCTCCATGTGGGCGTGCCATTGGCTGTAGTCATTGGGTACATCCATCAAAAAACCCACCCACCTATACAACCTTTCTAACCAGCATGAAGACTTGCCTGGACATCCTCTCGTGAGGGCTGATATTTTTTTAGACCCGGGTTCCTGCCCTGCGTCCTCCATCTAATCCTCTCTTCACTGCACCCATCTGTCTCTTTGCCTTCACAGACAGTAAAAGCATGCTAAGGCCCCTTCTTCTCTCGCTGTGTGCTTGTGCTGCCCTTTCCTGCACATTGTGCCGCGTTTCACCATTAATAAGATGGCTTTCCTGTGTGCCGTGTACCAAAACAAAAAGTTGCACATGGGAATCAGGAATAGTCATTAAAAGCGTTGCCTCCTGTGCCAGGAGAGCTTTTTTAACCAGCTTATTAAATGTAGATCAACAGTTGTGTTCCATAGAAGCGGGTCAACAGTATGTGTCCATCATCTTTTTTTAACCAACTACAAAACAACATATAAACGTATATTTGTACGAGTTCGCCATAAATGCATCACATGTACTTCTACTGAGACTGGGGCTAAAATAATTATTTTCTGAGTTAATTAATCTGAAGCTTATTGTTTCAATTAATCAAGTGACCAGTTGCAATGTGAAACAAACATATTTTGGTTTGGGATCGAGTGTCAATAAATCAGAAAAGACATAAGAATGTTTTTCCAAAGTCAAAGCTGATGTGTGTGAATATTTCGTTTTGCCTAAAACACAAAGATAATCTGATTTCATGGATGGCTGAGGAAATTAGAAAATATTCATATCTGAGAGGCAGAAACCAGAGGATATTTACATTTTTAAATGAAAAAACGAATAACTGAATACCAAAATACTTGTCGATTAAATCATGGATTGATTAATTCATTGATTAATTGTTGCAGATGAATTGTTGAGCCAGTGTTTTTTTCTTTTTATTTCAAGATGGAACTGTCATGTCCAAATACGTATGACCGTCCTCTACATATTACTCCTCTCATTTTCTACCGCTTATCCTCACGAGGTCACCAGCCAATCACAGGGCACATATAGACAAACAACCATTCACACTCACATTCATACCTATGGACAATTTGGAGTCGCCAATTAACCTAGCATGTTTTTGGAATGTGGGAGGAAACTGGAGTACCCGGAAAAAACCCACGCATGCACGGAGAGAACATGCAAACTCCACACAGAGATGGCCGAGGGTGGAATTGAACTCCAGTCTTGTAGCTGTGAAGCCTGCGCAGTAACCACTCGTCCACTGTGCAGCCCATTGTTCAACTAATCATGCTCAAATTTTACAAACTCTAACTTTACCTACCAAATGTTGTGATAATCGGCGGTCAAGTGGTTAGCACGCAGACCTCACAGCTAGGAGACCAGGGTTCAATTCCACCCTCGGCCATCTCTGTGTGGAGTTTGCATGTTCTCCCCGTGCATGCGTGGGTTTTCTCCGGGTACTCCGGTTTCCTTCCACATTCCAAAAACATGCTAGGTTAATTAGCGACTCCAAATTGTCCATAGGTATGAATGTGAGTGTGAATGGTTGTTTGTCTATATGTGCCCTGTGATTGACTGGCAACTAGTCCAGGGTGTACCCCGCCTCTCACCCAAAGACAGCTGGGATAGGCTCCAGCACCCCCGCGACCCTCGTGAGGAAAAAGCGGTAGAAAATGAATGAATGAAAAAAAAATTATAAAAAAAAACTTAATCTATATTAGGAAAGCAGGAAGTGAACAAATGTAACAGTTACTGATTGTAAAAGTACCAGATGGAGGGGTAGGATTTAATAAGCTTTGCTTCTTCCTACTCCTTTTGGACATGTGGATGGACATTATGTGATGCATTCAATTGTAATCTGATGCATGTTCAAATGAAATAAAACCATTACCATTGTTTTATTTAAAAATGTGTTGTTTTTTTAAATGACAATATTCAATACTTTGGTACTCCACATTATAGGACAGATAACGTTTGATGAATGCTGTATATCTGCCCACGTGTCCTACATGCTGGAAGGGCTGGCTTTAGAGGTGCTGAAGGTCACTGTCCCCCCCCCCCCCCCTCCTCTCTTCCTGTAAGCAATCAGGATAAAAGCTCTCCCGCTTGTGAGGAAGTGCTCCCGTTTTAATGGAACATCTTGGAAATTAAAGACAGCTACTATGGAGAATCCTTCATGCCAATGTCAGCTTTCATTTTTATTAAGATGTCTGGGTTATTGGGGACCATAAATGTGAGAGTTAAAGGCTTGGCTTTTATTACGGGGGTGCAACACATGCCATGGGATTTTAAATGCAAGACACCACCAATAGCAAACAGTGCAACACCTTAAACTATGCTGCGGGAGAAGCATAGTTGTCAGCAAAGTTCATAATCCGTGTCAACGATAGCCTCGTTGATTAACGAAACAGGATTACACATATTGAAATATTTAATATATAATCATAATATTTTTAAAGGAGGAACCTAATGGCATTTCTATGATAAGTACAGTATCTTCTGATTACTGAATATGTAAGCGCTGTATTATACTTTACAATTTTGTTGATTTGGAAGGAATCACAGAGGTTTTAGTGAGAGTGACTTAAGCGTGATGTAATAGCTGACACACATTTTCATGCCTCTTATGATAAAAAATGAACAAAACAATCCGATATTACCCACCGGCAATTTTGGTGTGTTCGATGCCAAATTATGACAGATGAGAAAAGTCTCTTTGAATAAAATAACCGTGATTCACTTCATTGTGAAAGTATTAATTGTTCATTTGATTCGCGACTCTGAAATATTGATATTATTTGAGCTTATAAGTCTGATTGACCTCCTAAGCTTTTTCCGACAGTTGTCCCGTTAATCCAAATGTGTTGTCACTGTCACTTGTGTAAATTATGAGCATTTGTGTAATAAATAAAAACTGTCAAACCGATAATGCCAAATTTGACGGACTTGCTTCAGAATGTCATTATCATGGAAGTCATTTTTTATTATGATGTAATTTTTACATTATTGGGGGAGACAACAGAAGCATTTTTCCCAAGTAATATTCCAGTCGACATACTGATACTGATACCATATGCTGCAATGCAGTTAAATTTATAGTACATATATTGTAGAATTCAGAGAATGGTAATGGTTTTATTTCATTTGAACATGCATCAGATTACAATTGAATGCATCACATAATCAGTTCACAGTTCCACATGTCCAAAAGGAGTAGGAAGAAGCAAAGCTTATTAAATCCTACCCCTCCATCTGGTACTTTTACAATCAGTAACAATTACATTTGTTCACTTCCTGCTTTCCTAATATAGTTAAAGTTTTTTTTCTGTAAAAAAAATTCATTTAAATGTTATTTTTTTAATTATTTATTATTATTTATTTAATTTTATTTTTGTCACTTACCGAAGTACGAGGTGATATGACCATACAGTGAATCAATCAATATGTGATTAACTATCATTGACTTTGTAGATGTTATTACATTTGTTCACTTCCTGCTTTCCATAATACAGTTTAAGGTTTTTTTTGTTTTTTTTTTAATACTGCACCTCATACCGAAGTACAAGGTGATATGACCATACAATGACATAATGGGTACCATAATAACTGTCAATATAGTGATATATATATATAGCACATCATGACTGGTTGGATTACATTTTTAGGTAATTGGTTATTTTTAGCCTCATGCATTATTTTAGCTGTTTGAAGATGAACTATATCAGCAAGTATTTGTGATTTTAGAAATAATGAGTAAGTATGTTCTCTGTAGGCGCCATTATGAATTATCCTTACTGACCTTTTTTGCAGTACATTTAGCGAGTGAGGATTGCTTTTATAGTTATTAGCCCATATTTCCACACAATAAGTAAGATATGGTAGAACCAGAGAGCAATAAAGAGTGTGGAGTGATTTCTGATTGTATCACAATGCTGTTTATTTCCCTTATTACGACTAATGTCTCTACTTGCAATGCAAGTGAAATTCGACTCAAAGTGCATAATATTTCTCTGTGTAATGGGATTCTAATGAACACCACCTGCATGAGTTCAACGACATGAACAGACGTCCCTGCAAGGCTCCACATGTGAATTAATAGCACACGTCCGGGGGAGTGACAGCCGCATTGTTCCTGGCATGTATTTAAATCACGGACATATACGGGACAGAAATAAGACCGACAACAATGTTATTGGACCTCAAATCAATCTGCCTTTGTAAATCATGCTGATACAGTTGTGGGATTTAAAACCGACGTTCCAGTGAGCTTCCAACCAATGCCACGTTTGGTTTTTACAGTCCCAAACCAGTTTTTCTAGGGTTTTGCAGGCTTTTTGGGGGGGATTCTTGCACCCTGATGCATCTGATTTAAACGAATCAAGCAGCATATGCTTTATTTGCATATTAAACTCAAGTGTGACCGATTTGGAAAACAAACAAACCAAAGGTTCCCTCATTGTTCTGCTGTGTCGTCCATAAGTAGTTTACCCTCGCTTTTGTTGAGAACACAGAGGAACCGTTCAATCAGGGTGATTTCTACTGTGTAAATGAGAAATGACGAGAGATTATCATCACGTTTCTGGATCAATGTAAACAAGGTAGGGAGAACGTGGGTGGATGATGTGCAGGGATGCGCATTTGATTGTTTCTCCTGTTGACGTGCCTGTTTGAGTGCTACTCACAGATATACGATATTCCATTGGCAATAAAGACAATGCCAAAATGGATTGGAAAAGGTTTCAAGGTTATGCATAATTCACAGGGACTGCTTGATTTGGCGTGAAATGGCCCCCCTGGATGGTCGTATAAACTCCATCCAGGGGGGCCTGTTGAAAAAACACAAAAATTGGTGCATAGGGAGATAACTTGTACATGTATTACTGTATTGTATTACTTATACCTCACATCAAAACACAGATGACTTTGCAGTGTACAGCCATCCATCCATTTTATATGTATTGTATTATATTATGTTATGTTATGTTATATTATTCATTTCATTTTCTACCGCTTTTCCTCACTCGGATCGTGGGTGTATGCTGGAGCCTATCCCAGCTGACTTCAGGCAAGAGGCGGGGTACACCCTGGACTGTGAGGTCTGTGCGCTAACCACTCGACCGCGGTGCCGCCGATATTATATTATTCATTCATTTTCTACCGCTTTTCCTCACTCGGATCGTGGGTGTATGCTGGAGCCTATCCCAGCTGACTTCAGGCAAGAGGCGGGGTACACCCTGGACTGGTCGCCAGTCAATTGCAGGGCACTAATTAATAAATCATTCTCTTTTATGGTTGAATATGGCCTATTATTATTTTAAAAATGCAATCTTCAAGCATATAAATGGCTAAATTAATTAAAATACAGATATAAGGCATTAAAAAGACACATTCAAAGAGGATGGTCTTACGGCAACTATGGAAGCCCGGGAGGAGCAGAAGTTAAAGGATAAAATAAAGCAATATATACAAGGAAAGCAATGAAAATAGAGTAAACAAGATAAGAAAAATAAATAATTGAGATAAAATTCACACAATTACTAAATAATAATAAATTCACACATTTAGAAAATAAATAATACAGTGCATTTTTTAACTCCGTTACACAATTGCACAACGATGAGCCAATTCAAGAAACAATACAAGCAGTTGATGTTTGCTAAATACAAGGATGTGTTATATATATATATCACTATATGGACACTTACTATGGTACCATTATGTCATTGGATGGTCTTATCACATTATTAAAAAAAAAAAAAAAACTTAAACTGTATTATGGAAAGCAGGAAGTGAACAAATGTAACAGTTACTGATTGTAAAAGTACCAGATGGAGGGGTAGGATTTAATAAGCTTTGCTTCTTCCTACTCCTTTTGGACATGTGGAACTGTGAACTGATTATGTGATGCATTCAATTGTAATCTGATGCATGTTCAAATGAAATAAAACCATTACCATGCTCTTCTGTTATGTTGATTGACAGCGTACTATTTGGTTTAGTAGGACCAGGAAGCAAAACGCATTGACCACCCATAAACCTCACAGAGACACTAAATTATTGCTCTGAAATATTGACATGTAATGCAAGGTTAATATGAATGCTACCCCAAGTTAGCACATTGTACATTGTGGGAAAAGGGACCAGCAATTCATATAGTCAAAGGATGTATGGATGTTCTTCTATATCGCTGCCTGAACTTTGATATTACTGCTTGCTTTGACCTTTGAAAATAACACGAAAATTTGCTCTCTGAAGTGAGACCCACGAGGAGTGAACCCTTCCATATTGTCCTCTCTCACCACAGGATGTGATCCATCCACAACCCGACTGCATTTTCTGTTGCCTGCTATTGACAGCAGACTTTTGACATCAAATGAAGGCAGATTGCTTTAGCTGGGAATAGGAAAGATAGCTGTATAGAACATGTCTAGAATGGTATTCAAACACTGTGTGGCAGCCATTGTTGTGCAAATGCAATGTGCTTGAGAAAAAAAAAAAAAACTCGGGACAATTGTCAAATATTGAATACAAGACATTTCGGAGCTGTCAAAAGGGGTTCAACACCTCGACACTGTAAAGTTATATGAGCGTTTGGTGATTCAAACACAAAGTTTTTTGATTTGCCTGTTTGCTGAAAAGGTGTCTCTGCATGTCAAGGTGAGAAAAAAAAAACAGAGATACGCAAGATGAGAGATTGGGGACACGCCTTGTCAGGTGCAGGATTCTTCTACCTGAATTGACAAGAGTGATAATTAAAGGGGGGAGCATCTCTGTGGAGCAACAATGTTGGTATTTATTCCTGTTGAGGTCTGTCATGTATTGTGGCTGCCAGTTTGTGGAGAAGCTGACTGCTTCATGAGTGGCTGATGTGACATTTGTGGTCACTAGTGACTTTATATGGGAAGAGAGGGAAATGGCCTTCCTGACATAATTCCTAGCTTTTCAGCTTGAAAGTCTATCAGAGACGACAAAAACGAAAAAAAAACCTTAAACTGTATTATGGAAAGCAGGAAGTGGACAAATCTAACTTTAGTTAGTTTGTCATTGGTTTTTGTTCGGCGGAATAGTGGTTAGCACACAGACGTCACATCTAGGAGACCAGGGTTCAATTCCAACCTCGGCCATCTCTGTGTGGAGTTTGCATGTTCTCCCCGTGCATGCAGGGGTTTTCTCCGGGTACTCCGGTTTCCTCCTACATTCCAAAAACATGCTAGGTTAATTAGCGACTCCAAATTGTCCATAGGTATGAATGTGAGTGTGAATGGTTGATTGGCTGGCCACCAGTCCAGGGTTTACCCCGCCTCTCACCCAGAAGACAGCTGGGATAGGCTCCAGCACCCCCGCGACCCTCGTGAGGAAAAAGCGGTAGAAAATGAATGAATGAAGTCTATCAGAGAAGTCAGATAGGATAAATTGGCATATTTTCAAAATTGTCATACTCATATTCACACCTAACAATATGGAGTATTTAACCTTTTCCGGACTGTAGGACCCATGTAATCTCCACACAAAAGGACCAAAACAGCTCATTACGATTAATGCATTATTCAATGAAAAATTAAGCAAAATCTTGAGTAAATTTCAAAAGAATGGACAAAAAAAAAATATATATATATATATATATATATATATATATATATAATATAATAATTCCCTTCTGTGTTGTCCATCTGATGGAGTCAGCTTTACCGAACCCTGGCCAGAGAAGAGCAGAGAAATGGACAATTGATCAATTGAGTCTGGCTCGGTTGGCCGCAGGTACTAGAAGCTATAAAAGTGAAGCCATAGGTGCTAAACAATCACACTCATGGAGAAAGTAGCAAGTGGTTGAAATGAGTGCTTTAGTAAATCAGTGGTTTTTGGGTTCCAAAGCACTTTCCCTAATTTATCCTGTTGCTGCAAGAACCTATCCCACCCTGGGATAGGTTCGCACCCGAGACTGTTTTCCAGTTAATCACAGCACACATGAAAATAAGTTCACTAGTTATAAATACATTCAAACAGACAATTCTGGCGAGTTTTGAAAAGATTTTGGTGAAAGATTCACGTCAGCGTTTGACTCTGGAATTAGATGGCAGTAACTACACCTCATTTTAGCACCGAAATGACGCACCAAATATCGACTTTTTATCGAGTTTTTCAGTCACCTTAGTACTGTTTATGTGGGGAGTGGTTGGGAGTTTTCATGACTGAGTTTTTTTAGCTATATGCTAACTGTCATCTGTGCATATGAAATATTCACGTCAACGTTTGACTCTGGAATTAGATGGCAGTAACTACACCATATTTTGGCACCGAAATGAGGCACCAAATATCGACTTTTTATCGAGTTTTTGAGTCACCTTAGTACCGTTTATGTTGGGAGTGGTTGGGAGTTTTCATGCCTGACTTTTTTAGCTCTATGCTAACTGTCATCTGTGCAGGTGAAAGATTCACATCAACGTTTGACTCTGGAATTAGATGGCAGTAACTACACCTCATTTTGGCACCGAAATGACACACCAAAATATCGACTTTTTATCAAGTTTTTCAGTCACCTTAGTACTGTTTATGTTGGAAGTGTTTGGGAGTTTTCATGACTGAGTTTTTTAGCTATATGCTAACGGTCATCTGTGCAGGTGAAAGATTCACGTCAACGTTTGACTCTGGAATTAGATGGCAGTAACTCCACTTCATTTTGGCACCGAAATGACGCACCAAATATCGACTTTTTATCGAGTTTTTCAGTCACCTTAGTACCATTTATGTTGGGAGTGGTTGGGAGTTTTCATGACTGAGTTTTTTAGCAAAATGCTAACTATCATCTGTGCAGGTGAAAGATTCACGTCAACGTTTGACTCTGGAATTAGATGGCAGTAACTACACCTCATTTTGGCACCAAAATGAGGCACAAAAATATCAACTTTTATCGAGTTTTTCAGTCACCTTTGCACCGTTTATGTTGGGAGTGGTTGGGAGTTTTCATGACTGAGTTTTTTTAGCTATATGCTAACTGTTATCTGTGCAGGTGAAAGATTCAAATAAAAATTATGGAATTAGACGGCAGTAACTACACCTCGTGCTAGCTATGCTAACTATGCTAACTGTCATCTGTGCAGGTGAAAGATTCACATCAACGTTTGACTCTGGAATTAGATGGCAGTAACTACACCTCATTTTGGCACCGAAATGAGGCACCAAATATCGACTTTTTATTGAGTTTTTCAGTCACCTTGACACTGTTTATGTTGGGAGTGGTTGGGAGTTTTCATGATGTCATGAAGGAACAATGGCTTTCCTCACAGGTTAACGGAGCCCACCATGTAAGCAGGCTTCGCTATACATCTTAAAATAAAAATTATGCAGCCTTCGGAGTTTGGTAATTTTAATATCGCACTGTACCTGTAGCCACTTCTGCAAACGGTCACTGGCAGCTTGAGCGACATTTGGCCACACGGCTGCCTCAGCAATACTCCTCGAGACAATACAAGAGGAGCCATCTGGTGATGCAGCACAGAGATTGCCTTTGGAATCTAAATCACAAGTGATGAACGAGGTGATGGCAGGCTGCGCGGTCTCTTGACGACCTGTAATCCCCCAGGTGAAGACTTTTTAAAGTCATTAGTTCAGGTGGATGCTATCCGCCAATCATCCTTGATTAATTATCGTCGAGAGTGCATTCATACACCCCCTAATGGACAGTGACAGTAGTGGAGGAGGTGGCAGCTGCTTCAAGGCTCTGCCCTGACGTACTTTGATCCTGTTAGGCTTTAGATCAATTAAACCAATAGCGGCATCATATTACAGAGCACGAGGTCGCGTCTGTTTCCTGTCTTGATTGGTCTAATGGCGTGATGGAGATGTCTGGCTGTCGTTGTGTCTCACAATTTTCCCTAATCTCAGAGGCATTTTCCTTACCTCGTTTCTCTCTCTACATCTGAAAGCATTTTCCTTCTCATTGCAGCACCCCCCCACCCAACCCCTCCATCTTCTCTTTCGCTCTCTCCATCTCTCACTCTTCTCATCCTCTCTCTCTGGCACGGGTGTAAAGCATCCATTATAGAGCCATGCATGGGTGTCTGTGTGAGCGGGAGAGAGCGACTTGGCACTGCTTCGGCCCCACCTGCAGAGGAAGCACCGACAGCTGAGCACCGGGGGCCCAGTTCAATCCCACCTCCCCCCTCTCCACCTCCTCTTCCTCCACCCATCTCAGCATCTACACTGACCTCCCTCCTCCTCCTCCTCCTCCTCCTCTCACACCTTCTCTGTCTCTCGCTTTCCATCTCACTCTCGCTTTGTTCCGCACAAATCTCTCACATTTCTTTCTCCTAACACGTTTTTTTTCCTCTCTTTGACACATTAACATTTTTATACTGTATGTTTTTCATTTCACAATTTTAATGCGCTGCGCTTGTTAAATCCGTGTGACATCTTTCAGCATGCGAGCTGCAGAACTCCGTGTCGTGAATCCGTTTCCGTGATTGTCCGCCAGATGAACGACCACGGTGTAATTAGCTGACCTTTGCCCGTTCGTGATGACCACGAGTCTTGTTTGCTTGTTGTTTGCTGGCAGCTCACCTCTTCAGTGACCGTGCATCTGTTTTCTCTGCGCTCAAGGTGCTCGGCGCCTTTGAATGCAAATGGATGCTGTGAACACCGTGGCGGAGGGTATATGAAGAGAGAGAGTAGCCGCTGTTCTTTTTCACAATTTCACAGTTTTCAACCGCATGTGATGCATAAGCAGCTTCCTAAATGAAGCTTCCTAGGAAAGGAAAAACGGTTTTGAATTGTTGTGTTTTTTTGTACTGTTGACTAGGGATGTCACAAGAGCCCAAGTGAAAAGATTTCTCATTCTGAAAAACTCTTGGGATAATGAAAAAATAAACTAATCACACGATTAATCATGTGATTGATCACGCTTTTAATCATATGAGTAACTGTGTGATTAATCGTGATTAATCACGTGATTGATCATGCTATTAATCACGTGATTGATCATGCTATTAATCATGAGTGACTGCGTGATTAATCATGTGATTGATCATGCTATTAATCATGAGTAACTGTGTGATTAATCATGATTAATCGCGTGATTGATCACGCTATTAATCATATGAGTGACTGTGTGATTAATCATGTGATAGATCACGCTATTAATCATATGAGTAACTGTAATTAATCATGTTTAATCATGTGATTGATCCCGCTATTATTCATATGAGTGACTATGTGATTAATCATGTGATTGATCACGCTTTTAATCATATGAGTAACTGTGTGATTAATCCAGATTAATCATGTGCAAATTTTGCAAATTTCCCCACTGAGGGACGAATAAAGGCATATCTTATCTCTTATAGGCATATCTTATGTGATTGATCACGCTATTAATCATATGAGTGACTGTGTGATTAATCATGTGATTGATCATGCTATTAATTGTATTAATAACTGCGTGATTAATCAGGATTAACCACACCATTGCTCGCCTTGACAGGTGATTAATTGCACAATTAATTATGTTATTAATCATGTTTGCATAATTAATCATATGATTAATCACAATACCAAAAAACCTCGCTCAGCTTCAAACAGGCATCAAAGGGTTCCCACTGTGCATTGGTTCAGCACCTATACAATACATGCTTCATGCAACATCTTCCATAGAACAGCAAACAGTGACCTCTTTCATATGACCTTGTGTCAGTCATACACAAGTGTGTGGGGGGGGGGGGGGGGCGCAGCGCATAACGTGTTGGTGTAAGGTGTAACGTTGAGTGTCCAGTGGGTTGTAGTCACGGTTCAGTGGTTTAGGGAGTGAATGCTCATCTGGTGGAGAATGTAATGTATACCTTCACCACTTCACCACTTCACCACTTCACCAAGGGCCACAATTCCTGTTCAGAGAATCACATCCTCCTCATCACAACTGGATCACTTAGCATTATTTGTCTTCACAGAGCAAAAAAGTGATTTTCATGAGGAGCAATGCAAGGCAATGTAGTAGAAGCTTGGAGGGAAATATTAATAATGAGCAAGGTGAGCCCATCAACACAAACCCAATTTATTCAAATATGATAGCAGCATAAAAGGCAACAAAACCAACTTGCCCACCTCAAACATATCCACCTGACCCAGTTTTCCCATCTGGGGGAAAAAATATATATAAATCAAGATGCAGAGCCTTTTGTCCTGACAGTCAATGTTTGGTCGGCAAAGTAAATACAAACTGGGTAAAATTGTGTACGTTCACAGAAAATCAGTATTTCAAGAAATGGTGCTCGTTTGAATTCCCTGATTTCTTCCTGATGCCTATGAAGACATTGTTTTGTGTTTTGTCTTATGGCATGAGTTGTTGTGAGTTGTTGACTCAGTTTGAAAGATGTAGCTTTTCTACTTGTGAAATAAACACTTTAGCCATACCGAAACGTGGTCACCTAACATTATACAGCCGAGTATGAGCACAAATGAATATATATCCAGCAGAACTACTCAAAGGGAAAATACAGTGTATGAAAAGGCACGCTGCACTGGAGAAACATCATTCCTATTATGTTGTTGTTGCGGGTCTATGTGGGTGTGTTTGAACGAATGGAAAGCACAAAGGCCATCTGGCTCTCTGTGTATTACTGTGTGATCATGCCGTCACATCAGAAACCTGTCTGCCACGATGATCCACGAGGAGTTCAAATACATTAGCTTTCTAAGGGAAATTTGCATCTTTGGACCACAAAGAATCCACAAGCGTGTTTGCTTTTTTATGACATGACAGCCCTACCTAACATACTCTTATATCATACATTGTATGATATTACGCTACTCTGACATAACAAATATAGCAAATTGCCCATCTAGAATAATATGTTTTTGAATTAAAATGTCAATTTCTAGAGCATTAATCTTACAGTTTATTGAGTTTGAGCAGAAGTTGGCTTTCAAAGTTAGTAAGATAAGATAAGATATGTCTTTATTCGTCCCTCCGTGAGGAAATTTGCTGTCGTAGAGTTCAACCTTGTTGACTTTGCAGTGACCAGCGGTTCCAGAGATGCTCACAGTCGACTGAGGAAGGCTTGGCTGTGGTGTCATGATGTCGCTTCTGTCAACAAAAATATCACAAAATAATCATAATACAACCCACCTCTTTCACACAGATGTCCGCTAAAGTGAGATTGCATCTCTATTTACATTCAAACAGATTGTCATTTTCATTTCCCATAAAAAATTTGCATTGAGCAGTTAGTTTATTAGTTTATTTATAAATTGGACTGCTGTACGCTCATAAAATACATTGCCTGTGCACTTATGTGTTTATTATTATTGTCATGATGTAGCAAACTATAGCAGGTACAGTCCACTTATCCATTCCACATTGCCATGCACCAATATATTTTTGCTAATTATGCTGTTGGCTTATTTGAGAATATGTTGTTAAAAAATGAGCATCACATTACTGTATGTGTATTTCCTCAAATAATACGGCAAATCTTATGTGGTGTTTTTGTGTTGATATGAATTACTGTAGCTTTTGACATCGAGAGAATGAAAAGAATCACCAAAACAACCATAGTTGTATATCCAAGGAATATTGGAAAGTATAAATTTCAAGCAGAAATGAAGAACATTGGACATTGAAAGATGCATTCAATGCATCGGATTGTGTGGGGAAAAATGTGTTTTTTGCTGGAAAATTCTACAACAATGGTCCCGTTACCGTGCATGTGTGGGTTTTCTCCGGGTACTCCGGTTTCCTCCCACATTCCAAAAACATGCTAGGTTAATTAGCGACTCCAAATTGTCCATAGGTATGAATGTGAGTGTGAATGGTTGTTTGTCTATATGTGCCCTGTGATTGGCTGGCAACCAGTCCAGGGTGTTCCCCGCCTCTCGCCTGAAGACAGCTGGGATAGGCTCCAGCACCCCCGCGACCCTCGTGAGGAAAAAGCGGTAGAAAATGAATGAATGAATTAACTCCTTTGGTGGGCTGCATGGTAGTCAAGTGGTTAGCGCACGGACCTCACAGCTAGGAGACCAGGGTTCAATCCCACCCTCGGTCATCTCTGTGTGGAGTTTGCATGTTCTCCTTATGCATGCGTGGAAAAGCGGTAGAAAATGAATGAATGAATGGTTCTGTTAGTTGAATACTTGATTGGGAACACCGAGTGCTGAATGCGCAGGCCACAAACCTAGGAGACTTGGGTTCGATTCCCCGCTTGGGCATCTTTGTGTGGAGTTTGCACATTCTCCCCGTGCATGGGTGGGTTTACTTCGAGTACTCCGGTTTCCTCCCACATTCGAAAACATGCTAGGTTAATTAGCGACTCCAAATTGTCCATAGGTATAAATGTAAGTTGAATGTTTGTCCCCTAAATACAGCTGGGATAGGCTCCAGCATGCCCGCAACCCTTTGTGAGGATAAGCGGTTCAATCATCAATTTATAATCAGTAACTGTTACATTTGTTCACTTCCTGCTTTCCATAATACAATTTAATTTTTTTTGTTTTTTTTTAATGATGTACCTCGTACCGAAGTACAAGATGATATGAGCATCCAATAACATAATGGGTACCATAGTAAGTGTCAATATAGTGATATATATAGCACATCATGACTGGTTCAAGACTCTTCATCCTTGTATTTAGCAAACATCAACTGCTTGTATTGTTTCTTGAATTGGCTCATCGTTGTGCATTGTTTGAGTTCCTTACTTAAAATGGATGAATGTTATGAATCTTTGATGAAATTGTCAAGCCGAGTCAAGTTACGTAACTCGAGTCCACACCTCTGGTACTTCCTAAACTACTATAATTATACTGTGATGAGTTAATGAGCCACAGTCACTAATTCATTGTTGTCTTTGACATTTTATAATTCTTCTTTTTAAAACCTGCCCAACTTGATATCAAACCCAAAACTAACTCGAGCAGCAAGAAAAAGAAAGGAAACTTTGTAAATGATACCATTTCAGTCTATTAGCCGGAGGCTTTTGTGAATGTGCATAAGGAAATGCTGAGAATGAGTTTGCTGACAAAGCAGAGCGATGAAGTGGATCAGAAACAAGTTCCGTTCCCGTCTGTTCGATGACAAGTAAGAGGAGCGAATGCAGCAGTGAAACCAAGAGAAGATTAAAGACAAACACCAGAAAGAAAGTGTTTCCTCAAACTTGTTCATAATGAACTCTTTAGTATTCCGTACAGACGCACGAGTATCTGTGTGAAGAAATTGCAGAGTACTCCAAACTTTTTGCACCTAAGCTCATTCGACTAATTGCGGCAAAGTGAATAAATGCAGGCTCTCAAAAACACTTTCAAGCATCATTCATGTAAAGCATACTTCTTTCTCTTCCTCTCCTTGTGGTTAAAGTGTCTGTTGAGCAAAGTTAGTCATACTCTAAGGCAGGGGTCTGAAACATGCAACACTAGTTTGAGGCCCCTTTTTCTGGGTACATCATGTACCCAGAAAAAATGATTACGTTTGATTAATGTTCATGTTAAAGGTTAAATAACTGTTAATAGTTATCCTCCCTATCTGTGTGGAAGTGGTAATTTTTTGGCTATTTATGTTTATAGGAAATAACTTGAAGGCTACCGTTTAGGTCGCTAGCTCTCTAGCTTGGGAGTTAGCATGTGTCTCAAGACCCTGCAGTTGCGCAATATGTTGTAAATAAAAAGAGTATAAATGTGACTATAGTCGTGTTTTGTCATGTCTACAGGGCTCTAATAATGCTTTGTTCATTTTAATCTGAAAAAAATAATTTGTCTACCCACCAACTATATGTGGTTTCTTAAGTTTTTATTATTTGTTGTTTTATTATTATTATTATTATATTTATTTATTTATTACTGATAGATTGATTTTCTTTATTCTTGATTTGTTTATTTATTTTTCACATTATTTTGTGTAGAAAAATAAAAAGTAAGATATTTGAGAACAGCGGAACGTTTTATCAGAGCTTTTTTGTAGAAAATTGGAACCAAAGCAAAGTTTTTTTTAATTTTTTTGTTTTTAATAGATGTTGTTTTTAATAATTTTCTTTGTTTTTAATTTTTTTTTTTTTTTTTTTTGGGAAAACAGGATGCAGCCCAGTCTCACCCAGACCCGAGCTCCAGTGGCCCCCAAGTAAATTGAGTTTGAGACCCCTGATGTAAAGCATACTTCTTTCTCTTCCTCTCCTTGTGTTTAAAGTGTCTGTTGAGCAAAGTTAGTCTTACTCTAAGGTGACCTACATGGATGCCTCAGCGTTTAACTCAAAGAAATACTGCTTTTTTTACAGGCCTGAGATAATGCTGCATCATGTTTTTATGACTAGTCATCACTCTTAAAATGTTTCTGCCTGCTTAAGTGAAGGCTGTTTGAGAGTAAGCATCCTCTGCGGTATTTCAGATGTGAGCAAACCATTAATCTTGATCAATGCTCGCCTTTCTGTCTCTCTCTCTCTCTCGCTCTCTCTCGCGCAACACCCTGGAGCATAATGACATGTACAAGTGCAACATTTCACCCAAATTGTCACAGTGATCTGTTGCTCGTGTAGGAATCCTGCATTCTGCTGTCATGCAGTGTTTATTTTCTAAGCACAGGACTCATAAAAATGTCTACTCTTGCCCGTTATGCTATTCGTACAGCTTCCCTTAGAGCCACTATCTAATTGGCGTCTTCACGGTCGTTTCCGTGACGCAGTCCTCCACAACGACTTTTTACGAGGCCTGTGAGTAACTGCCATTCCCTGCTTGGGTGTCTGTGTCTGTTCCCCCCATCGTGTCCCGGGACTCTGTTCGTCGAAGGCTTCATTAACTGGGAATGGGAGGTGGCATCAGAGAGAGAGAACAGCTGTTTAGCTAAGCGTGTGCATTGTTAGCCAGCCTCCTCCGTATGGCTAACTGCCGAGATCAGTCCCTGAGCTTCTAATAGAATGCTCATTAGAAGAGAGAGGAGGGTGAGTGGATGGGGGAAACAGCGCCACTGTGCAGCCTCGACCGCTCCTCCTCTCCCTCTGGTATCTATTAAACAGCTGAATAGAACAAACCATCCGTCTGTGGATGCACCTCGTATTGAACTCTGACCCCGGCACCCTGGAAAAAAACAGTTCCTGTATGCTTAGCTGAGTTCTCCTTGGAGACAGACACTAGAAAGTGTGATAGCAAACCTGCTTCACACCCTCACAGGTACAAGAATATGCAAGATTTTCAAGCATCGACATCCCATAAGACAGGCCGTGATACCTTATGTTTTAAGGCCCTCAAGATAGAATCTGTGTGTGTTAAGACAATCCCCCTCCAGCACTGCTGTGTTCAAGTCTCCAAACAGTGTAGACGGTGCTGCATTAATTTGTCAGGAAGCCAAAAGCACAAGTGTGTTTCCCCGTGTCACAACTGATGAAGACAGTAAGGACGATGGAAAGCTGTGACACCGAGAGATGCCACAGTGAATATTTAAATTGCGCTCTTGGGAACAGCAACATATCAGAGCCAAAAATAGGCTTTTTGCTGTGGCAGAAAAATACCCCTGGCTTGATTTCACTTACACTGAAAGAGTTGAGATTTCCTTGTATGCAAAGTGCCGGTGCACAAATATGGAGTCGATTTGGGTCATCAGTGTGATGCTGAACGGAGTTGTCTTTTAGGTTTTTGGTTGACAACACATCTGCAGTTTCTCCTGTCAGGTAGAAGATTTCCTCTCTAGTGCTTCCCAGAAAAATATACTGCAAAACAAAGTAGAAGGACACACTCACCGTGATGATATACTACAAGAGGATGATATCTGAGATATTGACTCTCGCAAATCAATGTACAGGAGCTCTCCGTGGTAGTGAATGAATGCGTATAGCAATCAGATGAAGATTCGGCATGTATTTTATGCAAGTTATTCCAAAAAAAGCTGGTATCCTTCAGTTTTTAATCCCTGAAAACCGCACAATAACTAATACTACACAATGAATACCACCACTATATGAACATGGCTTTAATAAGCAATACAAATACTTAATAATAATGAGTAGAAATGAAAAATAGTAAACCATCATGGTATCAAAGTAATGAATCACCCAAATTCATTTAAAGACATTATTAAAGCGAATAAAATCCTACATAATCCTACAGAGAAGTATTAGACACCACGATACTAAATGTCTTGTCACAAATACGGATGTCACATTAAAGCATTAATTGCAAATAATTAATTCCAGTAATAAATAGTGCATTATTTTTTTGATTGCGTTAATCATGTAATTTAATGTGTAACTTTACTGAGTTCCCATTTTATTAAAATCTGTTTATGCATTTGGCTTTGTGTGTCGCTCCAAAGTTGTCTTCTGTCGTGGTTGATGCTGTTTTTGAAGACCTTTATACCGTCTTTTTCACTGTTCACTGATGGGAGGGCAAGGTGAGAAGCGGTCAGTAGCGGAGAGGAGACATGAAAATGGAGGACAATGTAGGAATTGTCGCTCCAAAGTTGTCTTCTACCATGGTTGATGCTGTTTTTGAAGACCTTTATACCGTCTTTTTCACTGTTCACTTATGGGAGGGCAAGGTGAGAAGCGGTCAGTAGCGGAGAGGAGACATGAAAATGGAGGACAATGTAGGAATTGTCGCTCCAAAGTTGTCTTCTACCATGGTTGATGCTGTTTTTGAAGACCTTTATACCGTCTTTTTCACTGTTCACTTATGGGAGGGCAAGGTGAGAAGCGGTCAGTAGCGGAGAGGAGACATGAAAATGGAGGACAATGTAGGAATTGTCGCTCCAAAGTTGTCTTCTACCATGGTTGATGCTGTTTTTGAAGACCTTTATACCGTCTTTTTCACTGTTCACTTATGGGAGGGCAAGGTGAGAAGCGGTCAGTAGCGGAGAGGAGACATGAAAATGGAGGACAATGTAGGAATTGTCGCTCCAAAGTTGTCTTCTACCATGGTTGATGCTGTTTTTGAAGACCTTTATACCGTCTTTTTCACTGTTCACTTATGGGAGGGCAAGGTGAGAAGCGGTCAGTAGCGGAGAGGAGACATGAAAATGGAGGACAATGTGAGAATTGTCGCTCCAAAGTTGTCTTCTACCATGGTTGATGCTGTTTTTGAAGACCTTTATACTGTCTTTTTCACTGTTCACTGATGGGAGGGCAAGGTGAGAAGCGGTCAGTAGCGGAGAAGAGACATGAAAATGGAGGACAATGTGAGAATTGTTGTTCCAAAGTTGTCTTCTGCCGTGGTTAATGCTGTTTTTGAAGACCTTTATACTGTCTTTTTCACTGTTCACTGATGGGAGGGCAAGGTGAGAAGCGGTCAGTAGCGGAGAAGAAACATGAAAATGGAGGACAATGTGAGAATTGTTGTTCCAAAGTTGTCTTCTGCCGTGGTTAATGCTGTTTTTGAAGACCTTTATACCGTCTTTTTCACTGTTCACTCCCGCTATGCAGCCTCTCCACCTCCATATTTCCGTGGGGATTCTATCATTCGACTTAGTGAAGGTTGAAGCACAATTTGGAGTCACCAATTAACCTAGCATGTTTTTGGAATGTGGGAGGAAACCGGAGTACCCGGAGAAAACCCACGCATGCACGGGGAGAACATGCAAACTCCACACAGAGATAGCCGAGGATGGAATTGAACTCAAGTGTCCCAGCTGTGAGGCCTGCGCACCAACCACTTTACGCCGTGCAGGCCCAGTGCAGTCAAAAAAATGTCTTCTGAAGACCTCAGTTTAGCTAGCTTCAAAGAAATAACATGGTGGAATTGAACTCGGGTCTACTAGCTGTGAGGCCTGCGTGCTAGCCACTTGTACACCGTGCAATTTTAACAAAATAAATTAAACCACTGCCACACTAGCAACACTCAAAAGAGTTAACCAAGCCCTTCATTGCGTAATCAGCTATTATGCTAACTAGCTCCCTGATTTACCGATTACTTCCAGGAAGACATTTATATTGTTATGTGAGTATAGATTTCATTTGGATGCCTTCATGCGCACTTCCCAGTAACATTACGTACACTTACATAATTGGATGTTATCCAACACGGGATTTTTTTTTTTTGCAAAAATCTATACTGAAAACCATTGTGATTATCAAACACCACCACCATACGTTGACGTGTACTGTATAGTATGTCCTTCTCGCCATGGCAGGTCCAGCTCCTGTGGGATTAACTGTTGCTAAAGGTTGGTCTGCGTAAATACTACCCCCCCCCCCTGTTTGACTCACCTCAAAGAGCAAACAAATACACACATCCACATGTTCAGCGTCCGTGTGTACGTGTAAGTCCACATATCCTCCCACTTCGGGGGGATTTCATGTGGCTACAGCTGTGCTCCTGCTGGCACGGGAAGCAAAGAAACACAACAGAGCCAGCGGAATATTACACATTATGTTACCGGGCAGACTGCAGTGGAAAGCGTTTTACTAAAGAAGAAACAAACAAAAACAATGGAAACGGTGCATTCTTTCCCATAACCAGGATATACGTAGCTTTTCTTTTTGTTTCCACCCCTGCCTAGTCGGGTGTGAATGTATAAGAAGTGTGTCCACTAATGCAGAAAGGCAATATCAACTCACACGACATAAAAGAGCACAAACAGCATCTTATACACACCACAAATACATTATGAAGGTACTATGTGGACAATGGTATTATTGAGACAAACCTCTTCAGACATCCATTCATCAATCAGGAGTTGGACTAGACCACTTAGATCCAGTTGAATATTAATTATTCATCTTCCCAAGGCTGAAAATTAATTTTTCAAGTTGGAAGCTTTGTGTGGAAATTAACATAACATATGGAAATTTACATTATTTAACAGAAATGAAATTAAAACGGCTAAATTACAGTTTAGCATGTGAAAGGAAATGCAAAGTAGTGCAGCATTTAACACACAGGATGTATCCTTATTCAAATTATATGTTGAGTAAATGTAATTTTTTTTTTCGAAAATTATGACAAGTGGTTAGTGTGCAGGTCACATAGCCTCGAGACCTGGGTTTGATTCCTCCCACATTCCAAAAACATGTTAATCGGCGACTCCAAATTGTCCATAGGTATGAATGTGAGTGTGAATGGTTGTTTGTCTATATGTGCCCTGTGATTGGCTGGCCACCAGCCCAGGGTGTACCCCGCTTCTATGTTGAGTGTTGCTAGTGTGGTAATGGTTTAATTTATTTTGTTAAAATTGCACAGTGTTCGAGTGGTTAGCACGCAGGCCTCACAGCTAGGACACCTGAGTTCAATTCCGCCCTCGGCCATCTCTGTGTGGAGTTTGCATGTTCTCCTTGTGCATGCATGTTTTTTTTCGGGTACTCCGGTTTCCTCCCACATTCCAAAAACATGCTAGGTTAATTGGCGACTCCAAATTGTCCATAGGTATGAATGTGAGTGTGAATGGTTGTTTGTCTATATGTGCCCTGTGATTGGCTGGCCACCAGTCCAGGGTGTACCCCGACTCTTGCACAAAGATAGCTGGGATAGGCTCCAGCACCCCCGCGACCGTCGTGAGGAAAAAGCGGTAGAAAATGAATGAATGAATGACGAGTGGTTAGTGTGCAGGTCACACAGCCTAGAGACCTGGGTTTGATTCCTCCCACATTCCCAAAAAACATGCTAGGTTAATTGGCGACTCCAAATTGTCCATAGGTATGAATGTGAGTGTGAATGGTTGTTTGACTATATGTGCCCTGTGATTGGCTGGAAACCACTCCAGGGAAACCACCCCGCCTCTCTCACAAAGATAGCTGGGATAGGCTCCAGCATGCCGAAATATGTGTGTATCCTCATTTATACATTTCAATGAGTTTCCAACTAGGATTCCATACATTTTCTATGCCGCTTAACCCTATAATGGTTGACTTTGTTGTGGAAGAACCTTATTATCACGACGTCAACTAGCATCAACTATCAAACACACACTGCAATATTTTGTAGATATAGTTGCAAAAGGTGCACCAGCGTCATATTTTCTTTTCCATTTTCACGTCCTATATGTGTAAAGACCACATGTCCCACTACGCCCGACCATATAGTGTGTATGGAAACAGATTAAACGCCTCGAGGGTAGAACTGACGCAATTCTTACTTAGGCAGTCTGAAGCCAAAGCAGTTATGATAGCTTTCGGAAGGGTTTGCTCAAAGCATTTTCATTTCGGTGTATTTTTTTGCAGCTCTTCCATCCTCATACGGGCTCATATTCGTTTACCATGCTCTGCAACTGTGAGTAAATATGAGCTTGTGTATTAGATTTGGGGCCCTGAGATGAAATCTAATTTCTGTGAGCTCAGCGCCAGAGATGGCTTGCTGTTGCACGTCCCGTTCACACATTCAAGTCCACATCTGGCAGGCCCGATCAGGAAATTGGTCCAACCTTTATTTACTCAGAACAACTCCACATCCATGCTGGATGACAATGTTGACATTTACTTTGGTATTTTCCAACTTTGCACGGATAAACATGGTAAGGCGTGCATCTTTTGCATCTTTCATCTGATAGGGATAGTATTCGGGCGGTATTGTAATGACAGCAATAAAACATGGAGATGATTTAGCGGATATTGACGAGTGACAGTTCATTTCAGTCACAGGCGTAAACCGGCTCAGATTGATATCACAAATCGGAATGGACAACTAATTAGTATCCATCACGCTACCTAAATTTTGGACGCTAATGTTTCACATTGGATTCCACATGGTGAAAAAAATTGAGTGACAGGAAACATCTTAATGTCCGGTCAGCTCATTTTCATCTAGGATCACATATGTTACATGCTGGAGCCTATCCCAGCTGTCTTTGGGCGACAGCCAGGGTACAACCTGGACTGGTCGCCAGCCAATCACAGTGCGACCAGCCCAAGCCGTGACCCTTATAGGGTTAAGCGGCATAGAAAATGTATGGAATCCTAGTTGGAAACTCATTAAAATGTATTAATGGGTATACACACATATTTCGGCATGCTGGAGCCTATCCCAGCTATCTAATAGGCGGGGTGGTTTCCCTGAACTGATTTCCAGCCAATCACAGCGCACATATAGACAAACAACCATTCACACTCACATTCATACCTATGGACAATTTGGAGTCGCTAATTAACCTAGCATGTTTTTGGAATGTGGGATGAATCGAACCCAGGTCTAGGCTGTGTGACCTGCACACTAATCACTCGTCATTCATTCATTCATTTTCTCCTGATTTTTCATCACAAGGGTCGCGGTGTGCTGGAGCCTATCCCAGCTGTCTTATATCAAACAACCATTCACACTCACATTCATACCTATGGACAATTTGGAGTCGCTAATTAACCTAGCATGTTTTTGGAATGTGGGAGGAAACCGGAGTACCCGGAAAAAACCCACGCATGCACGGGGAGAACATGCAAACTCCACACAGAGATGGCCGAGGGTGGAATTGAACTCAGGTGTCGTAGCTGTGAGGCCTGTGCACCAACCACTTGAACGCCGTGCAGCCCCAGTGCAAACAGCCATTCAAAAATATATGTCTAACCTAGCATGTTTTTGGAATGTGAGCGGAATCGAACCCAGGTCTCCAGGCTGTGTGACCTGCACACTAACCACTCATCATTTATTAATTAATTCATTCATTTTCTACCGCTTTTTCCTCACGAGGGTCGCGGGGGTGCTGAAGCCTATCCCAGCTATCTTTGTGCGAGAGTCGGGGTACACCCTGGAATGGTGGCCAGCCAATCACAGGGCACATATAGACAAACAACCATTCACACTCACATTCATACCTATGGACAATTTGGAGTCGCTAATTAACCTAGCATGTTTTTGGAATGTGGGAGGAAACCGGAGTACCTGGAGAAAAAAACATGCGTGCACGGGGAGCACATGCAAACTCCACACATAAATGTGGGAGATGTGGCGATGGTGGAATTGAACTCAGGTGTCCACAAATCGGAATGGACAACTAATTAGTATCCATCACGCCACCTAAATTTTGGACGTTAATGTCTCACATTGGATTCCACATGGGAAAAAAATGGAATGACCGGAAACATCTCAATGTCCGGTCAGCTTATTTTCATCTAGGGTCACATATGTTACATCAGGTATATTTTTTACTCTTATTTAATCTACTATATTGGGTATTAGGAGTGTAAACGTTGTGTTACTTGATGTCTACAGGGCTCTAATAATGTTAATAATACAGTTTTATGCTCTATGACAATATTACATTTAATAAATAAAGAATCATACTTCACGGAAATTCACTTCTCACCAATTAACCGCAATAAGAGGGATTTACTATTAACCCTGCATAGCGACACTTGCATGTTCTCCACTTTGAAAGGATGCTCAGTGCTATTTTCCTATGCCAAAGAACCTTTACTGCACTTAATCCGCCTTTATCCTCCACCAACCCTACACCCCTCCCCCCTACCACTCTATCTTTAGTAGTAAAATGAGAAAATGAGAATGAATGCCTGCATAAACATTTATCCATGTCATGTTTATCAAATATGTATTTTTGTTACTTAGGAAGATACAAGCAGTAAACATGGATAGTGAGATTGATCAGGCTGATTTACATTGATTGATTCAGTTACTGATTGTTGACTGTGTTGTGGTGGATATATTTAATTTGTTTGAGTTGGTTTTCTGAAGAACCAGTGGGAAATTATGCAAGGCATTTTTATGGCAGAAAACATCATAACGCTGTAGTCTCAATGTGCACTTATTGTGAGTGGCTAAGATGGCTAAAGAGACTGCCATGGTAATCGACTGAATGGGAGTTTACAGTGTGACGCATGAGCTTGTGAAGGCAGATATAGCGCTCTCCAGGGATTGGCTGTTGTGATACTGCTGCTATTCAATGCGGGGAATACACAAACACATACACTCGGCAATCAATGCATACACCAAATGGAACGCCAAGGTTGAATTGTTAAACGAAAGCGATGTGTGTTTGTTAGTCCATTCATGCTTCATTAGCAGGCCAGTTAATAATTCATTGAGAATAAAACAATGTGAATATTATTATTATGGTTGTTATTATAGTTGAAAAAATAAATAGTACCTTAAGTAATAGTAAATTCCTCGATTTGTTTTAATTTAATTACATTTATTTCACGAGTCGCAGCTTCAATGTTGGCTCAAAAAAAGGATTAGTGAATTTTTCATTCACATCATGACTCAATCGGTTGTAGTGTTTGCTCGGGACACATTTTTCGGCCCTTTGTATTGAGTTGTGGACTCCTATAGAGCCGCTACACACAATAACCAGCACAGAAAGCTTCAAAGATCTTCCAGAATCTGCACCTATTCAGGTGTATTTTCTTCTGATTTCATGGTTCTTGCGAAAACTGTCGACTCCGCTGTTGTTGGTCACATTCGCCAGTGCATGAAAGGAGTTCCGGTTTGTGCCGCTAGCTGCAAACAGTATAAGAATTGATCATAAACGCAGATGTATCTTTTTAATACATACAGCCATATGTGTTGGATTCCGAATCGGATCCGGAAGTAGAGACTGGACAGTCTGAAGTTTCTCAAGAAAAGAGGTTACTTCAAGACGTCGCTCACTCATAAGTAGCTTTAGCATTTTAGCGTAACGTTTTCTACAACATCTGTAACATCTAATTGTGGTGGAAAACGGCTATTAGCAAACCTGCTCCTTGTATGCAAGCTTATGCTCCATGACTTACACAAAATAAACATAGTGAGGACACTGATAAATTGTTACTTACAGTCCAGTGTGTAAAACTGTTGACAGATTAAAATGCATCGCTGGTAGGGAATCAGGAACTCGAACCACTTGTGCCTGAATGGTGTCGTCTTTAGGAATTGTAAACAAATGTGGCTTTCACGTACGAGGCTTTGCTAGCAAGTAAACAGAAGAGCAGAGCTTGGTGGAGGGTAGAGAGCTTATCTGGCTTAGAGCCATGCCCATATAAGGAAGTCTGTCCCTCTGTGACATCACAAAGGGGAAGTTTTACCACGCCTTTTGAAACCGAGCATTTTGAACGTATTTCAGGACTCTCTTCCAAATGCGCAAAACTCATTATCTGAAACTTTGGCATCGTTTAACACGAGAATACAACATCGAACTACATTTATTGGTCAGAAAAGTGGAAAAAAGCATAATAGGTCCCCTTTAATACTACACAAACAAACAACCGAACAAACCAATTGCAATCAAAATATTCCGATTCGCTGGTAGGAAATCAGGAACTCGAACCACTTGTGCCTGATGTTGGCGTCTTTAGGAATTGTAAAAAAAAATGTGGTTTTCACGTACGACGCTTTGCTAGCAAGTAAACAGAGGAGCTGAGCTTGGGGGAGGGTAGAGAGCTTATCTGGCTTAGAGCCATGCCCTTATAAGGAAGTCTGTCCCTCTGTGACATCACAAAGGGGCAGTTTTACCACGCCTTTTGAAACCGAGCATTTTGAACGTATTTCAGGACTCACTTCCAAATGCGCAAAACTTATTATCTGAAACTTTGGCATCGTTTAACACGAGAATACAACATCGAACTACATTTATTGGTCAGAAAAGTGGAAAAAAGCATAATAGGTCCCCTTTAATACTACACAAACAAACAACCGAACAAACCAATTGCAATGAAAATATTCCGATTCGCTGGTAGGAAATCAGGAACTCGAACCACTCGTCTTTAGGAATTGTAAACAAATGTGGCTTTCACGTACGAGGCTTTGCTAGCAAGTAAACAGAGGAGCAGAGCTTGGGGGAGGGTAGAGAGCTTATCTGGCTTAGAGCCACGTCCATATAAGGAAGTCCGTCCCTCTGTGACATCACAAAGGGTCAGTTTTACCACGCCTTTTGAAACTGAGCATTTTGAACGTAATTCAAGACTAACTTCAAAATGCGCAAAACTTATTATCTGAAACTTTGGTATCGTTTAACACGAGAATACAACATTTTAACTACATTTATATGTCAGAAAAGTGGAAAAAAGCACAATAGGTCCCTTTTAATACTACACAAACAAGCAACCGAACAAACCAATTGCGATCAAAATATTCCGATTCGCTGGTAGGAAATCAGGAACTCGAACCACTTGTGCCTGATGGTGGCGTCTTTAGGAATTGTAAACAAATGTGGCTTTCGCGTACGAGGCTTTGCTAGCAAGTAAACAGAAGAGCAGAGCTTGGTGGAGGGTAGAGAGCTTATCTGGCTTAGACCCATGCCCATATAAGGAAGTCCGTCCCTCTGTGACATCACAAAGGGGCAGTTTTACCACGCCTTTTGAAACTGAGCATTTTGAACGTATTTCAAGACTAACTTCCAAATGCGCAAAACTTATTATTTGAAACTTTGGTATCGTTTAACACGAAAATACAACATTTTAACTACATTTATATGTCAGAAAAGTGGAAAAAAGCACAATAGGTCCCTTTTAATACTACACAAACAAGCAACCGAACAAACCAATTGCAATCAAAATATTCCGATTCGCTGGTAGGAAATCAGGAACTCGAACCACTTGTGCCTGAATGGTGTCGTCTTTAGGAATTGTAAACAAATGTGGCTTTCACGTACGAGGCTTTGCTAGCAAGTAAACAGAGGAGCAGAGCTTGGGGGAGGGTAGAGAGCTTATCTGGCTTAGAGCCATGCCCATATAAGGAAGTCCGTCCCTCTGTGACATCACAAAAGGTCAGTTTTACCACGCCTTTTGAAACCGAGCATTTTGAACGTATTTCAGGACTCACTTCCAAATGCGCAAAACTTATTATCTGAAACTTTGGCATCGTTTAACACGAGAATACAACATTTTGAGTACATTTAAAGGTCAGAAAAGTGGAAAAAAGCATAATAGGTGCCCTTTGATACTACACAAACAAACAACCGAACAAACCAATTGCAATCAAAATATTCCGATTCGCAGTTTCAGTCAGTGTTTTTATGGCATGCCGCCTCAAATTAGGCCGATCCCGTGTGGCATCTGGCCGCAGGCTGGTGGCACAATGGGCAAAGCGGGGGCTTGCGGTGTCAGACACTGGACAAGAGACACATACACACATACACACACTGCACGCAGCTAGAAGAATATGTTTACGCTGCTGGAACCTGAGCCCAGTCTGGCACGTTCATGTCCGCTTCTCGAGTTAATCAGCTTGGATGCTGCTGCTGGTGTGACCGCTGACCCTTAAAGAGGTTGTAATAGGTAGAACCATTCTAATAGGTTAGAGCTCTATAGTTTCTAACGAGGACACAAAATTGCTGCACATCAGGAGACTTTTTCTGGTTGTGGTTCATTAATAGCGTTTTAGATTAAAAGAATTGTTGATGTTCTTGGTGTGAGAAAAAAAAGGTTGCTGCCAACTAGGTGCTCTGTGTGTGGCGCCTAATTAGCTTTCTGAATTATACGACTATGTGAGTTCATGTGGGTGTGCTGTATTGTATATATGACATGTGATATTTTATCAAATCGGCAATTTCTTCAGAAACAACGCATATTTTCAAGGTGCAGTGCAGCCAGCATGTTTATGTTTTTTGTATGCATTCACACCCTGTAAATTGTTTGCCCCTGGAATGGAAGCTTCAGTCAGATATAATCAGACTCTTAGACTTTCTAAGCTAGCGAGATGCAATGTAGTGAAAGAAAAAGGACCTAGTAAGCAATACGATCCACCCACTAGTCTTCTTTTCGCTGAGATGTGGGGATTCGTCTCTTCACCTTTAACAACCCCACTGCTAATTTGTTTCTGCAAGCACTTAGGTACCTTTCTCTTCTCCTTTTTTGGTCTGTCATTCTTTCTTCCCGTCATTGCTCTAAACCCCTCAGGATCCCCTCAAGGGGACGTAAACCCCCTTGAGATGATTTCTCTGTCACAAATGCTACTGTGCCCTCTCAGTGGCTTTCCTTGGCCCAAAAAAATGAGTTACATCCATCCCATCTGGCTGTCACGGGCAAAATGTGGCCAAGAATAGAAGCTTCCCATCTTTCCACATTTCATGGCTGAGTTGTCAAAGTCATGTGAGAGACTTATATCTTTAACCCTCCCGTGACATCCTTACTCCATCTGATTTGTACTTAAGGAGCTTTGCAGTGTGCTCTTTGTGTCAGGCTAGCTTTGAGGCTGTTCGGCATGTTAAACATACATAGAGTATATTTAGAAACAGTTGGAGTCCAAACACGCTGCAGTCGTGTGCACGATCCTCCAATTAAGCGCAGTATCTGTAGGAACAATAAGCCTTAATCATTTCCTCTCAACACACTGATCTAGAATCTATTTGTGGACACAGCAGGGGGGAGAGGGACAAATCAGAAAACATCTTTAACAACTTGTCTCATCTAATGAGATTAGCAGAGCTGCTTGCACAGTCGTGACATGGCGATACACACAGATAACCCCGTAATAACTCATTATTCTTCCCGTTTCCGCATTGACGCCTATTCGGGGGCCGCCTGCGTGTTGTTGTGCATCGTATCAGGCTCATATCTAAACACAGCGGTGAAGCAAGTGGAGCAAACATGTTGAATGCCGCCTCCAATGCCGGAACACAATGAAGGACTTGGAGATAGCAGCCTATGCTTCTCAGAAGCTGCTGCATTAGTGACTCACCAAATGTGCAAAAAATTCACCCTCTTAGTGGGGAGGTTTGTGGGAGGAAGTCATGACAATCCATGATGGCCAAATATACGGCTAAATGAGTACAAAAAAGAGGATTTTCTTGTGGTTTCAAGTTTTTGGACTCTAAATAAACATGCAGTGGCGCTATCCGCAGCTCCACACAATGCAGCGGTACGTCCAGTTCAAACATTCATTTATTCATTCATTTTCTACCGCTTATTCTCACAAGGGTTGCGGGGGGTGCTGGAGCCTATCCCAACCTGGAGGTACAACCTGGACTGGTCACCAGCCAATCACAGGGCACATATAGACAAACAACCATTCACACTCACATTCATACCTATGGACAATTTGGGGTCGCTAATTAACCTAGCATGTTTTTGGAATGTGGGAGGAAACCGGAGTACCCGGAGAAAAGTCACGCATGCACAGGGAGAACATGTAAACTCCACACAGAGATCGCAAGGGTGGAATTGAACTCGGGTCTCAGAGCTGTGAGGCCTCCGCACTGACCACTTGTGCACCGTGCAGCCCCAGTGCAAACATTCATTCATTCATTTTCTACCGCTTTTTCCTCACGAGAGTCACGGGCATGCTGCAGCCTATCCCAGCTGTTTTCCGGCGAGAGGCAGGGTACACCCTGGACTGGTGGCCAGCCAATCACAGGGCACATATAGACAAACAACCATTCACACTCACATTCATACCTATGGACAATTTGGAGTCGCTAATTAACCTAGCATGTTTTTGGAATGTGGGAGGAAACGGGGAGCACATGCAAAACTCCACACAGAGATGCCCGAGGGTGGAATTGAACTCAGGTCTCAGAGCTGTGAGGCCTCCGCACTAACCACTCGTACACCGTGCAGCCTCAGTGCAAACAGCCTAGCATCAAAGAAATAACAAAATTTTGCTATTTTGTGGCATCCATTCCAAACATACAGCAAATAGCGAACATTAGGGTTGGGTAATACCAAGTATTCAGCTAGGGGAGGGAGGTTACATTACCGGATGATTAAATATGCTACTGTGATTATATTCGGGTTATATTGGCTGGATCTTGTTATTGCGGGGGGTCATGATCCCCCTATCCCCGGGGGATACACGCCCGGCTGCATATACAATACTGTTCAAACAACATTAACCATATGAACAACATATTAACTGTCTCATGATTACTGAAAATATGTGTTCATGAACTAATACGTGAAACTGGATTATAAAGTGTATGTATGTCTTTTAATTAATATATGAGTTATGCATGACTGATTTGGTGTTAGACTGATTATTCTCTCCTTTACTATCAAAAGAGCCATTTTACCCCCACGCTTACTAAAGGGAAATAGACTGGAGCCGTAAAACATATTTTAAAAACAATATCTACATTTTTTAAGTTTGAATCTTAATGTTATTAATTTTAACAGCAGAATACAACAAATTGTTGTTTCTCGCCACATGTGAAGCATAAATGTAAGGCGCAGTGGGTTGCTGACCCCTGGCCTGGTGTTTACATTCATTACCACAAATGTATTGATTATGTTGTTAGGAAGAGTGTTAGCAACCTAAAATATCTATCACCATCGTTTATGAAACTGGAAATAGCCTTCTATTTGACAAACAAGCAGTATAGTTAACAATCGAGCTGTAGTAGAGGTCTGCGTGTACAGTATGTGGTCATACATAATGTACATATTGTGGTAAAACAACGTGGTGGTGGTATTAGACATTTACACAGTACATATCATCATAAAAGGCGGTGTATTGATTTTATGTTTCACAGTGGTTATCTTTTTTTTCCATGTGTGTGAAAAAGATACTGGTACTGCTGGTACTGATGAAAGATAAAAAGTACAACAAATAGATGGAATGACTGTATGTTAGAGGTGGGAGATACTAATAAATACTAATTGATACGTTTTACTTAAGACATCTTGATTTTGTTCTCAATCAGAAATCACTCCACATTCTTTATTGCTCTCTGGTTCTACCATATCTTACTTATTGTGTGGAAATATGGGCTAATAACTATAAAAGCAATCTTCACTCGCTAAATGTACTGCAAAAAAGGCCAGTAAGGATAATTCATAATGCCGCCTACAGAGAACATACTAACTCAGGGGTGGGCAAACTACGGCCCGGGGGCCACATCCGGCCCGCCAAGTGTTTGAATACGCCCAATCTTTCCAAAGTATTTCATTTAAACTCAACATACAACCTGGCATCATGGCCTGAGCCAACCTTTTGATGGTTTTATCAATTTCGTTTTTTGACATGGTCTGTTGTTTACAAAGTGTTCCTGAAAAAAGGGACACAAGCACATAATAATAATAATAATTATTATTATTATTAGATTATTATAATTATTATTAGAACTACTATGATTATTATAATTATTATATTACTGCTAATTATTATATTAATTATATAATATTATTGTTATATTTGCATATTTTACATAATAATACTATAATAATTATTATTTTAATTTTATTGTAATTATTATAATCTTTTATTATTTTTTAAATATTTAAATATAAATATAAAATAATAAATAATAATAGCAGAATGCATGACAAATTTACAGATACAATAATACCAGGTGGACTGTTACGTGTAAAATATATAGTCTGCCCCCCCCCGTAAATTTTGTCATATCAATGCGGCCCGCGAGTCAAAAAGTTTGCCCACCCCTGTCCTAATTCCTTATTTCTAAAATCACAAATACTTCAACTTGCTGATATAGTTCATCTTCAAACAGCTAAAACAACCAATTACCCAAAAATGTCATCCAATACTTCTCTACAAGAGAGGAGAAATATGATCTCAGGGAAGAACTACATTTGAAACACTTATATGCTAGGACTACGTTAAAAAGCCATAGCATTTCAGTATGTGGAATCAAACTATGGAATGGATTGAGTAAGGACCTCAAACAATGCACAACGATGAGCCAATTCAAGAAACAATACAAGCAGTTGATGTTTGCTAAATACAAGGATGAAGAGTCTTGAACCAGTCATGATGTGCTATATATATCACTATATTGACACTTACTATGGTACCCATTATGTTATTGGATGGTCATATCACCTCATACTTCGGTACGTGACCATGAATTTATAAAATAAAAAAAAATTAAAAAATTAAAAAAAAAATTAGAAATGTAAAAAAATAAAATTAAAAAATGTTAAAAAAAATTAAAAATTAAAAAAAAAATAAAATTAAAAACAAATTTAAAACCTTAAACTATATTATGAAAGCAGGAAGTGAACAAATGTAACAGTTACTGATTGTAAAAGTACCAGATGGAGGGGTAGGATTTAATAAGCTTTGCTTCTTCCTACTCCTTTTGGACATGTGGAACTGTGAACTGATTATGTGATGCATTCAATTGTAATCTGATGCATGTTCAAATGCAACAAAACCATTACCATTACTTTAAGGGGTGTTTAATTGTTAACATGTTAATATCACGTCTTTTCTTTTACACTTATATGACTTATAAGGTGCCCTTCAAAAACTTCTTAAAGCACGCCTGTGCAGTTAATAAAGGTTATAAGATGAACTCAGTTTCCATTATTTCCTATGTAAAAATGATTAACATACCTTACTACTGCAAGCTTCTATAACCTTTACTGTAAGTGCGGTGACATAACTTTTATTCTAAGTGGGTGCAATTATAATAGTATGTCTTCCATAACTGGATGAAAAAGAAATACGTATTAATTCATTCGTTTTCTACCGTTATCCTCACAAGGGGGATGCTGGAGCCTATGTTAGCTGTCTTCAGACGAGAGGCGGGGTACACCCTGGTTTTTTCTAATAAATAGAAGCATCATCCAATGTTATTGTATTATGCGTCACACGCAGGCTGAAGTAAATGTAGCAAATTAAACTGCAAATTATTTTCCACTCAGGTGACGTGGTGTGCTTGCCTGTTGATTAGCAGGCGGATTGATGAGTTCAAGGAGGAGGTGGATCCCTGCTGTGTTGTGCATACAGACACAGCGATAGCGGCCCCCGTGTGTTTGTGCTGTATTGACTAGTGGATGTTGCGTGCTTTGTCGTGATTTGTAGGAGGTACGACACTCAGGAGGGCTCAAGATGCACATCGATCCGCGGTACAGCCTTCCAATGAGGTCATTTTTATTAATCCTCTCCTCGCCCCCTTTCTTACCTCTTACCGTTTCCTCTCTGTCTCTCTCACTTTCTCCTCCATGCTCTATGCTCTACTTTTTCTATTTCCTCTCCTTTCTTCCCTCCATCAACACTTCTGGATCAAACTCTTTATCTGGCCAAAGCTGCTGCCTGCAGGCAAGCTCTGCAAAGCTTGAGAAGAAGACCAATCGCTCCAAATAACATTATATAAGCCCAGCTTGAAGCATGTCTCACACTGATAGATGAACACACCGGCACTTTAAACACAACCTCTTTTATGGGCCGGATAAAAAGGCAAGCAGGTCAGCCCTTCTGTTTTAAACTCGCTCTGCTAACATATTGCTGCCGGAACTCCGGGGAGGTATTGGGAGGTTTATCGATGTAGACGTTTATGTGCTTTACAAATATGTTGTTGACATCCATTTAGGTCTGTTCCAATGTTGTTTTTTTCTACAATGACAGTTTTATATTTTATAGCAGGAATCTTTCCTATCCTCCATACTTTATTATGAATGGCTCAATAGGTTATTACTTGGGCATATGAATAATTTTTTTAACATGCAATAAATATTTGACAATAAAAATGAGCACTTAATAATAATAATAATTATTATTATAATTATTATGAATATAAATATTTGACAATAAAATGAGCACTTAATAATAATAATAATAATAATAATTATTATTATTATTATTATTATTATTATTATATTTTGTTATTATAATAATAATATATTATTATTATTATAATATATTATTAGATTAATATTAATAATAATAATAAATAATTATTTTTACATGCAATAAAAATGAGCACTTAATAATAATAATAATTATTATTATATTATAATAATTATTATTTATTATTATTATTATTAAGTGCTCATTTTTATTGTAAAATAAAATGTTGATTATTATTATTATTTATTATAATATATTATGATATATAATAATAATAATATATTATAATATATTATTATATTAATAATATTAATAATAATAATTATTATTATTTTTGACATGCAATAAAAATGAGCACCTAATAATAATAATAATTATTATTATTATTATTATATTATAATAATTATTAATTTTATTATTATTATTATTATTAAGTGCTCATTTTTATTGTAAAATAAAATGATGATGATTATTATTATTAATATAATTATTATTATTATTGTTATTATCATTATGTATATATGTGTACAAATCCAAGGTGGACCACCACAATGTATCCCACCAGGCATGCTTTTTTTTGTCCCGTCCAGCCATTGGGGCAGGTAAGCTACAACTTCCCTGTACCATGAAATTTTATTTATTTTATTTTTATAAATTTTGTTTGATGGAGGTTGGTATTCTTTGTTGGGGATCCCTGCTCTGGTTAGATGATCGGCACGCTACAAGTTCTGGAGCATTCAGTTCGTGGTCTGAACCCATTTTGCATGTATACGCAAGAACAAGGTCGTGTGGGATCATCCAGAGCCAAATGGTACACAACAATCCACCATATGTGCGTAAATCACAAATTTAATGATTTTTTTCTAATTGAAAGAGTGTTATATAAAGTTAAAATCATAAAAACGGTACAAGGTTGAGCAAACATGGGTCTTAGTACCTATTTGGACCAGTTTAAGTCCAATCCAAAATGACATCCTTGCATGATTGTGCGCCGCTTTCCATGGTCCTGATTCTGTCAGCTGCATTTTGATATTGACGACTTTGATGTTAGACAGAGATTTAATGGACCAGAAAAACCAAGTAGGTGCCGTTTCAGGCCTGATAGACCGAATGTGAAATTATCCATAAACTAATGCATGATTCAACCATAGCCACTTTTGTTTAAGTGGCTGGGGCCTCCAGGCTGTCGTCATGGTAACGGCAGCTTTAACCCTATGACTTCAAGTGACCAATGACGTACAATGAGGCTAATTCGATCTCCTGAGGTTGACTGAACTGTTTCATATAGCTTTACCATTTGGGGTGAAATAATGATTCCTGGAAGGAGATGAGGCTTAAAATGAATAATAGAAAAACACAGCAGAGGAGTGTGGAAAGCGAGACATATTTTCCAGACAGACAGCGTTTTTTTTTTTTTTAGTAAAAGAAGGAAGCTCTGTGTAGCGCACTGGTCTGTGGAGATTTTCTTACAGTGAGGAGATGGTGGAGGTAAGATGGCTCAGAGGATTCAGGCTTCATTGAGCGCAGGCTTATGCCTAATAATTAGCAGGGAGGGACTCAGCATGGGTCCTCAGAACAGGAGACAGCGAGACCGGGATTGAGAGAGACGAAAAACAGAGCGGGGGAAAGATAAAAGACAAGGAAGGAAGAAGCAAGGAGAAGATCCAGCAGGAGTTGTGTGGGGGGGGGGGGGAAACACAGTTCTGTGTTTGTCTTTGTTGTGCTTTTTTTTGCTGCTTTGCATATATTCACACCATTAGTTCTTAAATATGAGGATACGCCATTTTTTTCCTGAAATTTGACGGTCACATGAAGTGTCTACAGCAGGGGTTCCCAAACTTTACCAACTCAGGGCCCACTTGAAAATGCAAAAAATGCCTTTGTCCTATAAACAGTATATAGACGAAATGCTGTGTTCTCAGAGCACTTAATAATAATAATAATAATAATTAATATTATTATTATTATTATTAATATTGTTGTTGTTATTATTTTATATTTTAATTATAATTTTAATTTTTTTATTTATTTGTATTTTTATTTTTATTTTTATTTTTATTTTTATTTTTATTTTTATTTTTATTTTTATTTTTATTTTTATTTTTATTTTTATTTTTATTTTTATTTTTATTTTTATTTTTATTTTTATTTTTATATAATAATAATCTCAATAGGTTATTACTTGGGCATATGAATAATTTTTAAAATTTTTTACAATACAAATGATCACTTAATAATAATAATAATAATAATTATTATTATTATTATTATTAAGTGCTCATTTTTATTGTAAAATATTTATTACATGTTAAAAAAAGTATAATAATAATAATAATAATAATACAATATACGTATAATATAATATATAATGTAATATAATATAATAATAGAATTTATGTTATTTTTAATAATAATAAAAAATATTATTATATTATATTTTTTATGTTTTATAATTAATAATAATAATCTCAATAGGTTAATACTTGGGCATATTAATAATTTTTTAACATGCAATAAATATTGTACAATTTTAAAAATAACATAAATGATAATAACATTTGCAAAAATGAATCATATTTTTTATGACCTTTCATGGCCCGCCTGCAGTACCACCACGGGGCCATGGCCCACACTTTGGGAATCACTGGTCTAGAGGTACTATGAGGTACTTTCTAGTACCTATCCAGTTTGGGTTCCAAACATACCGAACTAACATAAACCATGGATACGTCGAATAAGAAAAGTGGCACTAACCACTGTGGCTGTAGGAAACCTCCATGGTGTAGTTTTTATTACCTCTTTAAGATAGTCATAGCTGCATTTGAGCAGCTTTATCTATCTTTGCATGCACTTTAAAAAGTGGGTTGGTGTGAAAATGATGACCACTTTACTTCTTAACGGTATTACAACATTGGTTCTGTTGCTGCTGTGTTGTGCAATATTCAAATAATAAAAGAAAAAAGAAGCATGCATCACATTTATGTCATTTATTCTATAATCTACGTCCTGCGGCAATCTGTTTTTCTGCTTCCCTCCGTCTCCCCTCGAAAACACTTGCTTTAGTCGATAGCCACATGCTGTGAAGTAAATAGAATAGACGCTCTATCACTTGCGCTGTTGTTTGTTATTGTGTTTGATTCCAACGGTTATGTTTTCACAGATTGCCACTGTACTATTCTGAAATGGAAAACCACTCGCCACCAAACAGACAGCTGTTTTTTCTTTATTATTAAAATAGCATTGTAGAGTTGTAACTTTTTTTTTTAATGCTTTTTACAGTGGCTTTTATCCCAGGGCCAATCTGATAAAACACATGTGACGCTTCAGTGACATTTGCCAGCTGTTCCGGATTACAAAGTACACTCATTTACATTGCTTTCTGGCTTCATCACCAACAGAACATCCTTGTCCATTAACACGCAGTGTCACACATACATGGGACTAAATACATCGGCAGTGATCCAAAGCACTGCTGTGTCATGTTTCCATCTCTACAGAGATGCTCCATTGCCTTATTTAAATCATTTAATCCAAATTACACTGGTTCAGAAATGCATTTGTTCACTTCCTGCTTTCCATAATATAGTTTAAGGTTCATTCATTCATTCATTTTCGACCGCTTTTTCATCATGAGGGTCGCAGGGGGGCTGGAGCCTATCCCAGCTGTCTTCAGGCGAGAGGCAGCGTACACACTGGACTGGTCGCCAGCCAATCACAGGGCACATATAGACAAACAACCATTCACACTCACATTCATACCTATGGATAATTTGGAGTCAACAATTAACCTAGCATGTTTTTGGAATGTGGGAGGAAACCGGAGTACCCAGAGAAAACCCACACATTTTCCGAGCTGAGGGTGGATGGCCGAGGGTGGAATTGAACCCTGGTCTGCGCACTAACCACTCATTCACCGTGCGGCCATAATAGTAATAGTTGTACACATTCATTCATTTTCTACCGCTTTTTCCTCACAAGGGTCGCTGGAGCCTATCCCAGCTGTCTTCGGGCAAGAGGCGGGGTACACCCTGGACTGGTCGCCAGCCAATCACAGGGCACATATAGACAAACAACCATTCACACTCACATTCATACCTATGGATAATTTAGAGTCGCTAATTAAGCTAGCATGTTTTTGGAATGTGGGAGGAAACCGGAGCACCCGGAGAAAACCCACGCATGCACGGGGAGAACATGCAAACTCCACACAGAGATAGCCCGAGGGTGGAATTGAACCCTGGTCTCCTAGCTGTGTGCCGCCCCAGGTGTGAATTGTACATCTCTAACCTACGCAATGGTTATCGTACCTGCAAGGTCAAGTCCGTACGAGCCATGAATTATCCCCAGAAGCCACTCCACCTACTCAGGGCTTGAACCACATGCCCATTTAACGGGTGTCTAGCGATGGGGCAGCGCGGTCAAGGTCAGCTCACCACCACGGCGGCGACGGTGCGACGCGACAACATTTTTAGCAGCGACCCCGATGAATGATTACCTCGCAGCTTCGGTCATAATTCAATGTGACCTCAATCTGCCAGAGACGTTATGCTTTGATGGATCAGCTCACGATATAAGTGTTGGGTTCTCGCATGTCAAACACGGGAAGATAACAATAAAGCGATGTGTTGCTTCAAGAAAAGCAAAACATTTCAGATATGAGCGTGACACACGTTTTGTCGCTCAGAAATCTGAGTGACGAGTTGTGTCACAAATAGTTAACACAGTCATTATGATGTATGTGTGTCTATTCATCGCTTTTCTGCCTTATCAATCAAAGTCAGTGCTGACACACCTGCACACACACACACACACACACACACACACACACACACACTTCCTGCTGTGTATAATTAGTGGATTCTCTCAGTGGGTGATAGATCTGATGCTCTTCTCTTCCCTCTCTCTCTCGTTGACCTTCCCCCAGTGGGCTTCCTATACCACAGTGGGGCTCATCACACACAGCTGTAATACATATTTATCGCCCTGGTGACAGCTCCTGTACGCGGGATTTATATGATTCTCGACAAACAATAGTGAAGCCCAACTCGCTCTTGCTCTCTTTCATCAAACAAAGCGAAAGATAAATCTAACTACTGTCGCCGCCGCTCAGCCCTCCTCAGCAGTCAGCCATCTGTGGCTTTTAATGCAGCCGATGTTGCATTTGTAGCACACTTATGTGGGATATTTTGTTTATTAAGAACATTTGTGAGGTCATAGGTTCCTGATTTTGGACCTAAGAGAAGGTCGCGGGGGATGCTGGAGCCTATCCCAGCTGTCTTTGGGCGAGAGGAGGGGTACATGCTGGACTAGTCGCCAGCCAATCACAGGGCACATATAGACAAACAACCATTCACACTCACATTCATACCGCTAATTAGCTAATTAGCCTAGCATGTTTTTTGGAATGTGGAAGGAAACCCACATTCCGGAGAAAACATGCAAACTCCACACAGAGATGGTCAAGGGTGGAATTGAACTGAAAATATTGCACCACATGATCCAAAAATATTTAGCCTTAAGACAAAATTGAATATTGTATAAAAAATTCATTCATTCATTTTCTACCGCTTTTTCCTCACGATATAAATATAATATTTTCTATATTTATAATAATAATAATTATTATTTTTATTAAGTGCTCATTTTATTGTAAAATATTTATTACATGTTAAAAATATTTATAATAATAATAATAATACAATATATAATATAATATATGATGTAACATAATATAATAATAGAATTATTATTTTTTAATAATAAAAAATAATAATTATTATTATATTTTTTATATTTTATAATTAATAATAATAATTATCTCAATAGGTTATTACTTGGGCATATTAATAATTTTTTCAACATGCAATAAATATTTTACAATTTTAAAAATACTATTTGCAAAAATGAATCATATTTTAATGACCTCTCATGGCCTGTCTGCAGTACCACCATGGCCCACCAACGGGGCCGCGGCCCACAGTTTGGAAATCACTGGTCTAAAGGTACTATGAGGTACTTTCTAGTACCTATCCAGTTTGGGTTCCAAACATACCGAACTAACATAAACCATGGATACGTCGAGTAAGAAAATTGGCACTAACCACTGTGGCTGTAGGAAACCTCCATGGTGTAGTTTTTATTACCTCTTTAAGATAGTCGTAGCTGCATTTGAGCAGCTTTATCTATCTTTGCATGCACTTTGAAAAGCCTATCGCAGCCGTCTATGAGCGAGAGGCGGGGTACACCCTGGACTAGTCGCCAGCCAATCACAGGGCACATATAGACAAACAACCATTCACACTCACATTCATACCTATGGATAATTTGGAGTCGCTAATTAACCTAGCATGTTTTTTGGAGTGTGGGAGGAAACCCACATTCCGGAGAAAAACATGCAAACTCCACACAGAGATGGTCGAGGGTGGAATTGAACCCTGGTCTCCGAGCTGTGAAGTCTGCGTGCTAACCACTAGACTGCCGTGCCGCCCGGATTGAAAATATTGCACCATTCATTCATTCATTTTTACCGCTTTTTTCCTCATGAGGGTCGCGGGGGATGCTGGAGCCTATCCCAGCTGTCTTTGGGCGAGAGGCAGGGTACACCCTGGACTAGTTGCCAGCCAATCACAGGGCACATATAGTCAAACAACCATTCACACTCACATTCATACCTATGGATAATTTGAAGTTGCTAATTAACCTAGCATGTTTTTGGAATGTGGGAGGAAACCGGAGTACCCGGAGAAAACCCACGCATGCACGGGGAGAACATGCAAACTCCACACAGAGATGGCCGAGAGTGGAATTGAACCCTGGTCTCCTAGCTGTGAGGTCTGCGCGCTAACCACTCGGCCACCGTGCCGCCTGGATTGAAAACATTGCACCACATAATCCAAAAATATTTAGCCTTAAGAAAAAATTGGCTTCAGAAATGAATATTGTATAAAAAATATGCAAAAGTTTTGTTTCAAAGTGCATTAACATAGTGCATAATTATTAAATGCATGGTTCAAGGTGTTGCGTAACATCGATATAATCTGACTTGCGATATGAAGAGCGCCAATGCTACAATCCAGCTAGTGAAGTGCTAGCTAACCGGCCATAAGGGGAAAGTGGCCGGACAAGCCCTCGCGTCCCGCCATCCACCCCCTGCCCCCGCCAGCCGGCAAAGCAGCAAATTGCATCTTATGGCTGTCACTCTTAATGCTTTCAAGTGGGTGAAATCCTCGACATCTGCTTCCACTCACTGAGACGCAGCACAGGCCGTCACCCTGCAGAGATGCACAGCCTATAGGACAGCTTGAAGGGCAGACACAATGCTCGTGGTGGCCTTCAGATCCAGTGGGATTCATGGTGCACGGACAGAAACAACAAATAAAAACTTCACTAGCTGGCATTTATTTTTTGGCACATTTGGTAATCAGTCACATGATAGTGAAAAGTATTTAGAATATTTACATTAATAGTTATTGCAATCGGAGCACCACTTATAGTTTGGCCTCAAAATGCATCATCTGTTATCTAATGAGTGAACAAACAGTAAGTTACTGGATGGACAGGTGACTGATTAACCCTCCCCTGAAAGGAAGTTTTATTGCAAGGTGTCTGAAGTACAGCCTGGGGGCCATTTGCAGCCCGGGGCTAGTTTTTTATTGGCCCGCGGCACACTCTATAAGAGAAAAACAGCAAAAATGTGAAAAAAAGGCAAAAACATGTAATAATAGTAATATTAATTCATTCATTTTCTACCGCTTTTTCCTCACGCGGGGTACACCCTGGACTGGTGGCCAGCCAATCACAGGGCACATATAGACAAACAACCATTCACACTCACATTCATAGCTATAGACAATTTGGAGTCGCTAATTAACCTTGCATGTTTTTGGAATGTGGGAGGAAACCAGAGTACCCGGAGAAAACCCACACATACTCCGAGCCGAGGGTGGGATTGAACCCTGGTTTGCGCACTAACCACTCGACCACCGTGCAGCCATAATAGTAATAGTTGTACACATTCATTCATTCATTTTCTACCGCTTATCCTCACAAGGGTCGCAGGGGTGCTGGAGCCTATCCCAAAGGCAGGGTACACCCTGGACTGGTGGCCAGCCAATCACAGGGCACATATAGACAAACAACCATTCACACTCACATTCATACCTATGGACAATTTGGAGTCGCCAATTAACCTAGCATGTTTTTGGAATGTGGGAGGAGAAAACCCACACATACTCCGGGCCGTGGGTGGGATTGAAACCTAGTCTCCTAGTTGTGAGGTCTGCGCACGAACCACTCAACCACTGTGCAGCCATAATAGTAGTAGTTAACTATGAACTATGGTAATGGTAATGGTTTTATTTCATTTGAACATGCATCAGATTACAATTGAATGCATCACATAATCAGTTCACAGTTCCACATGTCCGAAAGGAGTAGGAAGAAGCAAAGCTTATTAAATCCTACCCTTCCATCTGGTACTTTTACAATCAGTAACTGTTACATTTGTTCACTTCCTGCTTTCCATAATACAGTTTAAGGGGTTTTTTTTGTTTTGTTTTTTTAATAATGCACCTCGTACCGAAGTACAAGGTGATATGACCATACAATGACATAATGGGTACCATAGTAAGTGTCAATATAGTGATATATATAGCACATTTTTTCTTGAATTGGCTCATCGTTGTGCATTGTTTGACTTCCTTACTCAATCCTCAACTAAATTATTAGTGAGTATTAACTCAAATATTAACTCAAGCATGACAATGGAGGTATCACATTTAGAAGCCAGTAGTGTAGCTGGTAAGCACACTTTAAATTAAAAAAAAAACACTTAACAGTTCACCCATGCAGATAAATTAATTGTACTTACTACTTGGGAACAAATAAATGTAAATAGGCGTGTAAATAAACACTTCATCTTCGCCAGGAAGAAATAAGCCCCCCGCCGCTACTGATTAAGGCTACCAAAGTGATATATCTGGCACTTAAGTCTTCTGTTTACCTCATAAACGCAGAGTGTTGAGCAGCCACCCACACCGATGCTGAAATATTACTCTCAAACTCTACACGCCAGCATGCATCTCCACGGAAGTTGCTCCAACATCTAGCGGTGTTTTGTCGTTACTCTTAATTGGCCGCGGAATTCCGTCACGTGAACAATAAAGCAGCATGGACAAGTGATTGGAGCTTGGCCTCTTGACTCGGAAAGATCGGTAAAGCGGTGATGGTGACACACACGGCGACGAAAATCCTACCGTAAACTGCAAACATTATGTCACCTTTAATCTGCTCTATGTAATGGGAACATTTTTCGAAAGGATGCAATTCAATTATTTCCTCGGAAATGATGTTTCCTGTTTGGGATGTATGCCTTGTGGTGGAAAGTCATCTCAGATTTCCTTCATATTGCACTGCAACTAAAATGTAATTTCATTTTAGAGAGAGAGAACCCATGAGACTGTAGATTTGTTTGTGTTGGTTTTTCTACAACGCACACATACAACACTCGCCTCCTATATCGGAGGTCTGTAGCATAATGTGTTTATAACTGCATATCACAAGCACTTTCTCTCAATGTACGCCACCAGGTTGCATTTTCTTGGCAAGTGAACGCGCACATACGGAATAGGAGTTTCGTTTTATTTATAGCAATCCACCCACAAACTCCTTTAGAAGGTAGTGATCTTGCGTTTTTTTTTTATGCACATTTTCAGTTGGCGTTAAACGAAAGCGATACAAAAGTAATTCGATGTAAGGTAAATGTCACCGGCAGCATCAGAGAGAGACGCCGCTGATAAATAGGCTAATGATGTTTCGGAAAGCTAAGCGGCGTAAATGTCATTCAATGTCAATTCAACATTATAACATCAGATAAAAATATCAACCATGATGAACATTGTCAAAATTAAATGTATAAATAATATATAACACGGCTGCACGGTGGGCGAGTGGACCGCACAGCAAGGAGACCCGAGTTCAATCCCACCATCGGCCATCTCCGGGTTGTATGTTATTTCTTAGAAGCCAGCTGAACTGAGGTCTTCAGAAGACATATTTTTGACTGGCTGTTTGCACTGGGGCTGCACGGTGTACAAGTGGTTGGTGCGCAGGCCTCGTAGCTAGGAAACCTGAGTTCAATTCCACCCTCGGCTATCTCTGTGTGGAGTTTGCATGTTCTCCCCGTGCATGTGTGGGTTTTCTCCGGGTACTCCGGTTTCCTCCCACATTCCAAAAACATGCTAGGTTAATTAGCGACTCCAAATTGTCCATAGGTATGAATGTGAGTGTGAATGGTTGTTTGTCTATATGTGCCCTGTGATTGGTTGGCGACCAGTCCAGGGTTAGGCTCCAGCACCCCCGCGACCCTCGTGAGGAAAAAGCAGTAGAAAATGAATGAATGAAAAACAAACTTAAACTATATTAGGAAAGCAGGAAGTGAACAAATGTAACAGTTACTGATTGTAAAAGTACCAGATGGAGGGGTAGGATTTAATAAGCTTTGCTTCTTCCTACTCCTTTTTGACATGTGGAACTGTGAACTGATTATGTGATGCATTCAATTGTAATCTGATGCATTTACTGTTTTACTGTTTTTATTAGTGTCATTATTCTGTTTTTACTTTCTTACTTTTTCTTCTTTTTTAGCTGTATGACTTACTATTGTGCATGTGTTTTGTGTTATATTGGCTACTGTGCAGCACTTTGGGCAGTTAACTGTTGGAAATGTGCTATATAAATAAATTTGACCTTGACCTTGATATGTATTGTAGATATTTTTTTTATGACACTCTTGTTTACGCAGTTAGACAGCAAACTGTGCTTTTATTTTGAAGGCCGGTAGTATGTCCTCTGTGTGTTGAGAATGTCTGTACGGTGAGTTAGGTACAAGAATAAATAAAGAACGTGCACGCTGTCATCCCGCATTGTGAAAAGATATACTCATCCAGCACGTAACCACACGAGCGTGCTAAACTAAGCTAACCTCGCTAGCTTCTTTTTACTCTCCGAGGTGAGTTGGCGCCAACCTTTGCGGTGTTTACCACCATTCCGTTTATAGTGAGAACGGTCCGCCGAGTAAATACTTCCCCATACAAACGTTCCCTCTTTTCACGATGACAGCATTTCATTCATCTTATCGAGCAAATTCCGCCGCGGCGTGCAACTCGCCTTGTTTCTGTTTATATCATTTCTACCTCTATAAGTCATTTTCTTATCATTGGAAGACTATATACAAGTATATGAAAAATATCAGCTAACCCGAGTACCCACGCAGTGTTGATATATTCAGCATCACAAGTGTATTCATGATACTGCTTGGAAATCCATGAATGTTTTGTTCTTTATTTTCATAATGTTTCCATGTATCTTCTCATTGTAAAAAACGAAACAAAAAAAAAACATAAGCGCTATATTTGTAGCATCTGTTTCTGACAAGCATACAAATTATAATAACTGAGGGAGTCATAGGGAATTGTATGGCAAAGACAAAGTGATCATTCTCTCCTCAAGACCAGGCCATCTGCACATTCATTGTCACAGACATGATTCTATTATTATAGGCATTTATTATTGTTCTATGTGAACGTATTGTCAAGAACGTATTGTCAATCTGTGCTGTGTTGTTCTTGTCAGTCGGTTCTTGAACATGTCAGCAGCCAAATGCACAACCATTGTGTTGTGTGGCACAAAAAACTGAATTATCCATCACATGATTTGTTCCTTGTGTTCTCGTACAGGTCTCTTCCACCGTGCCATCATTCAGAGCGGATCAGCACTCTCCAGCTGGGCGGTGAACTACCAACCGGTCAAGTATACCCGTCTCCTGGCTGAGAAGGTGGGCTGTAACGTCCTGGATACATTAGACATGGTGGACTGCCTGAGGAAGAAGAGTTCCAGGGAGCTGGTGGAACAGGACATACAACCCGCCAGGTACCACGTGGCTTTTGGACCTGTAATCGATGGTGATGTGATTCCGGATGACCCTGAGATTCTTATGGAGCAGGGTGAGTTTCTCAACTATGATATCATGTTAGGGGTCAATCAAGGTGAAGGGCTTCGCTTTGTGGAGAACGTGGTGGATTCTGAGGATGGTGTCTCTGGAAACGACTTTGACTTTTCCGTGTCAGACTTTGTGGACAGCTTGTACGGATACCCGGAGGGTAAAGACACGCTGAGGGAAACCATTAAGTTCATGTACACAGACTGGGCGGACAAAGAGAATCCTGAAACCAGACGCAAGACTCTGGTGGCTCTGTTCACCGACCACCAGTGGGTGGAACCCTCTGTGGTGACTGCGGATCTCCACGCTCGCTATGGCTCCCCCACGTATTTTTATGCCTTTTACCACCACTGCCAGAGTCTCATGAAACCTGCCTGGTCCGATGCCGCTCACGGGGACGAGGTGCCCTATGTGTTTGGAATTCCAATGATCGGTCCAACTGACCTTTTCCCCTGCAACTTCTCCAAGAACGATGTCATGCTCAGTGCTGTGGTAATGACCTACTGGACCAACTTTGCGAAGACTGGGTGAGTTAAGACTTGACTCTTATTATTGTTATATAACTTATTACTTTCTTAGTCCACTTTATGGTATTGGGAAATATGTATTTATAGTCTTAAATGGTCAATGACGTTATCAATTAGTTGCAATGACTGCCATATTTTTCAACCATTCATTTTCTACCGCTTATCCTCACGAGGGATACACCCTGGACTGGTGGCCAGCCAATCACAGGGCACATAGAGACAAACAACCATTCACACTCACATTCATACCTATGGACAATTTCGAGTCGCTAATTAACCTAGCATGTTTTTGGAATGTGGGAGGAAACCGGAGTACCCGGAGAAAACCCATGCAGGTGAGAACATGCAAACTCCACACAGAGATGGCCGAGG